>NW_004524756.1:2172590-2187059 GCF_000260255.1 Octodon degus | reverse complement strand
GTATTATTTGTTGAAACTGTACTTTCGATTTGATTTGAAACTGTCTCATTGCTATATGTTTATCAATAAAACTTTGAAAAGAAAAAAAAAAAACATCCCATCCTTGGGGCAAAATCCTCTCAATGTAAGACAGGGACCAAAACTAGATAAAGAAACACAATGAAGTGTCAATCAAAGCTATGATAGAAATGCAAACCAAACCTCTTTTCACTTGTATCTCTGAATGAATGGCAACAAAGGCTCTCCACATGAGCTAGGGTGGGGCCTCAATCTAACTGGCACTGTAGGTGGGGACAATGTCCTGAGGTCTGGGTTTGAGCACTTGGAAATGACTCTGACTGACACAGGTCACTAAGGACAGGGCAGGTGGCTTACAGATGGAGATGAGCAGAAAAGTTCCAAGGGATGCAAGCTAGACATTGAACAGAGCGGATAAAATGCTATGACCCAGAGCAGTGTATATCAATGACCCATTACAAGGAATGTGACCAGGGATAGAGGATAGATAAGAAAAAGAACAGCACGTAAGCCAGAGGGAGTCTGGACAAAGAGCAGAAAAAGGCATGTTCTGTGTGCTCTTAAATATTTTCTTATGAACTTAGTTATATTGAAAAGTCCAAGGTCAGAAGGGACAGAAGAATCTAAGCCCTCAGAATTCTGGATAACCAATGTGTGAGCAAAGGATTTTTTGGTTCAAAAACCAAGTGAATGGAGTTGAGAAGTAGAAAACAATAAGAACTTGTACAATGGAAACTCTAGAGCACATTAAAGAGTCAACAATCATCTATTCTACTCAACAAACTTCACTAAGTATCCATTAATTATGTGCATCCCAGTCATAACAGCAGAAGCTAACACTTTTATAGCAATTATCCTACACACATTGTGGTAGGAACTTTTAAAACATTTTGCCTTTGTTTCCTTTTAATCTACCACTATTTTGTAGATGAGAAAACAGGTAAAGAGAGACTACACAGCTTATGAGGATTTGGTGCTAGTGAGACGCATGCGCATGAGTTAGACCAGGAACTTCCAGATGCAGGGCCTGCACTCGCGCCCTTACCTGTGATATGACTTGCTGCATTCTGCTTCTCTGCTAGCTCCCACGGATGGAAGGAGCCTGGGTCCTCTATCTGAAGGATTTGCAACAGAAGTTCCGATGGTAGCAAAGAAAAAATGGAGACATTCCATGAAAAGATTCATTCAGACACAAAGTTCTTGCCCTTGCTGGCTCCAGTCCAAAAAGAGCTGACCAACCGTGGAATTTTAACAGCAGCGTTAATTCTTCCATTCTTCTAACAATACATCTGAATTGCACTTGGTTTCCTCAAATCTTGATTTCTTTTTACAAAAAAAGTCTCGACCATTCTGTAGTTTGCCACTAAATAAACCTAAACTCCTACTCAGTAACTAGTTTTGTTTAGGACATTCACAGAGAAAGTTAAATGGCTTTCAAGAAGAAACTCTGAAAATGTGTCTGTACGGAAGATCATTTATGAGCTGCACATCTCCTCAGGAGACTGACACATGAGCTCATGAAAATGAAGAGAAACCTTCTGTGACATTGAAACTGCTTTGTCTAAGGGCCCTATTCGACTCTCAGGGAGCAGCGTCCTGGCTTCCGGCTTGGACTGTCTCCAGAGCCCTTGAAGAAAAGCTCTTAACTGTTTCAGTTATCTATTGTCACATAATGTTATGGTTTATATCTAGATGTACCTCCAAAGCCTCCAGAGAGCAGAGCAGAGAATGCTGGGAGTGACTGGATGAAGGTGGCATCATAGCGGCCTGCCGGGGAGCGAGGCCTGGTCAGAAGAGGCGGGTCCCACCCGTGACCCGGATGTGAACGCGCTGCTTCCGGTCCGCCCTGCGCGGAGCAGTTCTCCACATGCCCAGCTGCCACGCTGTCCTGCCTTGGAGCCCACGGACCACGCAAGGACTGAGACCACTGAAATGTGAGTCTATGTAAATCTCTCCTCCTCTAGGCTGCAGTGACTTGGCGACGAGGAAAGTGGCGAAGACACGCAACACACCGCGCTAAAACACAGGCGCTGAGAGCAACAAATGAAACCCATTTGCGCTCATAAATCTGCAGTAGGACAGCGCTCAGGGAGGACAGTGCCCCACGGTGCCACGCAGTGACCACAGGCGGGCACTTGTGGGACTGCACCGCGCTGGCTCCAGTACGGCAGCTGCATGCTATTTGTTTCTCAATAAAATTATGGGGGGAAAAGTGGCCGCGTATTTTGTAGGAGGACTTGGGACTTCGGGGCACGTGTGTGCCCAGAAAGCAAGCCCGGGAGAAGCTCGGCCGCCTCGCACGCCATGCAGCGCGTGCCCGCCGTCCTCCGTCAGCCACAGGGATCGGCTCCAGGGCGCGCAGGCTCGGGAGGAGCGCCGGCGCCGCGCTGCGTGGGCGTGCCAGAGCTGGGGCGGTCGCGGGAGGGAAGCGGCTGCTTCTGCTGGGTTTTGGTGCAGTTTGCTGGGTGAATCCTGATAGAAGAATTGGACCTGGCTGAGCCTGTGCCCTTTTCCAGCAACACGAGCCATTATCTTTCTGTCTGTGGGTGGGCCACCACTTTTCTCTGTAAGCCAAGTCCAGACTCTCCATAGATTCACACACCGCAGTTTTCCACCGCCAAAAACACATAAATATTCCAGCTCCAGATTATAATGCACCTTTCTCTGGAGTGCTCGCACTCTTATTTCTTTATGTATAGTACTTTTTAAATCTCTTTATGCTTCTTCAGGAGGAAGAGGAAGGAGGGGGAGAAAAAGTAGTGGTCCAGGATGCTGGCATTAATGTACTACCACCAAGAAAATGGTAACTTACCTCATGAATCTGTGGATCCTCATGTCTCTCTTCTATACTGATAAAGCTCAGGCAGTTACATGTCTTCCTGTACCCACACTGTTTAGCATACTCCACAGGCAATAGCTTATCTGCCTGCTCGTTATTTTCCAACCATTATTTTCCATTTACTCCAATTTCCCTCACTTTTAAAGCACTGTTATTTGCTGATCTGCCTTAAACAAAGTGAAGTATGAATTTTAAAGTATTTTAAGAAACCAGAGAGGGGCCTGGCCCTAGCTCAGTCCTTGAAGTGGCTGCTTCCACAAAGCTGTCAGCCTCAGGTTCCTGGAGTTCGAACCTCACAAGTCTCCCGCTGGCCAAAAGTGCCCTGAAGGCATTCGAGGAACAAAAAAAAAAAAAGAAAGAAAAAGAAACCAGAGAATCTACACAGTAGAAAAATATATCTGGTTTTGTAAAAATATCAAAACGCCAGGTGTTGTGGTACACAGCTATAATCCAAGTTACTCAGGAGGATGAGGCAGGAGGGTCACAAGCTTGAGGTCAGACTAGGCAGCTTACTATTAAAAAACAAAACTGGAGATATGCCACAGTGGTGGAGTGTCCCTGGGTTCAAGCCCCAGTAGAGGGGGTAGGGAGGATGCATTAGAATGAAAGAAAAACATGTTGAAACAAGGCATCTTTGTAAACTTCTCATTAAAAGTGTCCTAAGCTCAGAGGCTGGTTCTTCACTGGCCCTACAAATTATTCAAATTATTCTTTTTCCTTTAGTTGGGCATAGGTGTCTTGGTCATTTATATTTCCTAAGAGAGCTACTAAGTTACGTGATTTTTTTCACAAAATAATTTGGTGATGTTTATTAAACTATCAAGTACCATAAGTTGATCCAGTCAGATCCTTCCAAGTTCTGGAATAAAGAAATAACTTAAATTTTAGAAAATGTGTTTTATGCATCAGGACATTGTCTTCTGTATGCATCAGGAAGTCATCTCAGTTTATGTTTTTTAATAGTGGCAAATAATTAAATTCACCATTTTAATGAATTTAAGTGTACATTGCAGCCTTCACCACTCTTCTCATTCAGAACTTTTTCAGCATCTTCAATATAAATTCTACACCTATTGAACAATAACTACCCATTTCCCCCTCTTTACTTCTGGTAACCACTAGTAACCTCCAGTAACCACTATTCTTTCTGTCTTCATCAGCTTAACTACTATAGGTATCCCATATAAGTAGAATCATGAAATATTTGTGTGTGTTTGTATGTGTCAAACTTATTTCATTCAACAAAATGTTCTCCAGGTTCACAAAATCAGCAGAACTTCATTGCTTTTTAAGGATTAATAATATTCCATGATGCATACATAACACATGCTTAATCCATTCATCTATCAATGGATGTTGGATTTCTCCCACCTGTGGGTTATTGGGAATAAAGAAGTACATATAACTATCTGAGATGTTGATTTTCATTCTTTTAGGTATATGTCCAGAAGTGAAATTACTTTTATCATGTATTATAAATCATAAAATTGCCAGTTAAATCATGGTGAACACCTTGATATTCTGTTTCCTGTGTCACTGGGGATCCAGAGTCCTCCTGTGCTGCTGCCTTTCTCATCTGGCTCTCCACACCCTGCCCTGGCCCCAGCACCACATCCGCCCTCCCCCCATGTTATCATTCCCTTGTGTTCCCTCTGAGAGGTTTTTTTGTTTTTGTTTTTGTTTTTTTTTTTTTTGCAGTACTGAGGATTGAACTCAGGACCTTGGGCTTGCCAGGCAAGTGCCTCTTCTGCTGAGCTATCTCCCCAGCCCCCTCTGAGAGTTCTGTCAAAAAGCAGATTTCATCTGCTAGTTCTGGCCCCAATTCCTGATATAGTACTTGGTACAAAATACAAGCTTGGTAAGTGTTGATTAAGTAAAATAATGGAGCAGTCAGAAATCTCATCATCATAAGTTTGTATTGCTTTTGTTTTTTGTTTTGAAACAGTCTCATTATATAGCACAGGCTAGCCTTGAACTCACTGTAGCCCAGGTTGGCCTCAAACTCTCAGCAGTCCTTCTGCCTCAGCCTTCTGCCATCATCACTAATTTGACTCAAATGTTTATCAGCTGACTTGAAAAGCATATCAAGCATGTAAACCTGGACTGCAGTTTTGGGACAACACAGTGAAAATCTTACCATTGGTAGGAAAACTTTAGAAGAAATGTGAGTAGACCTAGCATCTCATTTAATACATAGAGAGAGTGAAGTTGTTAAAGAACCAGAGTGTTCTGGGCAGGACAAGCAAGCCCTTCCCACACAGCACACACATACTACCCCTCCGCTTTGGTTCAGGGACTGTATACACCAATATACCTATACATGTACTAACATTAAATAAGTACCTAATATTTCTAAACTGCCAGAGCTAGTTAATGCCACAATATGTCTAACCCACTTTTAAGTATTAAAAGAAAACTTGGTTTTTGTGTATCAGTGAGCCCCAGATATCACTTGATCTAGATCGCCCCCTTCTCATTTAATCCTACATGTTCTTGAAAGTTGAATCAGGCCTGTATTCTGAGTCCCTTGCCCTGAGAAGGCCCTGGAGCTCCACTGTTTTAGTTTTTAAAAAAAAAAAAAAAACTAAAACAGGAGGGCTCACAGACCGCAAGAATAGATCCTTCCTCCCTACACCTGAGCAAAGGTGACTGGAGCCCTCAGTGACATAGTAAGAGACACCAAAGGAGGGCTGTACTGCTAGGCACAGAGTACAAAGTCACACACACACACACACACACACAGTGATTGCTTCATGCTGATGCATATACACTGTGACTTCTGTACTCTGTATACACATGGTGATGCTTTCAAAAAGATCACATGGCACTCAAAGGAATTAAGTCACATACCATAAGGATACCTGCATACCCAGGCATCTTGCAACACTGTTCACAGTAGCCAAGATGTAGAACCAGCCTTAGGTAGGTGCCTATCATAGATAAAGATATGGTGTGTGTACATAGTAGAGTACTGTTCCAGCCATAAAAACAGAACATGTCATCTGCAGGAAAATGTACGGAACTAGAAGTCATCACATAAAGTAAAATAAGCCAAACTCAGAAAGATGAGTATCACGTGTTCCCTAAATGTGATATGTGGACTCTAAAAAGGATGACACAAGCAAAGGGGAGACTATTATTCAACAAGAGGAAGGGAGGGGTAAAGCAGAGGTGTAAGGGAGAGTGACAGAGGCAAAATACATTATATGCATGCACAAAAATACACTGAAATACAACATTTGTAAAACTAATAGGGATCAATAAAAATGCACTGGGACTGGGGAGATGGCTCAGTAGAATAAGTGCTTCCCTGGCAAGCGCAAGGACCTGAGTTCAATCCCTGGTTCTGAAATAAATAAATAAATAAATATGCATTTAGAAAATAAATATGAAAAATAAAATAACATTTGAAATGCATATTATCTCACTGTGTCCCAGGCACGGGGCTTCTCTGTCTGTGGAAGGACCTATCCCTCCTAGGGCCATACTCTGCAGGACAGCCCTCCCTCTCTCCCGTAAAATCCCCACAGACGTCTTCAGTAATTCCTACAGACTCTGTTCATTTCCATCTTCCACCAGTCAAGAGCTCACAGCGTGGGTGAGCTCCCTCCTCCTTCAGCCACGTGAGGATGCAGCCTGCAGCCTTCCATAGTGTCAGAAAGGAAATCGAATCCCCTCCCCGGCGCTGATCGGGGCACCTTGACTTTAGACTTTCAGAAATGGTGAGGCAATAAGTGTCTGTTCTTTCTAAGTTACCCAGCTGGTAGTAGTTTATTTTGCCATGTAAACAGACTAAGACACTGACACCTGGGCAAAATGATTACCTGTGAAGGCCTCACAAGCTAGCAGCAGCATGGAAACTGTATTCTAAGTGTTCTGATACAGCTGTGTTACTTCTCTTGATGGTTTGTGTCACTTGGTAAGGTGGTGTTTCAGATGCCGAGAGCTCTCATGTTGATACTTCAGGGAATTCACACAGCTCTAGAATCTTTTTATCAAGTTTAGAAGCTCAAATAGTTGATTTTCCTCACAATTTGAGAGTAAATCATTCTTTTATGGCTGGACTCACATTAGCCTTTCTTATAAAAGATTAATACAAAAACCAAAGAGCAAATGCTATCTTTAAGAAATTTACCTTCACAAGGGAACAGATATTTGTGGGGAGCTCCATTGTACCCCACTGACTTAATGATAATAGAATTAAATCAAACATTCATCTTCAGGCTGGGGACACAGGTCAGCAGCAAAGTGCCTGCTTGGCAAGTGCAAGGTCCTGAGTTCAAGTCCCAGTACAAAAATATTCATAAGATTCTGAAGCTAATAAGATTGTGTGCATTATATGGGGACTGGTGGCTATATCACCACAAAAGGTCATTTGTGCCCAGAGGATGACATGTGTGGCCCCAGGAGAGTTCCTCCTGCTTAGAGATCCACCTCTGTGATGCCGGCCTACATCACTGACCCTCTCTTTCCTTATCTTACTGACATATGATGTCTCACATGTTAATTTAGCTTAACTCCTAATAGTTTTTGTCATGCTAGTACAGCAAGCTTTGCATTTCTCTTCCTGGTCCGAACAATATTTATATTACAGACATGTTTTGCATATATCTAAAGTCATCATTATGTTATTTCATAGATAATTCCCAGAGATTCAAGAGGATCATGTTTCTAGCACTATAAATATCTATATTACTTTTCACTTATTGCTTGGACAAAATACCCAACATCCAAAATTAAGAAAGGATAGGTTTATATAGTTCACAGTTAGTGGAGGTTTCAGTCCATGCTTTACTGGCTGGCTCCAAGGCAGAGTGGCACATGACAGAGGGCAGTAGTTCATGATGTGGAAAACAATGAAGAGCAAAGGGAAAAGCAGCAGCTACAGCATCCGGCAAGCCTCTCTTCCTTCAATGCTGACTGAAAATATCGGGGCTCCCCAGAGGAAGTGCCACCCTTCCTTCCTTTCCACACTGACTGCCAACTAGAGCTCCTCCAAGGAAACGGTGCACCAAATCCTTCCTCAACTCCCTTTTACATCCTTTTTGTGCTGAGTAACTCTAAGGCAGACCCTCCGTACCCTAGGGAAAACCCTCCATGCCCAACCGGTTCAGCCAAGCTTCCAACTTATCAAGTTGACACGATGTATGAACCACATATCCAAGGAAATAAGCCCTATTAAGAAAAGTATCTTTTTGCTGTTGTTTTTTGCGGTACTGGGGATTGAACTCAGGACCTTGCATTTTCCAGGCAGGTGCTTATTCTACTGAGCTATCTCCCCGGCCCTGAAAAGTATCTTTTTAAAGCATGATTTTTGGTTGGATTTTTTTTCCTGTACTGGGGATCAAACTTAGAACAATGCTGTAAAATTTGCAGTAGGGGGGTCTGCCCCTTAGCTCAGTTCTTTAAGTGGCTGCTTCAACAAAGCAGTCCGGCTCAGTTTGCTGTGGTTCAATCCCCACAACTCAAGCCAGCCAAACCTGCCCTGAAGGCATTCGGAGCAAAAAAAAAAAAAAACTCTTTCTGCCTTTAAGGGACTGGGGAGATAGCTCAGTAGGATAAGCGCTTGCCTGGCAAGCTCAAGGACCTGAGTTCAATCCCCGGTTCTCCAAAAAAAATAATAATAAAAATAAAAATAAAATTTGCAGTAGGATCCCTGCTTGAATCTAAATTGTAGCCATTTCAAATTTAGTGTTTCTGAATATTGCAAAACAGACCTATGGGGCAGGAGTACACAGTGGTCCGCAGGACTCTTATTAGGAAGGAAATCAGCCTCAAAAAAGAATCAATTGTTTAAGGTTGGAAGGCAGAAGGAAGTGACAGGATGACATGTGACCATTCTTAGACTCTCTTCCAGCACACACCCATAACAAGTGGTGCCAACAAGAACCAGGATACCTTCTCCACAGCCCCAACAGCACCTTTAAACTCTAAAATATCATAGGGCTGGGGGAACTACCCGCTCGGGCCCCCTCCTGTCCCTTTCTTGGACAGGAGCTTTCTTTCTCTCAATAACTCTCAATAAATATATTCTGCTCATAAAAAATAAATAAATAAATAATAAAATAAAATAAAATATCATAGGGCTGGACAAACAAAACAGCTCAGCAGATTAAAGCACCTGCACATAGGTTCAGTGGGCAGGGGTTTGATCCCTGGGTCTGCCGTGCTGGCCCGGCCCCTGGGGCACGTTGAGATGGTGATTGAGACTGGGTGTGGTGGCACGTGCCTATAATCCCAGCTCTTGGGATGCTGTAAACAGGTAGATCACTACGAATTTGATCCAGTAGTGAGACCCTGAACACCCTGTAGACCCTTCCCTAAAATTAAAAAAAAAAAAAAATCAACTTGATACTAGTAGGTGGAGGTGGCAGTCGTTGTGTGCATGTGATCCCCATGTGTGCTAAGGCTCCAACACTTGGCATGAAGGGCACAGAAATCAGCGCCCTCATTGCCAGTCATCAAGTGACTTGAATATAGACACTGGCATCCATGGTCCTCGGGCAGAAGCTGGTTGAAGCTTCACTTGGCACCTACAGTAACCAAAGTTTTTATTATAGCCATCCAGGACATGAGAAGTTTGATGTGACACATTGTTTTTAGAAATTTTCAGATACTTCTACCAAATTTGAGTGGATTAAGCTGAATTCAGACCAAATGAGAAGAAATACACAGAAATAACTGTTTCGTAATTGTTGTGAAGCTAACTAATATCATTGCAGATGTAGTCTAGGAAATGTGATTTGCACACTTAAAAGTTAAATTTAAGTTGGATCGAATCATTTCACTTACGGAAAATGACATAAGGCCATCATTATCCCCATTAAAATAAGCTATATCTAACTTTATAAATATTGACCTTTGAATTTCAAAAAATTTTTAAACATTAAATGTTAAATTTTTTAAACCATGAGTGTCAAATGTCCTGTATCCCAGACCTTTACTCTCCACTCTCAGTCTCATTCCTCACCTTCCTCTCTAGAGGACATCATGGATGCAGCTTCAAAATACACAATAAATATCATTCAATGCATTTATGGATACCCCACTAATTACAAAACAGCATAGTCAAAGTATAGTCAAAGAGTAGGTACATGCCAAGGTAAAATTTTAAGACATAAGGAGAATGTTCTAGTCTTAAGAATATTATAAATTGTAAAGAAATTTTTAAATTCCTTTTTTAATTCAAGAAAAACTAATTGAAGAAAATTGAATATTTTCAGTGCAGAAAAGTATTATGCAGCCATAATCTTCCTCTTCCTCTTTAATTGAGTGTGAGGAAATGATAGCAGAAAGTGAGGACCTGGGAACCAGAGAGAAGGTAGTGTTTCTTCCTTCCAGAAATTCTTGTTTTAGAAACTGGAGAGATGAAGAGATACACGGTTGATCCCTGAGCAGTGAGTGTTTGGAGGTGCCCTGATACCAGCCAAGCCTAAAGGACAGAACAAATCCCTAGAGGTGGCTTTGGATTCCAAGCTAACCAGAGCAAGGTAAATGACAAAAAGCATTCCAATTAGGGTCCACAAATGTTTGATTATAATAAATTGATAATGAACCTGCAAAATTAGGGAAAAGCTACCCAGTTTTTCCATAATCTTTATTTGCTTTAAAAGTGACTACAAAAAACCATTTAAGTACAATAGTCATAAAGGTATTTAAGGTTCTCAACTGAAAAGCAAAAATAATTTATGAATAGAGGATTATACACGAGGGACCAGATTTCTAATTAAACAAGGAGATTAAATCTGTTCATTTATCTCTGCTCTTTTCTGAAATCCAAGCAATATTAATAGTAAAGGAATTTTTAAATTACACTAAATCCCAAGCTGTTGGAGCATGGGTCAGGCTCAGCAACTTGTTCTAGGTTGCGGGGGGCAGAAAACAGAAGTCTCTAGGAAGCAAATCACAGAAAGCAAGAGTGCAGAAAAGAGCAGAATTGACAAAACACAGAAGGTGAAAGACAGGTATGCTTTGGGAACCAAACTACTCCAAGAGAGAAAGCTTGACACTACCATAGTGGAGCATTTGGGGAGGAAGGCAGGAGGAACTGAGCTCCTCACATTGTGGATTCCAGAAAATTGAAGAGTTAGAGATGTTGAGGCAGGGAAGGCTAATAGCACCCTCCTTTTTCCTTAGATTCATGTATGCCAAGTATGACATGGGCAAGGGAGCCAGACAATGGGAGGCCAAAGCTTACCCCTCAATGTGGAATCCTGGATTAGATCCTGGATCACATGGAAAAACTAATGAAATTCAAATCAGTTCCACAGATTGGTTAATTTTAACATATTCTGAATCTCATGTTTCCTGTCTCGATACTGTAATGATAGAAGATGTTAATATTAGGGGCAGCTGTGTGTATTAGTTAGGGCTCTCTAGAGGAACTAAATCAATTATATATAGTTATGCAAAGAGATTAATTAGATAGGATTACAGGATCTGAAGTGGGAGTCTACAGCGTCTGCACGCTGCAGGGCCAGAGGATCCAGCGGCTGCTTTTCCAAAGAGCTGGAAGCGGTGGTACTAAAGGGATCAAGGACGCAGCTGAAGTCTGCAACTAAAGCCCTGGAAGCTTCCTACTATTTTTGCAACATTTCCATAAGCCTGAAAGCATTTCCAAAATAAAACAATTTATAAAAGTCAAAGATCTCCCTGATTACTGATAGAGCTGATGTTAGAAAACACAGCTTATTCTGCAGGAATTAGATACATGTGCCAACTGCATCCCTGAATTAAAAAGCTTCACTGAATCATAACTGCAAGCCTTGATGGGCTGACTCAAGTCCCCGCTCCAAAAGAGAGCAAGTTTTTGGTGGACAACAGACAAAGAGCTGCTAAGAACACATGCCTCCCCCAGGCAAGCATGTCTTCAGTCTGAAAGTAGGGTGACAGGAAGGAGCTGAGCTATCCCCTCTCCATTCGTGTCCCACTCTCTCTAGTCAGGTCACTTCTTGCAGACTGAGGATGAGTCAAGAAGGTAGAACAATGAACTGTCCATCTCCAACAAAACTAAACAAAAAAAGGAGACATAAATAGAGAACCATTTTGTATATGTATATAGAAAATAGGATAGATATACAGCTACTTTCTCTTAATGAGAAGAACGATTTGTACTAATAGTGTCTGAACAGGATATAATGTCTGCCTCTTGTACTATGAATAACTATTATGAAGACAACAATATGCAATGTACTAATTAGTGAAACTGTCCTACTAATCGGCTTTGAAACTGTCTCACTGCTATTTGTTTCTCCATAAAATTTTTTAAAAAGATTTCAGAAGTGTTATTCTCACGTGTTTTTTTCTGTCTTTTAAGTGTGAAGACTCTTCTATATTATTCAACGTTATTGCGGACCTCAGAGAGCTTCTGTTCATGTTAGTATTGTATGTATACCAATGTGTCAGCTTCTATCACTGGGACAATACACCTAGAACAGCTAACTTGTAAAGAAGAAGGGTTTATTTTGGCTCATGGTGTCAGAGACTTTTGTCAGTGGTCATTGACCCAGAGCTTTGGGGCCTGTAGTGGAGCAGGGGCATGTGGAGGAGCAAAGTTGTTCATCTTATGGTGGCCAAGAGGCAGACACAGGAAGGAACCAGAGTCCCAATGTCCCTTCACAGATGTACTCCATGACCTGACCTTCCTTTCCTGATCCTCACAACCCAAGGACTCTGTCACCTTCCAAAAGCACTATGGGCTGCCAGCCAAGCCTTTGCCATGAGTTTTGGAGGAGCATTTAAAATCCAAGCCACACCAATCAATATTAACTAAAACTTACACCTTTTACTATGTATTTATGAATTCATTTAAATAATACTAATAAATCCAGTGTAGGCTAACATGAATAATATACTCTATGAAAAATAATTGAATTTTCTAAATAAAAATATACAATGAGAGAAGCATTCCTGTTGTACATTTTTTTTCAAACTTCTGTAACGTCTTCTTTAACAGAAGAACACTGGATTCTCTTTGTGCTTCTGTGTTCAGTGATACCACAGCTCTTATCTTAGGAAAATTCCCTTGTGTGCATATAGGGGAGTGACAGTGAAGGGGCTATATAATATCTTGGTGTTAGCATTTAAAAATATTCAAACTTTTCAGATGCCCAGAGACCCTTGAACAATATTTCAAGGACTGCTATTTTAACTAATGCCCCGGTACATGCAGAAATGGCAAGTTGAATGAATGTTCCCCCCGATAGGAGAGGTGGCACCTGTGACAAAGGTGTGGAAGGATAAGTCTTGCACAGAGAGGCAGTGTTTTAAAGTCTGTCTAGGAAACTGTAAAACTCCTCCTCCAGGTCATGTCTTAGCTGGCACAGTCAGATGACAGCATCTGTCTCTGCTAGCAGTTGGCTAAACAGCTAAACTCTGACAATATCAAGACTTGGGAATGGCAGCAGAGCTAAGGGACAATCAACAGAAACAGGAAAACTGGGTGGAGTCATACTTAACATATATGAGATCCCTCACCTTTAGTTGGCTCCTACACTCTTGACAGCCTGGCTTAGTATGTACACACACACACACACACACACACACACACACACACAGACATATATACACACACATACACAATCCTACACAAAAGGTGGGCAATTTTTATTAGAGGAAACTGACCAATCCACAAAAAAAGATCTATGAAGTCAACCGGTTTACCCATCAGTGAAATAGCCCGAATCGATTACTCTAAATGAAAGCCCTCATCCTGACAGGCCTGGCCTCAACGCACACCATTTCAGTAACTCTAAAGGCACCAGTTTTACGTGCTAATAGATCATACAGAATGAATAGCCAAGCCACACACTCTCAGAAACCAAAATATTTAGACAAAATAATAGAAACAGAACAGAAAGACAAAGTGTTAAAAAAAAAAATTCATCAAACAAAAAAGGACTCCTTAGAAGTTAAAAACATAAAAGCAAAAATTTTTAAATCAATAAATGTTTAGAAAGATAAAACTGAAGACATCTCAGATCAAAGCAAAATTGAAAGAAAGTAGAAAAAGTAATATGTAGGAAATGAGAGAATCAATATGGGTAAACATGCACCAAGTATAACCTCTGGAAGAGGTAACTGAGAAATTTAGAAATTTTGCAAACAAATGAAAAGCAGAGAATTGCAGAATTCAAGAACTTGAGTTTCCAAAGTGATGGAACCTGTATGTTTAGAGGAAAATACACAAATACTCAAGAAAAGCCCACATATCAATATTAAACTCAAGAATATAAGGGATAAAAAGAAGAACCCAAAAGCTTTAAGGATTGCAAGTAGTTAGCTGTGGGGAGCATAAATTGAATGTGGAGAGCAGTGAGACCATATAGGGCTCTTCCATAAGCCTTGTCATTGTCTTTGTGGCAAAAAAAAAAAAAAAATCGATTTGATTAGGATAAAACTTTAACTTGACAAAACCAAGATGCAAGGTCCACAACAAAGAAATCACAGAACAGAAAATGTCCCTCAGTAGCCTCAGAAGAAGAAATCAAACATAGTAGTTAAATGTGGATCCCTCTAGGAGGCAGGATTGGGAATGGGGTTCTTATATTTACTGCTGCCGTACATAAATCAGGATTTCAAACACAAACAATGCAAGATGAGTAAGGAAGGCT
>NW_004524756.1:2162804-2171669 GCF_000260255.1 Octodon degus | reverse complement strand
TTTTTCTTGTTGGTTTTTATGCCATGAAGTATGTGGCAATGCCTTAACTGTATGCGTGTTGTCAGGCCCGAGCGCCTCTTCCATCCTTGTCGAGGGGAGTGCTAAACTTCTCTCCTTTCATATAACACACCTAGTGTTTTTGTTTTGTTTTGTTTTGTTTTGTTTTGTTTTGTTTTAGGGTTTTACAGTTTATTAAATCCTCTCATGAAAAAAGTTGCAGTCACTGCAAACAAGCACTGCAGAATCTCTACTCCTTCGCCTGTTCTCCAATCTCTAGCTTACTTTTTGCCAGCACCAGTGTTAGCCTTTGTGGTGCCCCTGACTTTCTCCATTCTGTTCTTACATTCCTTCTGCTGCTTTCTTGAGGACTTTTTCTTCTAATACAGGCCATGTCTTGAAAGTCTATATTTGGGCTCATTTTTCTTCGCATAATCCAGGGAATCATAAATTGTGCCAAAGCCAGTCGTCTTGCCATCACCAAAATGGGTTCTGAATCCAAACACAAAAATGACATCTGGTGTGGTCTTGTACATTTTGGCGAGTTTTTCCCAACTTTCTGTCTTAGGTACTTTTGCTTTCCCAGGGTGAAGGACATCAATGACCACTTCTTTCCTTTGGAGAAGCCAGTTGGTCATGAATTTCCAGGTTTGGGTAGTTACTGTGTCATTCATGAAGGCAACGGAGCCTCAGACAGCTCGGGAGGAGAAGAGAAACATTCTGCTCCAGCCAGTCATATCAATGCGCATGGAAGGACCCTAGTTGGCTTTTAAAGTTGGACACAGGTGACATTTTTAAGGGCCCCAGAACCCCATTGCTTTGACAGGGTACTGAAGAGAAAACCAATATGGCTCTAAGTGTAGTAGGTCTTTCTAGTGAGCAAAGGGCCTATGCTTTAAAAAATTTATTTCATGTAGGCAGTAATGTCTTTGAAAGTTAATTTGTTTCTTCTTGTTTTCTGTGTTTTGGCTTGGCTTTGCCCTGGAATTCTACTACGTGATAGTTTAAAAATGTAAATTAGGCTAGAACATGTATAATCCATTCTCTGTCAGTTATAATAGATCTATTCTCTCAGTTATAATTGATGGGCAATTATGATTGGAAAGAAATACAACAAGAAGGATAATGAACAGGTAGTACTGATTTCCCAGCCTCCTCCCCCATAAAACCTTTCTCTATTTTCATAACAGCATATTGAGAAGTTTGTTTGATGAAATGACCAAAAATAAAACCACAAATATTTAAGCCTCATCTTCAGTTTCCTCTCCTTCACTCAGATCTTAGGAGTGTGTGCATGGAGAGATTTCAAGTGAATGGACAACCTGAAATTTTCAAACACATGAGGGCCTATATAACACATCACCAAACTAATTGAGAGTTGCTGTTCAATGGAGCAAAACTGAAAAATGTGTCTAACAAGAAACCAGAACACTTTTATCTCTGAACTGTGTATCGTTTGTCTATTCAGAAAATATTTATTCAGGAAGCTTGTTTTTAGGCACTGTCTGGGCTCCAGGAAACACAGCAGTGCCCTAGATATCCACAGAGGCTAAGTAAATATCCCAAAATGTAGAGACTCAAAAAATAATAACCATTGTGCTCATGGGCTTCCTAGTTCTGGGGTTTTCTGCCTAAGATCACCTAAACAGTTGCCATCTGGGGTCTCCAACACAGCTGCTATGGGGTAGTGACTGGAGTTAGGAGTCATCCCAAGTCTTCCACAGTCACATTTTTGGCAGTTGATGTTGGCCTTCAACAGTGACCTTTACTGGAGCAATTAAACATAGTCTCTTTGTGTGACCTGAGTTTCCTCACAGCAGGGAGGTTGGGTTCTGATGCTGAGATTCTTAAGAGGACAAAGAGGAAGTTCCTTTCATGATTTAGCCTTGGAAATCTCATAGTATCACTTCTACCGTCAGCCGCAGGCCTACAGAGATTCAAAGGGAAGAAACAGGCATATGTACGCCTACCTCTTGATGGTAAATGTCAATGCCACACTCTAACAAGACAAAGTGGGATGGGAGAGCTTGTCATGGGCAGCTTGGAAATTTCAGTCTGCAGTGAGACGAGATCAAAACTACATCACTAGCATTATGCATATGCTCAGGGAGTAGGGGAAAGTAGCAATAAACAAATCAAGAGATAAATATGGGAAGTATCAGGTAATGAGAATGTCTGTGAAGAAAATTAAAGGAAGTGGTTTAATGAGAACTGTGTGTACCATGTATTTTATAGGAGGTAGCCATGCAGTCCCCTCTGGTTAAAAGTCATTTGAGCAGAGATTCTGCAAAAACCAAACAACTGAACCATGAAGATAAAACAAGAGCATTCCCAGCAGGAAAAGTCGAAGGCATGAAGTTCATGAGAGGAGAAGGGGCTTCATGTGGTCAGGAAATGCTGAATGCCAGTGGGATTGGAGCAGTGGCCAGGATTGGAAAGAAAAGCAGAGAGGCTGCTGGGGGCTGAGATTACAGTGCTTCGGGCCATGGTGAGGGCCAAGGAATGAGACAGTAAACCACTGGAGAACTCTTAGAGGAAAAGAGCAAGAGTAACTTGTTTTAACAAAGCAAGGCTGCGATAACTCTGAACCTACATCGACAATGAAAGCACAGCAACCAGCTCAAGGTCAGAAGCGGGAGGCCACTTCAGAGACTGTCACAGTCCCCAGAGGTGGGGCGATAGGATCTTGGCCAGGTATTGGCAGTGAAGATGGTGACAAGAGGTCAAGGTTCTGATGTCAAGAATATCCAACTCCATTTTTTTTAGCACTCAATAAACCTGTTTATAAACCTAAATATTGAAATCTAAGGTTAAATAATAAGTGCTAAAGGATATAGAGACATATATTATCACAGGTCTACCCATCATGAACAAATTTTCTTTTAACATAGCATCACAGATTGTCCCCAGAATTCTTCGGATAGCTTTCCCTTTGACAACTTTGTCTTTCCTCCTGTGATATAATCTCATCTGCATTTCCAAAGAAATGCAAAATTAAGGAAAACATCGCTTAAGGGAAACAAATTTTTTTTTACTCAAATGCCAAGGCAATTGAAGAAACAGTATTTTAGGGGTCCATATGACCTAGGTAATTTCCTTAAATTTTCACTTCTCTTTATATATGCAGATAGCAGCAGAAGCTGGGGTGAAACTCATGGGTAAGGAAAATGTCACCTCTGTGAGGTAAATGGCTTCTCGGAGGACAAGTGAGTAAATCACTCTTCGGGCCACCAGGTGCCCTAAAGGAGGTCATTCCTGCCCACACATCAGGTCACTTTATTCCCTGGGAGTTTTACACTCATGCCGGCTCATTGACCATACAACCAGGACTGTTAGGCAGCTCTTAATAGATTATGGGTTCTTTCCTTATTATGTTTGCTAAATGGTGGTGCATCTAATCATTTTTATCATGTAGGGAAATTTCATGAGGTCTCTCTGGCCTAGCCAAATCCCCAAACAGGATTCCTCTGTTTATTCCCTTATGTCATAACGAAAATGTAGCTGAACCAATTACAGAGTACATAATAAGCCAATTAATTGTTCCTTACTTCTGTTAATGAGTGTAAAATGTGTGCCTGCTCAAATTACAGCCTATTCCACAAAATTCTTTGCTACGCTACTACTAAAATCTGGCATTATTTCATTTCTTGCAGTGTCAACAGCATTGATCACAGCAGCTAAGTATTTCCAGTGAGGCTCAGTGGGAACTGAACTTGTCCTTACAACGCAATCACTCACCCTTCCCACCCAGCATTGTGACCAACTATCTAAATTGCTGCAACATGGCCCCTCAGCAGAAACTAAGCTGAAGCCAAACCACATGCTGAAGAGGAAGTGCTTCTCTGGAGAATGACCTGACACTCTGGGCTTCAGACCCCATATGTCCAAAACTCACACCCTTATCTTGCTGACCCCAGAGACTAACAAGTAGATTTATTTCAGCTCTCTTTATCATGATCTATCTACTAAGATCAAGCATGAATAATAAGCAAAATTCATTTAAGTCCCAAGGCCCTAGCCATGAGTTACAGGGAAAAAAAAACAGTTGGGCCACTGTAAAACAGCCAGCTCTAGTATCCAGAGGGGAACAACAACCAAAGAGGTGGAGGAAGAATATAGTCAGAAAATTTTGTAACTTCATCAACATTTATTTTCACCAAACAACTCATTAAATCACTATAAAAGTCAATGCATATGGTTGGATATGACAGTTTAAGTTCTAGAAAGAGTTATAAGTCAAGTTAAACTCATAATACATAATGTAGTCTGGGTGTCTCATCCATGAATTATAACATTTTTATTACATCCGAACTGCAAATTACCAACTTGTTCCCTGTCCTGCCAATCTCTTGATTAAATGGGGGAACTGTTAGGCATTGTGAAAATATATTACAGTAAAAGATGACTTTATCATTTGTCTCAGTTATTTCTACACCCTTATTTAAAGCTTTCTCACTAGAGCAGCTGGCCCAAACTGAATTGTTGATTTAACAAAGTGATAGCAAAAGGGAAGAAGTAGAAAAATTGGGGCCAGAAAGGCCAGTGTCCCATAATCATCTTCCTGCAGTGTCTCATCAGATCTTTCTCTAATATTTATGTACCTCCCATACTTTGGGTGTCTATTTTGATCTCTTCAGTTTGTTCTCTTCAAAGTTATTCTTACTCTGCAGGTGTTATGCCCATGGGCCCAACTTAAGGGTATTATATTTTGTGTCTTACACTGATAATGGGGCAATAACTTGTACCCATCAAATTTCCCCATAAAATGGTTTAATGTCTTGAAGCAGTCCCAGCATGTCAGCTGAAGGAGTGAATCAAACTGACACCTTTCCACATTTATTAGAGAGCCATACTATTAGAGTTCCTTATTTTTAAAAAAATCACTAAAATTTTAGTTTATTTCAGGAACTAAAACTAATTAAATTAATATTTCAAAATATAAATGACCAGTCCTTATATATTGATGAGTTCTAATAATTGCCCTTTTATTTGTATTTGTTTTTGTCAATGTGTTGTATTTTGTCAATGTATTGTATGTGCCTTTACATACAACATACTATATGTATTGTATATACAAGGTATTGCAAGGTAGTACATTACCATTATTAAAATATGTGAAGAGTTTTTAAAGTCCTTAAAAAAAATAACAATCACCCACAATCCCAAAATGCAAAGACATGGAATGAAAATATTTCATAGTTTTCGTAATTCTGATATATGTTCTGCACTCATAGTAGAAGAGAAAAAATTATTGCAATAGCAGGATCTTTTTAAGAAGAAACATCTTTGTCCAGGAACACACCTAAATGAACGTGTTTCATTATAAACTTAAAGATCTTGACTTGGAGGCCTGACTTGAGTCATCCAACACAAGGCAATAGACTGCCTAGTTGTCTCCATATTCTACAAGGTGAGCAAGAGCTAAGCTGAGAGTATGCACCCTCGTGTGGCAGAAGACTATTGTTTGAGTAGAAGAAAGGGCCAGTAACTTTTGAAGCAAATTGTCTGAAGTGTAGAACAGCAATGTCTAATATAGTTTTCATAAAAGCAATGAATACAGACCCTCTAGCCCTCCAGATCAATCCTCTATCGAGCTCCAAATCTTTGGTAAAGTCTACAACACATGTTCTAAATTGGTGAAGTTTTGAGGAGAAAAGACACTGGAGAAGGACCAATTCAGCAGAACATCACTATGCAGGATAAGAGATAGCATCCAAAAAAGTAAAATACAGACCAGAAGCCAAAAATAGAGTGAAAGTTTATCAATAAAATTATGGGAAAAAATTAAAAACAAAAATAGAGTGAAAAAAGAAACTCATGGCCAGTTTTTACCAAACAAAAAGTCATTTCCCCAAAATAAAGCAAGAGGTGCGAACTTTCCTACTAGAACAATAACTTAAGGCAAATTTTTCTTAAGTATTAATGACAGATGACCCCCCAGCAAGATGGGAATTTCATATCTGATATCAAGGTTATATCTATAAGAAAATATTGGAAGTTTTAGATGACAAGAATAATAAACCAGCTTTCATGCTTAAAGATTCTAAATGGAGAAGGCTATGGAAAGATTCTAAAAATACTATTCAGTCAATGAAGTAGCTAGATTGGATTCCAGTATTTGCCAACCACTTCAGAGATGGTTTATGCTGTCAGATAGAACTGACTGCACCTAGATTTCCTATCTGGTCCCATTAGTAGCTTCTGAACTCGCTGCTCCCACCCACTACCTGCCTGCTGAAGAATTTGTGGCTTTGGGGGCACATTAGTGAGGGAAGGGTTTAGATGGCAGGAGATAGTGTGGCTGACTAAGTATAAATCCATTTTGCATTGCTGTCCTGTGCTCTACGCTAAACCACAGGCAGAGGGGACTACAGGAATACAACCTTCAGTCCACAAACAAAACCACCTAGTCAATACCAACCACAGGCAAGTGAGCAGGTAAAGAAAATCACTGTAAGTCAGAAGAGTTGAGAATGTTTGGCAACATGGGTTATATTTTTTTTAATGTGCAGAATGGGCATGGGCAGGGTGGGGGAGGAAGAAAGGAAGGGAGGTAAGGAGGGAGAGAAGGAGGAAGAAGGAAGGGAGAAAGGGAAGAGGAAAAGAACAAAGGATGAGAAAAGCGATGCCAGAATGAACTCAGATTTGTCACGGCATGGGAGATAGAGAAGTGGGTAACTCAATCAAAGAGAATGTTCAAGCATCACGCATGATGGGTTAGTAGGATTAGATTTGATTATGAAGGTGAGAAAGAAGAATTGAGAGTTAATGTATTAGAAAACGGATGGTCCACATTGATCCTTGATCGGGAACTGGCATGACAAGATGGTGTACTCAAAAGATCAGTTTCACCTAGTGAGAGGGTAAAACATGGCAGCATCTTTTTTGTCTATGCTCTGGAGGACACAGATCAGGTTGGCTGCTACAATAACCCAAGTCCAAGGTGATGTGAGAACGTGACAGAATGGACTCAGTAGAGCCATCTTCATGGGTGAAAATAACCACATTTACCAAGACAGTAATGGGCATACAGAGCAGGAATTTAAGTAAGTGCTTATTGCCATTTTATTATATCAAATTCCCAGGGGTTAACAAGATGAATAGTCCTCCTGGCACTAGCTGGCAAGCGGGAAGGAAACAGCAGGGAGCTGCATGCCATAAACAGCCTAAGAAGAGCAAGCAAAGCTGGTGTGTTCGCTTCCCATTACCACTGCATCAAGTCATTGCACACTTAGTGGCTTGAAACAGCACATGTTTACAATCTTATGGTTCTGGAAATCAAAGGTCCAAAGTGGGGTTTCGTGGCTAACATCAAGTTGTAGCCAGGACTATGCTCTTTCTGCAAGTTCTAGTGGAGAATCTATATCCTTTCCAGCTCCTAAAAGCCACCTCCATCCTTCATTTATGGGGCCCTTCTCCACCTTCAGAACCAGCAGCATAGCAACATCTAATCACTCACTCCAATATTCCTGCCTCCCCGTATCAATATTTTACTAGAGAAACAAATGTAGCATGAAATATACAAATGTGTAGGAATTGACAAGATTGCCCTACCATAGCCACCCACAAAGTCAGATGAGGAAGAGTACAAAGACTATCTGCCCACTGGAGACTGTAGGATCCGCTCCAAGCTCTGGAGCCCATTGTAGTATTTCAGAAGGCAGAGGTCTTCGATGGAAGGCTGAAGATTCTACACCAGAAGTTGAAGAGTCTGTGAGGAAGATGACATCTGACCTCCCACTTTCCACTGACAGTGAAGACCGGAGTTCTTCCAAAGTAATAAAAGCAGTTCCATCCTTCCTCATTTCCCCGTTATACCATGCAGGTAATGAGCCACCCTATGCGGGTCTTCTACACCCTTGGGTATGAAATTGCTGAGCCATTTTAGCTAAACTTCTCAAAAAAAAAAAAAAAAAAAAAAGCTTCTCTTCACTAAAACTTCTCCTAAACTTCTCAAGTTGACACAGTCAACCATCATGCTCCCTCTACTACAGATCTTTAGGATTACATTGTGCCCAAAGTAATCTCCCCATATTGAGATCTTTAACTACGTCATCTCTGCAAAATCCCCTGTGTCACATCACACCCACTGGAGTGCAAAATGAGGACGTGAACATGCAATGTGCTCCCCTCTACACACTGTGGTGTCTTTTTCAACAGCACCAAGAAGAGTTAAGTGGTGGCCCTGTACCACTGACCAGGAACATGTAGGTAGCTTCCCAAGGGAACGTCCTGAGCAAACTTCCACTGACTGGTTATCTTACCAGTCCTTTTTGACAAACTTTTCTAACTTTAACTGCATTGGCTGAGAGATGGGTGGACCAGAGAGTGACCTTTTGAGGTGAGGCACATCCAACGCCCAACCTGTCTAGGACCAGCCACTTTCTGCCAACATGTAGTCGGATTTCCTTAGGTGGATAAAGCTAACAACTCTCCGACTAAAGTTTCACTCTTTAAGGAGAACAAATATAAATACAATTTAGAAGTTGTGCCATATTCAGGGCTAAAGTACCAAAATTAATGTAGAAAACCAAAAAAGCTGTTACTGTCTAAATCAACAGAAAAGCATGGACAGGCCTTCAGTTTTCTCTGGAAATAATCATTTTGCTGAAGATGGTTATCACTTTACATAGATGTTTTATTTTTAATATAACAACAATAATTATGATAATGTATGTTTCATCTAATCTTTAAATTATCTTAGGGAGGCAGAGAATTTAGACAAAAAAGGTCATAACCACTTTAGAAAAAAAAAGCAGAGAGATAAAATAGAATAAACACCAAGATGGGTTCTGTCCCAATTTTTATCTCCTCTCATCTCTCTATTTCTGTCTCTGTGTGTGTTTGTGTGTGTGTGTGTGTGTGTGT
>NW_004524756.1:2139375-2162535 GCF_000260255.1 Octodon degus | reverse complement strand
TCTCTCTCCCCCCTGTAGATCAGTTTGTCTGAAACTGTCAGGGCCACATTGCCCCAAAGTCTACTAGGAATTTTGTGATTGTGCCTCAAGGCACTCTGAAAGTCCTGCCTATTTCCTAAAAGACAAAAATGAGTGGCAGCCCATAGAAAACACTTCTAACTTGATAATTTAGGAATTTTCCCAGCACAAATTGTATAGAATACCCAGTTCTAGAAAGTAAAATTGATAACTTTGAAGGTTAGATAAACTAGCTAATAATAAATATTTATAAAAGTCCAGAAGAAAAAAAAAAGCTAGATTTTAGAAGATAAGCAGACACAAAGAGGCAGAATATAGAAATCAATGCAGGTACTGTACGCACCCCAGCGAGACCCACAGGCCTGTGCAGGTAGGACAGTCAGCGAGCCGCGGGGGTGCAGGGCTGAGAGACAGACGAGAACGGTGTTCTTGCTGTTCCCACCTGATCCGGCAGTCACACCCACATCTAGTTACCTAGAGAATGAAATCACTTTTGCAGGGAAAAAGAAGGTGAACAACAGTATCTGTTACTGTGTATCATTAACAAACGACATGGTGTTAAACAATTTTTTGCCATCCAGTGTGGTGGTACACACATGTAGTCCCAGGACTCAGGAGGCTGAGGCAGGAGAACCACCATGAGCTTGAGACCAGCCTTGGCTACATAGAGAGTTCAAGTTCAGCATCCAGACTCTGACTGAAAAAAATCTTCACCATTTGCACGTGTGTATGTTTAAATGAAATCTTCAGTTCCAGAAACTACCAATGCAGAGAAGATCAATAGCATCAGTGAGAATTGTGCTTGGCTGCTTTTAATAGAAACTTTAACAAATTATGGGATTTGTTTCACTTTTTCTGAAGGTGAAAGTGCAGGTCTGATGAAGGGCTTCACTTTCTGGACCCACCATCCTTAGAAGTAGACCTTTTTCTCCCTACTTCCCACCTCATGGTTTCCAGGTGGATGCTGCCCCACCTCTGCATTTCAAGAAGAAAGAAGAGGATAAGGGGAAAGACCATGAAGGGCGGCTAGGCTAAATCTTCTCTCTTTCTTTGGACTCATAGTGATCCTCCTGTCTCAGCCTCCCAAGTGCTGAGATTACAGGTACACGCCACCACGCCCAGTCTCAATCACCACCTCAGCGCACCCAGGGGCAGGGTCAATATGGCATGTAGTGCTGGGATCAAACCCTGGTCCCTGCACTTTCCTAAGCAGGCGCTTTAGTCCACTCAGCTCTCTGGCCGGCCCCTTCTTTCAAGAAGCTGCAGTGGCTCTCCTACCCCGCACCTTCTGTTTACCCTCATGGGTCAGAACCCTAACTCATGGTCACATGGAGCTGATGATGCGGACGCACAGGTCTGAGATGGGTCAACCAGCCAACAGTGTTATAAAACTTTTTTTTTTTTTTTTTTTTGGTGGTACCAGGGATCAAACTCAGGACCTTGTGTTTGCCAGGCAAACACTTATTCCACTGAGGTATCTCCCCGGCTCCCTATGAAACTGTTTTCTAAGTAACAAGAGAAAGCTTTCAAGTAGAAATTAATCATTGTTTCACAATCAAGCACCAAGAATAAGGAAAGGGGAGAAAAAAAAAAAAGAAGAGTGAAAATATTTTCGCTTGGTGAGCATTTTTTAATACTAAATATAACTTATGGAACACCAGTCACTGTTTCCTAGGGAGACAGTGGCATGTTTTACCCTCAGATCGTTCAAAGATTTTTAATTGTGATCAAATGGATGGAAATGTTATGTAAATTATCTTCTGCTGGACAACAAGGATGAGGGAGATCATTCTTTAAATTTCTATTTAATCCCAATCTATGTTTCTGGAATATTATGCTTCTACTTCTTAGAACTTTCTAAGAAGATGTCCTTATTTATAATTTCAGAGATTCCCACAGAGGAATGAGAAAAGAGGCTCAGGTATTTTCTTTAAAAAGGTGTTAAAATATTCTCACAGACACACTAGCCACCATAGCAGTTTTGATATGATGTCATTTTGTGTTCAAACAATAAGACTAGCATCAGTGCTACGCATAGTGAGCTCAGCTCACCTGTGAGCTTCCTTCCTAGATCCAAACATGCAAATCCAGGGTGGAAGCTACAGAAATCTACATCCAGAATCAAGAATCTAGTCATAAGGGAAAATCATCTTCCCAAATACTCAGGGAAGACCATCCAAAAGCATGCATGTGCATGAATGTGGTGGGCAGAAGGCTGGGAGAGAAAAAAAGGTAAAAAAAAAAAAAAAAAAAAAAAAAAAGACAACTTGAAATTTTTTTCATAAGTAAAACTCTTAAAAGGCTGCATTCAACCTGTGCAGAAATTAGTAGATTTTGCTGACCTGGCAGGATATTTATCCAGTACAAATTACTTAACTTGTTAGGAACTTTTTTAAAAGCAGAAGCTCATTGCAAACCCTGCTGCAGATTCCCACGCCATGCCCTGGCTGCAGCCACAGATGCTTCCTCCCTATGCGGCAGCCGTCTCTCCACCCCCCTTGGCTCCAAATCCCAGAGTAGCCCTTGTTCTGCCTGAGAGTCCACATGGCCACCCTGCACTCTCCTGTGTATTCTCCCAGACTGAATATATTCAAGCAGCGCCTTCCAATAATCCTCTTGTCAAGGCCTATATAATTTATAAAAAAATGAATCTTGTGAAGGTTTAATCGTAGTCTGCATCATATTAAATTTAATTCTATAAATATTTATTGAGTGCTCGCCTAGAATTGTGCTAGGCATTGTGTGGAATATAAAAGAAATATATAGCACAGTCCCTCCTGTCAAAGAGTTCACAATGTTCCTGGGAATAAGAGTTGGATGTTAAAATAATTACAGGATTCGAGATAGTATGGAGAATGCAGTATAGTTATGCAATGAAGACTAAGATAAAAGATACAGCAGAACTAGATTCTGCTTGGCCCTTGTAGGCAAGATAGAGCTGTGGGGAATAGTTCAGGGGAGCTGGATTTTGAATTTGTCCTTGAGAGATATATGGGCTTCGCTGGGTACAGCAGCAGAGGAAGGCTCTTTAAGGCAGTGAGCAGAATGGAAGTGAAATCAGAGAGCAGGGACCCTTATCATGATGTGTGAGGGCAAGTGTGAAGAGGCCATCTCGACTGAGGACACAGGGCAATGGAGATGCCGGGCTGTGTTAGACAAAGCCAGATGGGAAGAAGATAATGCAACCGCAGAAAGCCTCCCAGGGCAGAATAACAAATTTGGACCGGAATCACATGCTGTTAGTCTCTCTGTATCCTTCCTTGGAGTTCTTCTTTCACTGTCTTATACTCTCACTCGCCCAGAGTCAGCATGAACGTGGGCTCCGGAGTGTGACATCACTGATTCTGCCACATGTCCCCCCTTTAGCAGAGTCAGTGAACTGCTCAAGCTCTAGCTTCATGTTTGTAAAACTGGGACTCTCAGTGCCTATCATTTAGGATTGTTTAGAAATAGAAATTACTTGTATGATGTTCCTTGTAAATAGAAATAGATGGACTATTTTATGAGTTTGGTTCATTCAGTAACAGTTTGTTGAGTTTCTACGCTATGCTTTAACATGGAGTTTTAATACTATGTTTAACACCAGATCTGGGGGTGGAAGAAGACAGGAGGGCAAAAAAGAGGGGAGTTAGAATGAATAAGATGTGATAAGTTGGGCAGGGGAGATGGCTCAGTAGAATAAGCGCTTCCCTGGCAAGCGCAAGGGCCTGAGTTCAATCCCCAATTCTTAAAAAGAAAAAGATGTGATAAGTACATGTGCACCAACTCCCCAAGATGAATGTATTATGTATCATAAGCATGTACTAAATAAGAACAAAAACAAAAGCCCCCACAGTTTTTATTCTCAAAACATGAACAGAACCGGAGAGCTCAGACTCTGTCTCAGAACTAAAAAACAAAAAGGGCTGGGAAGGCAGCTGAATGGGTTCAACCCAGCCAAGCCTTGGTTCAGTCCTCAGTAACACACACACACACACACACACAAATAAATAGAAACAGCAAAGGTTAGAGTTGTATATACTTGGAGTTAAGGCCCTTCTCCACCACTTATGAGTTGCGTGACATTGAGGAAAACATTTAATCATTTTAAGTCTCAGTTTTATCATCTGTATAATTGATGTACTAGTCTCTATCCTATAATCTGGGACTAGAGAGATGGCTTAGTAGAATAAGTGCTTCCCTGTCAAGCACAAGGGCCTGAGTTCAATCCCTGATTCTGAAAAAAAAAAAAAAAATTGAAAGGTCTAGGGATGTAGCTCAGCCCAAGGCCTGAGCCCTTGAGCTCCTCAATCCCTAGTACTCCAAACAAAGCAAAACAGGTTTGTCTATCCTATAATCTGATTTGGTGATTAAGTACAAATACTTTAAGAAGCTATGTTGTTGCCTGACAATCAATGGAATTCCTTGGACAGGCATAAAACTACCATCTTATTACAAAAACCAGATAATGAGAAAGGGGTCAGAGAAGTTTGCACAGTGATGTAATCCTTGCAGTGAAACTTAAACAATTAAATGACTTGCTCAGCGGGCATGTGTTGGAAGGATTTTCTTGGAAGATGAAGCAGCATGTGAAAAAAAAAGAGACGTTAAAGGAATGGGCATATTCTAGAATGTGCAGGTAACTCTCTATTGCTAGATTATAAAATTCAAGTCAGAGAACAGGAAATGAAAAATGTCTAACAAACAGGCTACAAATTATGAAGAGCCAGGAATGCCACAGGAAGGGGTCTGGAGCCCATCGATAGAGCATGGGGCGTCACTGACGCATGTAGAGTAGCAAGGTGGGTTGGTCAGGTCTGCACTAGGAAACTCTACATTACAAAAGAAGAGCATTAGCGGGTTAACTTAGTTATTTTTCCATTGCTGAGACAAAATACCCAGTACTCAAAGTTAAAGGAGGAAAGGTTTGTTTTGGCTCACAGTTTGTAGACCTTTCAGTGCACTGTCAGCTGAGTCCAGGCACAGCAGGGAGCGTCGCAGATGGGAACCTGTCCACCACCAAGCAGGGCAGACAGCAGGCAGCAAAGCAGTGAGACAGCCCAGCAGCTGCTTCCTGTCCCGTCATACTCAATCCAGGCTACTGCCTTTCGGGCAGTGCCATCCCCACACAGGCGGAGCATGCTTAGTACCAGTATCACACTCTTCATCTCAGCATCACACACCCTAATCCAGCCACCTTCAAAACTGCCCACCAATGCCTGCCTGGGGCGGGAGGTTGGGGAGGGACATCTAGATACAACCTATAACAGAAGGCTACTGAAAAAACTTCACATGAAAAAATAATGAAATGACAAAGGTGATTACTGGAGACACTTAAAAGTTGGCTTTAAGGGCCAGGGAGATAGCTCAGTGGACTCAGCATTGCTTTGGCAGGGGCTGGGACCAGGATTTGTTCCCGGTTCCGCATGCCACATCGGCCCCAACCCCAGTGCACACTGAGCCAGGGACCAAATCCAGGCATGGTGGTGTACGTCTGTAATCCCAGCACTGGAGGGGCTGAAAACAGGAGGACCACCAGGAGTCCGAGCTGCATAGTGAAACCCCGTACTAAATACATTAAAAATGAAGAAAAATAACATTGGCTTTATTTGATTTCACAAGAATTGAGGCTGCCTCTTGTGTTGCTGCTAGGAGGCAGTGTGCTTCCTGACATGGGGAATACAGATGAGAAGCAAGTTCAGAGTGAGGAGGGGACTGCGGTGTGATGATCTTGAGGTGCCCGCGGACTGCCCAAGCAGAGATCTGCGCACATTGTTCTAGAGGACGGACAGGAGCGCCGCGCTGGCTGCTGATGTTGGCCCGGAAGCCACTGGCCCCGTGGAAGGAGGCAAGTCATGAGGAGAGACTCCTGTAGGAAAAGGGGCAGGATGAGAAAGTCAGGCCGTTCCTTAACAGCTGAGCTGCCCAAACAGATGGCTTTCAAAGCTTTTCGGGGGAAAAACCCTCAACTGTAGACCATGTGTAGGCAGAGATGCCCAAGGTCAAACAAATCCATTTTCTAGCCTAACTTTTCTCTACACAGTGGAAGTTTCATTAGCCTAAAAGAAGTGAGAGGGACAGCATGGAAAGCAAATCTTGGATACTGAAGGACTACATACAGGAGGATGATTATAAACACACTGACTCTAGGAAAACACTCCATTTACAAAGCAGATTTGACAGCTCAAGTTGCTTCTTGGCGGAGCGATCCTGCCTGGCCCTCGTGCAACCTGGTGAGCTTCGATTATAGCTTTGATGCCGGCTCTACCACAGAGCCCCCTAAAAAGGGGGTGATGAATGAGGTCCTGTCAGGCTTCATTCCCTGGGTGGCCTTGAATCTCTGCCATTATCTGTTACCCTGCCAATGCTGACAGTGATGAACACAAGGCAGGCGGCTAACGACACCCAGATTCATTACCCAGAAAGAAGGGAGAGCGGAAATAAAGGGAAGGTGACTGCTGCGCGGAAGCTTCGCTCACGTGAGCGCAGTCTTCCTCGCACGGCTTTGAGTGGTGAAGAAATGATAGAGCCTGTTGGTCTCCCTCAAGACTTCTAATGATACTCAGCACAGAACGATTCACGAGAAAGCTTGCCCAGAACACAGTGCCCTGCACTGTCGGGGTAAAGTTCTCCACAAGCCTTACAAACATAGAAAATATTTAGCAGCTTTCTTTTACTTCCACCTGTGATTACTTGAGAGAAAAAAGGGCACATTAAAACACCAATCTATATAGCTTGCCCGTATTAAATTAATACATATTTCAGGGGAGAATACCATCTCTCTGTAAGACTGCATTAAGCCTGTGGCTTACAGTAGCAAATATTTTTTGGCAAGTCTAACAATTGCTTCCCATAATAGATATTTATATCATTAAGTGGTATCTGGCTCCTCCCTAAGATATATTTCATCAAGAGTTTTGTTTCAATGGCTTATTTTTTCTGATCTAATGGAAACGAAGGCTTTTACTCCATTGTCTCATTTTTCTTATTAATGAGATTTCCTGTGGTACCTGAAGGTATTGTACACATTTAACAAATACATCTTGAATTTAATACCCAGAAAAGACAAGAGTTTCTATCTTAACCCAATTTAGACTAACCTGAGGTGTTGAGCAGAGCACTAATTCTATGGAACATTAAGAGAAAGCTTGCCTTTAAAAAGAACAACATTTTTTCATGGTCCAACATGTTTGAGGGGCCCTGAGTTAAACAAAGTTTGTCAGGTTCCTTTCGTACAGACTTTTCAGAGTCCTTAACATACATTTTGATTTTCCAAATCCAAACATAATCTACTTTTACTCAGAATATTTTGAGCAGTGTTTATCTAAACCAGTGTTACATAGAAGCATATGTTGGGAACTGTTGGCCTACACTTGCTCAGAAACCCCTCATTCTCATTCACTTACCTCATCAACAAACTCAAGTGGTTGTCAAGCTATGTGTAGTACAGCAAGACAGACTGAGGGTAGAGTAAATGTTGAAGAAGACATGGTGCCAGCCCCCCAAAGGGGGCACATATCTTACCCCATATCTTCCTTTCATATATGCTGGACTTTATCTCTATTTTCAACTTTTCTTATCTAAAAGAAAAAAGCAGTGTGTTGGGGTTGTTATCTAAAATGTCCCTCAGCAGTCTCTTTGTATTGTAGGCTTGGTTGCCTACTCACAAGCTTTTGTAATTTGGTCATAAGAGCTCTAAACTTGATAGTATCATTGGGAGATGATGGCCACAGAAGGTGAGGTCTCGCTGAAGGGAGCAGACGTGGAGGAGTGACCTCCAGGACTATGTCTACTGCCCAGCCCTTACCCCTTCCCTCATTCTCTCTGCTTCCTGGCTGCCATGCCTTTGTGACATGGCATTTCTGCTTTGGAACTAGTCAACCATGGACTGAATTCTGAAATCGTGAGCCAAACAAGCCTTATTCTTCCTCCATTTTTCAGATATTTAATCACAGCAACAGAAAGCCAATACAAATATTAGTGAAAATACCCACAGAAATAGAGACAAGTGAGATTACCTTAAATTTTGGGCAAAAACAATGTGGCGGGTAATACATATATTTGATCCATGCTCTTTGCTAAAGACCAAATTGTCTCTCTAAAACTAACAGCAGGGCTGGTGAGATGGCTCAGTGGTCTAAAGCACCTACTTAGAACAAGCTTAGCAAAGCACAGGGACCACGGTTCAATCCCCCAGCACCACATGCCAGCCAGCCCTGCCCCCTGGTGGGCTGAGCTGGCCACACACACACACACACACACACACACACACACAAATAAATAAAAAAATAAAATAAAAAAATAAAGCTAACAGCAAATTCTTTACATCTTCAGAACACATTCCCAGTTGTTTATTTGTTTGTTCATTTGTTTTAATCTAAGTATAACTGGAAGTGGTCAGAGCTTTAGTACACTTAAAAGCTACTGCAATTTTTAAGTGCATAATTACAAAAATAAGCATAAAGGGACAATATACTTCAATGGAATTAAACGCTACATGTTTCTTGTTATATAGGATGGACGCACATTAGCAGCATTTCTCTTGTTGACTATTTGGTTTCTTCTATCAAGCAAGCTATTACTTACTTTCAAAAGCATGGACCTCAGCACAAAGGAAAAAAGAGACACGAACTAGTCAGCTCTCTTTACCAGTCTTTACTTGTTATTTAAGCTACAGTGCAATGGGGAAAAAATTGAACAAATTAAAAACAAATAAACTTTAGTGAGGTTAGAGAGATAGCTCTGTGGTCTAAGTACCTGCCTGGCAAATGAAAGGATCTAGGTTCAATCCCCGGTACCCCACACCACACCAGCTCCAGAACCCCAGGCACACCATGCCAGGTGTGGTGGTGCATGTTGGTAATCCCAGTGCTGGGAAAACTGAGACAGGAGGATCACTATGAATCTGAGCTGCACAGCAAGACCCTGTACCAAACAAAGAAATAAAATATTTTTAAAATTTTAAAAATAATAAACTTCTATTATTCAAACAATTTTAAACTAAGATCCAAAGCACTATGTAACTTGTAAATTTGAAATGACTAGAAGCAGGCCATCGAGTAGTGCCTCTGATCTTTTTCATCTTTAAAAAGCAATCAGGATTCAGGTGGGATGAACCGATCATCCAAGAACTAAAGTAATACCTGGGAAAGATGAAGCCATCATTATAAATTAGAAGGAGCCTATCACTCATTTTTCTGTTATCTTCCCTGCAGGAGAAGGGAGCATGGAGAAGCACAGTGTTTTTCCTCATGTGCTCCAGGAATTCAAAAGGCAACCATGATATTTCCAAAATAAAATACAAAGAAACACACTTCTATTTTTCCCCCTGATTCTCAGTGACAGATTATTTGGATCCAGCCCTACAGAATGTACCAGAGAGAAGACGAATGTAATTCTGTGGTTTCTAGCAAAGAAGGGTTTATCCTTCCACAATTTCCATATAAAATTCATCTTTTCCAATTTCCCACAACCAACCACATGACTTCTGCTTTTCCTGTGAAGCCATTTATTTCTGACTGGACAGGCTAAATCATCCCACAGTCTTTCTATCCACTGGTGACAAAAACACTCTGGAAACTGAAGAATTGGTAGGTGTGAGGGAAGAGCCAGGTCTATAAACGTGAGAAAGGAATTTGTCTTATTAGTCTCTGATTCAAGGTAATCATCTGGGATGTAATATTTTAAGCTCCAAAAGACTTCATGGAAGCTTCCAGAATTTCTCCAGAGACACCGATCAATAGACCAGAATAATCAAGAAGAGGGAGCAAGTTTGCTAAATGCCACTCATTTGGTAGGGTGTTTTACTTGAGTAAGCAAAAGGCTTCTAATGGAATTATTCCAACCCTGTGAAAGAGGGAACAAATCAACCCTCCAGGGAAGCGCCTCCAAATTGCAGCTGAAGATAATAGAAAGGGTGACATTTTAATTCCAATCTCCAGCCTTCACGAGGATGTGGGTGGCATTTGTTTGTGATGTGGCTCAGTTAATAAACAACTTCCCTGTAGCTCTGGGCAATCAATGCCCTGTCCACTCAAAATAATGCATGATGATATGAGGGTACAGGGCCCCATAATTTTACAGGCAGGCTCCCTCTTCTCTTTTAGCTGCAAGTAACTGGAAATGAAGTCTCCCTGATTGCTAGGAGAGCTCTTAAAGGGGCTTTGCTGGTATTTAAATATTAGCCCCCTGAGCTCAGAGCCAAATTTCCATCGCCAAAGTGGAATCCTTGTCTCATTCAGAATCCTGTCTGAATGAGGCATACAAATTCAAAATTCGTGAAGCAAAGCCTACCTGAGAATTTTTTTTTTTTTTAATCACACGTGTTGGGGTATGAGTACTATGTACAGCTCACGAGAACTTTTTCCAAAATGGCTCCTTCACCGTTTGTCCCTGGTCACGCGCACAGACTGAGTGTGCAGGAACTCCTTTTCTAGCCGCCCTCCCCCAACACTGAGCCTTGGCTGCCGGCTCCTCCGGTCGCTCCTGCTGTCCTCCCCTTGGTGTGCTCTTCTCATTTCCCTATCCTCTCCCTCCGCTCGCTGCCCCATCTCTTTCTCTATTCTCCTCAGGTCTTGCAAGCTCGCCCCAGGCTCCTTTCTTCTCTGGTTATGGTAGCCACTTAAACATCAGTGGGTCCCGAATGTGGCTTACATGATGGGGTGGGGGGGGACTGAAGTTACCCGACAGAAACAAGACCCTAAGAAAGTGTGAAAATCTGAGCTAGACCAAAGCATTTCTTTCACTTGAATTCAAAAGTATTTTCCTTAGCCCAGGCTGCATGTGCCTTATTGTTAACTTATATCAAAGGGGTTCATATCGCAGGAATCACGGGAAACTTTTGCACATGATTGATGGCTGGTCAAAGAACGTCCTCAGCGCGATAAGCCGCAGAGAGGCGATGTGCTGAGCCGGTTCAAGATTGCCTGGCTGTGCCTTTCAAATTCCTTTCATCGCGATCGGTGACTGCAAGCACTGCAGGGTAAGAACAAGCCAGGACTTGGTGGAATATTCTTAACTGCTGATATGTAATCCATACAGCCAGTGGCAGCAGCCTGAGGATAAAAGATTTAAAGAAATGGAGACACAAGGACTGACTTTTTTTAAAATCAACTTGGAAGGAAAAAAAAAAAAAAAGAACAGTAAGATTTATGTTAACCCATTGGGAGTGCACGAGAAATCTCTTTGATGAAGGATCGAGATTGCTTTGAAGCTGATTTTATTGAAGCAAAAAGAAAGTATGGTACCCAGGGACTTGGGGTGACTGGGTCACACTCATCAGTCCTCCTGACTTTGAGTCTCCTTTTTTTTTTCTTTCCGAATTCTACATGCTGCCCAACTCCTGAAGTGTTGCTGAATAAAAATATTTTCTTCCAAAGAGGATGCTTTTCTGCAGACGGAGTTATCAGCAAAAACTTGATTAGCCCTGTGGTAAAAAGACAAGGACCTGAAAAAGAGGATTCGCATGCAGATACACACCCAACGTGACATGCGAAAGGCTACTAAAGACATCACAGCCTAAAACATCACAACCTGAACTATTTCTTTCAGTTCACATTTCAAATACAGCATGGCAACAAAGCTGGGCAAACCAGATGAATGCTACGAAAAGACCAAAAAAAAGTGGTTGGCAGTTTCCACTGGCAGGAAAATCAAATACTGAATGGCTCAGAGAGCAAGTCAAGATGGCCTTAGCTAGAAAGGAGACAACAACAAAGCACTCGCCTGGAACTAGGAATATAAAAGCTTCCCTTAAGCAAACGAGATTGCCAGTTGAGGGATAAAAGAAAGCCTTAACAGAAAATGAAGGTTAAAAAAAAAAAGACAAATCAAAGGGGAATGAAATAAGCACCAATGAGTGGCCTGATGAGTGGAAAGGGACAGATTGCAGATGATGAAGGAAACATCGAAACTCAGGAATGTCTCTTCTAGTACAAGCCGTCCACTGGGGCTGGGCTTGGACGTTATCATAATTCTTCCTTTCCATCCTCACTGGCTGGGACTGTAGAGTAATGAAGCTGACTTTTTTTTTTTTAACAAACCACTGCTTGTATGTTCAAGTATTACTGACTTTCCAAGAGAGTCATACCGCTGCTCTTAGATTTTAAAGTCTCTGATATTGGCAAAGTACTTACTTTATGCCTAGTGCTTTGCTTCTGAAGGCAGTTTCGGAAATGGAAGTCCCCAAAATGGTTGCAAATACATACCATATATCAGTAGAAATGGTATCACTGAAGACAGTGTTACCAACAGTTGACATGTTGGTAAACATAATGACATATCGGTAAAATTGGCAGCACTTCTGAGGCCCAGAGAGGAGCACAAGGCCCACACAGAAGTCCTGAGACCACCACCCAGAACAGTCAAGGAATTGTCACAGTACCTTTAGCTCCGAGGAGGAGACATCAAAGCCCAGGAAAAGCATTCAAATTACTCAAGGGTTAGCTTCTTCATCATCACTAGCTGGTTTTTAGGAAGACAACACTCACTGGGAACGCAAATTCCAGACTCATAGTTTAGAAACCAGTCACGGCTCCCAGAGTGAAGTCAGAGCATTACTGGAGCAGGAAGGTAGGTTCTCCTTGCTGCTGTCCATGCAGGCACTGAGAAGTGTCTCAATCTGCTCTTGCTAGCTGATGGAGAACCCAAGCTGGAGACAACGAAAACAAGTGCTGTGGAGATGCAGCCACCAAATCAGTGTAGCACCTAAAAAATAACAAACTCATTATGTTGTCATTTGCACTGACAAAGAAATGCAAACATATAGTACACTTGGATGTTTAGCACACAGATACATGAGCCACAAGCTTTACACTAATAGCCAAGGTGCTTCCTAGGGAAACTGAGATGCCACTACTTGGCAAATGCTGAAACCCACAGCCTTCCCTTTGATTTTCCACAAGAGAGCAAGAATACTTTAACAGAACACAGAGAAACTTCAATACCTTAAATGGATGACTGTCTTTCCAAGGGGAGCTCATTCCTTCTTTATGTAAGGAAACAGTCCAAGGATATGACAGTAAATAGGCATCTCCTCTACAAAGAGGAATTGAGCAGCCCATCTCCACCTCGTAGAGTGTCAGAATGACAGATTCTATGTTGCTGTGTAATGTCTGGGCCAGTTTCCTGTGTTTTATTACAAGTCTCCAATCGTTTCTTAGAGTTCATTACAGGTGGTCAAGTCCACTGCCATAAAAACACAGCATTTTTATTTGGTCTATGGGAAAGTAAGTATAGTTTTGCCATCAACCTTGGGGAAAGTTTCCTTTTCTCTTATTTTCCAGCATCTATAAAATCAACTGGTTATCTGAAGAGTTTGGGGTTTTTTTTCAAAATAGGAATGAATTTAACATTAAAATATTGAATTTGAATACTCAGAGAAAACCCAGAATACAATAGCCCACATTGATATGTTGGTAAATGTGATGACAGATTGGTAAAAGGGGCAGTATTTCTAAGGCACAGAGAGATGAGCAGGGCCCGAGTGGGGAAGCTGAGGTCACTGCGGGCACAGAGCCAGGGAATTGTCCAGGGCCTTCAGACCCAAGGAGGAGTGAGCGAAGCCCAGGGAAAGCACTTGAAGTATCTGCAGGGGGGGCTTCTTCATCATAACTGGCCTTTTTTTTCTTTTTTTTTTTATAAACTAAGATGATGTTTTCAGTATAACCTACACTGATGTGCTAATAATGCACTGAGAGGGAGAAAGGATGGGACGGAGTGACACTTGATGAGCCTCTACGACGTGCCAGAAACGTCACAACAGTCCACCATGGGAAGAATCATTGCCTCTGTCTCTGCACATGAATCAGCTGAAGCCTGGAAGGGAAGTGATTTATCAGTCAAAGAGCTCGCGAGCACTGGTGCAAGGTTCAGACTGTGATCTCATCAGGATCCAAAGCAGACACTTCTAACTTGAGTACACTGAGCCCAAAGACGACCAGTGCATCCTCCCAAGATCTTCCGTTTGTGAACTCTACACTACAGCAATCCACTTTTCTAAAAGATCTTAATTACTTTTTATTAATTTTATTGAGAAACAAATAGCATTGAGACAGTTTCAAAACCAATTAGCAGGACAGTTTCAAATAATTAATACATGGCATATTGTTGTCTTCGTAGTGGTTACTCATAGTACAAGATGCAGACATGATATCCTGTCCAGACACTATTAGTACAAATCTTTCTTCTCATTGAATTAAGAGAAAGTAGCTGTATATCTATCTGAAGCATTTTGTATACACAGATACAAAATGGTCCAAAAAAGGAGATAAAAGATCTTAAATAGCAACTCTACACATAATTTGCTGCTGGGCTCCTTTATTTAAAAGTTCATCTGGAGCAGATCTTCCCGAACAGCCAGCAGCGATCCAGACAAGATGGTGAAGGTCGGAGTGAACGGATTTGGCCGTATTGGACGCCTGGTCACCAGGGCTGCTATTCTCTCTGGCAAGGTGGAGGTTGTGGCCATCAATGACCCTTTTGTTGACCTCAACTACATGGTCTGCATGTTCCAGCACGATCCCACCCATGGCAGGTTCAGTGGCACTGTCAAGGCTGAGAACGGGAAGCTCTCCATCAGCGGAAAGACTATCACCATCTTCCAAGAGCGAGATCCTGCCAACATCAAGTGGGGTGATGCTGGCGCTGAGTATGTAGTGGAGTCCACTGGTGTCTTCACTACCATGGAGAAGGCTGGGGCTCACCTGAAGGGTGGTGCCAAAAGGGTCATCATCTCTGCCCCTTCCACCGATGCCCCCATGTTTGTGATGGGTGTGAATCACGAAAAGTATGACAACTCCCTCAAGATCGTCAGCAATGCTTCCTGTACCACCAACTGTTTAGCCTCACTGGCCAAGGTCATCCATGACAACTTCGGCATTGTGGAGGGACTCATGACCACAGTGCACGCCATCACTGCCACCCAGAAGACTGTGGACGGCCCCTCTGGGAAGCTGTGGTGTGATGGCCGTGGGGCTGCCCGGAACATCATCCCTGCATCCACTGGTGCTGCCAAGGCTGTGGGCAAGGTCATCCCAGAGCTGAATGGGAAGCTCACAGGCATGGCCTTCCGTGTCCCCACTCCCAATGTGTCGGTGGTGGATCTGACCTGTCGCCTGGCGAAAGTGGCTAAATACGACGACATCAAGAAGGTGGTGAAGCAGGCCTCAGATGGTCCCCTCAAAGGCATCCTGGGCTACACTGAGGACCAGGTTGTGTCTTGCGACTTCAACAGTGACAGCCACTCTTCCACCTTTGGTGCTGGGGCTGGCATTGCCCTGAATGATCACTTTGTGAAGCTCATTTCCTGGTATGACAATGACTTCTTCTACAGCAACAGAGTGGTGGACCTCATGGTCCACATGGCCTCCAAGGAGTAAGTGGCCCCCACCACCACAGCTCAGTGAGACCAGAGGGATGGAGAGGCCACGCTGTAGAAGTCGTCACTGCCCTACTCAGCCCCGATAATGAGAATCTCCCCCTCACAGCTTCCATCCTAGGCCCCCTAGAAGGGGAAGGGCCTTGGGATCCCTGGCTCACTGCCCTTGCACACCATCAATAAAGCCCATTGTACCCCCCCCAAAAAAAAAAAGTTCATCTGGAATATCTTACTTAATAAATAAAAATAATATACCTGTTCAATGAAGTATTTTTTTAAGCCTGGATTATTTTTTATGATGCACCCAGAGTTCTCCCTTCTGGATGCTGTTGTACAGAGGAAGACGACTTGGGCAGGGTGGTATAAGGAGAGTAGCAGAGGGGGTGAGGATGACCACAGTATGCTATACCCACAGGTGAAAGAGCCACAACTAAAACCCAAGATTGTACAAAAGTAATAAGCATCAATAAAAAGACCGGTTAAAGTTTTCCTTCTCTGTCTGTCCTCTCCACTCTATCCCCCCCTCCCCGCAAGACCATTCACCAACAACCCCACAGTTGTCACCAAGCATTTACCACATATGCAGCAAGGGCGGTCCTCAGAGGAGCCACAGGACACAGCACTGAAACAAGTAAAAATAACCGAAGAGTATGAACTCGGTAATGACAGGACAGGGTACATCTCCTCCGCTTCAAGCTCCCCTCTGAACTATTGTTCTGACTCTCTCTCCCCAGCCTCTCACTAAAAAGCTATATAGCACCATTTTTCAGTGTCAGGCACTCATTAAATAAAACATAAACACTGTACTCTGTGGGGCTGGGACTGGGCTCCAAAGAAAACCTAATGTGCAAACGGCACTTAAAGGCCTTGGGTCTCAATTCCGGTATTCCCATCACCAGCCTGGTACAGAAACCTCATAACTCGTCCTCTCCACAAGTGACTTGGCTGAGAGCAAGTTGTTTAGAGAAGCAGATAACAACCTCCCTTGAAAGAAACGAGTGAGGCATTTCAAAAAATAGGGTCTGCAGCAAATGTGGTCCTAGGACTCACACAGCAATCTCCCAGGACTTGTTTCCTGCAGCATCGCCCTAATGATGCTGCTCATGGTCTAAATGATGGAGAACAGTTCTCCTGCATCCTCTCAGGTACGTGATGCCCAGTATATTGTGTATCTGATTCAGGGAAAACTGTGAGGATGGCAGTGCCTGAGAACTTCCTCCTGGTTAATAGAGAGAATTTAAGGTCACTGGAGAGGCTCAGTCGATTGCAAAGACTCTATGGGCAGTAATGAGGCTTGAGAGATTTATGTGCCTTCAGGCAAGGCCTCTCCTAAACTACCCCAAAAGAGGCTCTAGCCTATTTTTAAAGCCTCTTCAGAAAGGTTTTTAACTCTTTCCTTCAACTCAGGAATAGAGTAATAGAAAAGCAACTAATTTACATCTCAAATCAGTGTACAGGTGAGGTAACGTAATTGGCCAAATAGAATTGCATCTCATGATAACCGGTAAGTTGCTCTTAGGTTGTTTATGATGAAACTGCTTCCTCCCCATTGCCTGTTTCTGAGATCTAAACTAAACAGATCCAACTAAATTATTTCCTTCATCAGAACCATTCTATAGCTCCCTTTCAGGTAAGAAATGTAAAGAAGATTGAAGAGAGAAACCCAATTTAACTTACTAGTCCCAAATAGCCCATGTCTCATTCCCTCCTCTTTCAGAACTGCATAATGAAATGTCATTCTCTCATGAGGCCCCTTATCACTCCCCTATTCAAAACTGCAACACCCCTACACCCTCTACCTTTTCATATTTTTCCCATTGCACTTATCACCATCAATACTGTATAATTTTCATTGTCTGTTTTCCCTACCACAATGTAAATGCCACAAAAAAAATTTACTTAAGTCTGCTTTGCTGACTTTCTGTGTCCCTCATGAGTAAAATAGAGCCCAATAGGTCCACCCAACACGATTGTGAAGCAAGCTGGATGAGGGCGTAACTGCCTGCGAGTGCAGGGTCTTGCTTCAGCTGACAGATGATTACCTCTCAGACAGGACAGGACTGATGAATATGTAACAGCTATTCCTACCAAGGATGTGAATTCTCGTTCTCGTTAAGAATCTGAAATGAGAGGGTTTTCTCTGTACTCCCAGAGCTGTGGCACTCCTCTGAGATACCCTGCTTCCCTTATTCCTCCAAAAGAAGACTTCTGGCTTCCTGAATCCTCCTTCAACCCAGCCAGTCTTCTCTTCTCTTGCTTCTGTACTCAGGTTTTCTGTAAGATGTTACTAGGGAGTACAGTGTCCCATTGCAAAAAGTAGAGTTAGAATACCAGCAGCCCGGACCGTGAGACAAAAAGCATGGGATGGAGTATCAAGGAAACATGAGCCTAATTCAGTCAACAAACATTGGTAGACAGAATTTGTTGTGTGCCTGGATTTGTACAAGCACTTCATGTATTGATGAGAATACATAAAGAAACACAGCAGAGTGAAACTCACATTCATGTAACTAATTACATCATCTTCAGAAATTTTGGGAAATCAAAACAGCTTTAAAGGAAGATGTCAGGAATGAATCCTGCCAGAGACACCTGCTGAATCTGAAGGAGAGTTGATACTCAGGTGAAGCATGAATAGACTGACCCTGTCTCTATGGCTTTGAATAAGATCACAACTTCCTAGGATTCCGTTCCCCCAACCCTAAAACAAGAGGGTTGGAAGATAGCTGACATGTAAAGCTCCTTTCTAATGTGAAACTGTTCCCAGCGTGGCCTATTGCTGTGCTATGGTTTGAGTGTTCCAGCCTCCAAAGCTGATGCTGGAACTCAGCTACTACTTTAACAGTGTTGAGAGGTGAGACTTGAGGAGATGACTGACCCATGAGAGCTTTGCTGTGGGATTAGTGCTACTAGGGAGCAAAGTGAGCCCCGCCTCCCACCCTTTCCTGAGCTCCTCCACTCTGCTGCTCCTCTCCTCAGAGAGATGAAATGCTCTAGGCACTGGCTCGACAGTGAAGTCTTAGTTGTTATCAGACGCCAAAACTGCTGGTGCCTTAATCTGGAACTTCCGGCCTCCAGAACTGTGAGAAACAACCTTCAGTTCTTCATAAATTATCTAGACTCACGTATTTTGTTACAATGGCACAAAATAGACTAAGATAGCTTACAAGCAGATAACAGCAAACTTTCACCTCAAGTAATGAATTGCTGAATACAGAATATTTTGGCCGGTTCATCCAAACATTAATAATGTATTTGGCCCAACAGGATGATCAGTAAGCCCTAAGGAAAGTTATTTAAATTAATTGGTGTTTTCGGCCATCTGTGAGAGAATTTGTTGCATTGTCCTGATTCAATTTCAAGAATTCTGTTATAACTATGCTCAATACCAGATTTAAAGCAATTTTAAAATAAGTTATGAAATTACAATCTTTATTATTCACCATTACCATCAAGCTTGTTTTTACGTTTAAGACAGTTTTCCATATTTAACATATTGAACAAGGAAACAGAGCACTCTCAGTCCTGGCAAATTTGGAAATAGAAGCTCTTTCAAGACATTTCACTCCTCCAGGCTTTCAAATCATAGCTAACATGTCAGCTAGGAATTTGTTCACTGTCAACGACTATCAAAAGTTAGCAGGTTAGTCCAATGACAGTGGCTGGGAGTCTGTAGGCTACAGATCTGGAGAATTTCTGTGTTGAGGTTTAGATGTGTGGGAATCTTGTTATACTCAGGGAGCCTAAGAGTTAGTTCTTCCTGAGGGGGATTGAAGAATGACTTAGCATCAAAAGAATCAAGTTAACTGTTATTTTTCTGAACATAGATGCTGAGGTTTTCCTAATTTTAAGAAGAAAAAAATGGAAAAAGGGAAAGAAGGTGAAAGTGATATTATTCTCAAAGTATTAAACAAGTGCTGGATTTCATGTCTGTAGTTCTGCCCCTGACTGGCCGAGTAGATAGATCCCTTGAGCTCTTTGCTAGATCCCTGTAGTTCTTTGATATTGCTTTTTCATTTATCAAATAAAAGTAGCAATGCCTGTCAGAGTGGAGAGAACACAAATTTCCATCATCTGATAAATGAATAAACCAAATGTGGTATATCCAAGCAATGGTTTATTATTCAACATTAATAAAGAATGAAGCACTAACACATGTTGTAATATGAAAAGTTGCATAAGTAAATAGAACCAATCACTATAGCCTATATATTAAATGGTTGAATTTTATTAAAAGCTCAGAAGGGTCAATCTTTAGAGACAGAATATACACTCTTGGTTGCCAAAGGCTGAGGGCCAAGAGATGTAGGGGAAGTGAGGTAATGAAGTGATCATTAGTAGGCATGGAATTTGGGAGAACCATGAAAACATTCAAAACTTGGCTGTAGTAATGGTTTTACAACTCATGAATATACTTGAATCCACTTAGTGTGGATCATGCATTTGTGCTCACCCTACCAATTTTTATGCTGATGTCCTAGCCCCAGTGCGATAATACTCAGAGGTGGGACTTTAGAGAGGTGACTGGATATAGATGAAGCTATAAGGGTAGGGCCCCACAATGAGATCTCTGACCTTAAAAGAAGGAAAAAACCTAGAGCTTGCTGTCTTTCTGTCACATGAAGCTACAGAACTAAAGCTTCTATGTTGTCCTGGTTACTTTCCTCATTGCTGAGACAAAATTCCTAACACCCAAAGTTGAAGGAGGAAAGTTTTATTTGTGCTCACAGTTGGTAGAGATTTCAGTCCATAGTTGGTTGGCTCCAAGACAAAGTGGCATGGCAGAGGGGCATGGCAGAGGAGAAACAGTTCATGACATGCCAGGAAGAAGGCAGCAAGCAACCAGCAGCAGCAGCGAACTTTCTTTCCCTTTTATTGCACCCAGCCTACCAGCCTCTTAGGCAGTACCACCAGAACTGTGCTAATTCCAGTCAGTGAAGTAATTTAGTACCACCACCTTTAATCCCAGTTTCACACACTCTAGATCCAGCCAGTTCCAAGCCCTGCCTATGACCACATGAGGCTTTGTGGGGACATCTAGATACAAACCACAACACATGTGCAAGCCAGAAAGCAGACCCTCAGCAAGTATCAAACATGTCACTGTCTTGACATTGAACTTCCTAGCCACTAGCACTATGAGAAATAAACGCATGCCACTTCAGGCATTCAACAAAGGGCACTTTATTACAGTGAAGCTAAGGTAGATTAAGTTATCCCTGAACACTTGAAACAGGTTAAACTATTGACTGGAGGTGGGGCTCAGTGGTACAGGACTTCCTCAGAATACCTGACACCCTGGGTTCAATCCTCAGCACCACGCATACACAAAAGGTGATTTATATGACATATGAGTTATCTCAATAAAGCTATGGCTTTTAAAAAATTACTTATCAGATTTATTGTGACAATAATACTAAGACAAGGGGCCGGGGAGATGGCTCAGTGGAATAAGCACTTCCCTGGCAAGTGCAAGGGCCTGAGTTCAATCCCCGGTTCCGCAAAAAAAAAAAAAAAAAAAAAAAAAAAAAAAAAAAAAAAAAAACTAAGACAATAATAATAAGATACCTGAAGCTCTTTATTAATTACAAACACTATAGAATATGTGCCATATAATGACATGTATGTAAACTTCCCTCAAGATATATTTCCAATATCATGTCCGTATCTTGTTCAGCAATTAACCACTGGGAAGAATGTATGTAATGTGTTAATTATTGAAACTGTCCTACCAATTTGGTTTGAAACTGTCTCATTGCTATTTGTTTCTCAATGAAATTAGGGGGGGAAAAAAGATATATTTCCAGTGCTAATAGTGAGTTAGGTCTTTCGTCAACAGGAAAAGGAAAGGTACAGAAGGAAGGGAGGTGAAAAGGACAATTAAGGGCCAGCCAGATAGCTCAGTGGATTAAAGCACCTGCTTAGGCAGACACAGGGACTGGGGTTCGATCCCCAGCATGTTGTGCTGGCCACCCGCCAGGACGAACTAGACGATGACTGAGACTGGACGTGGTGGTGTATACCTGGAAACCCAGAACTTGGGAGGCTGAAAACAGGAGAATCACTACAAGTCCAATCTGTGTAATGATACCCTATAGACCCTGTACTAAATACATAAAAAGACAATTAAAATGTGTTATACACACTTTCCAATTTGTCATTAGAAGTGTAGTCATTATGTGCTACAAACATGAACCAATAAAAAAATTGGAAGCCCTAAAAGATGTATTTCCAATGCCTATTAGTTCAAAGTAATCCTTACACTATCAGTGTAAGTTTGTCCCCATGCAATACACACTTTGTGTGACCATCTAGATGGAGGGTGTCCTGTGCTCTGGTGGCCCTGCAAGCATCTCTCACTGGAACTTGGAATCCATCTCCACAGTAGGACAGTAGTCACTTTAGACCTTCATCAGACTCCTAATTGCCTCACTACTTGCTCCCCTGCTCTGAACATATGCTAATAAAGTGGGCTAGGGAAAATGATGTAGAAGGTTTGTCAGGATGTTGGGAACCTACTGTAAAAAGAGAAGTGACCAAGGGTATAGGAAGCAGGCATGGGGGACGGCTCTTTGTTGACATAATCATGCTGATTTCACTCAGAAATCCATTTCCCTTGCATTTGGAGTATGTGGTGGTGAATGAGGCTTTCTCATGTTTCACTTAACAACTGTTGTTAAAATTTTAACAATAGAATGAGAAAGCCGCTTAATTGAGGTTGCCAAATGTCTAGTTAGATGAGGTTGAAAATCAGATGAGGGGACTCCAGCTGCTAAATATAATGCACTTAGGCATAAGACCATTGGCAGGAGAGCAAATAGCACCTTCACACCTTTACTTTGTTACACTGGGGTACACAGGAAGCTATTTTCTATGGATCGCCACTGGTTAGCTGCATTCACTGGTTATTCACTGAATTTCAGTTTCATATTGATTTTACTGGTCAGGCTACAATACAAGATGACTGGATGTTCTTGAAAATAGAGGAGGTATAAAGACTAAGTTTATTTTTCTAAAATTAAAAATAAATTATAATTAAACATAAATAAATTTTATTACCTAAAAATTTCAAACTCCTTTTCAACAAAAAGACACCTAAGCAGAGTGCAAAGCCAAGAACTAGACTTTGAAGAGTATTTGAATACATATAGAAGATCGAATGTTAGCATGTAAGATAAATGAAGAACTTTTAAAACATGAATAAGAAAATAACCTAAAAGGAAAATAAGCCAAGGGTATAAGAGAGGTAAATTCACTAAAGAGAAAATACAAGCAGCTACCAAAAAGTGCCCTAAAAATAATTCATCCTCACTAATAATGGCAGAAATATATGTGAAATTATTAGTGATATTTTTCACTAGATAGGAAGAAGCAAATATTTGAAAATATTATACATTGATGAAATTGTCTAGAGAAGGATCTGTTCATTGGTAACATTCACTGCTTATTGAAACAAAAACATTTACAACTGTGACATTAGCCAGAGTCTATATTTTTAAATATCTAGTCATTTAAACTGTACCATAAGTAAAGATGTACATTATAATATTATTTCTAATGCTAAAGAAAAGTATTGATAAATAAAATGTTGGATATTTAAGAGGTAGAATATTACAGAGTAGATAAAAAAGGATTAATACATGGATATGCCATAGACAGTTTTGTTGTAAAAGTAATTTGCATTACAACACATGATGTATAAATAGAATATAATGCTCATGATTATAAGCACCATTAAAAAGTAGGATGGAACTACTATACACTGCAAAACTCTTTCAAGTTTGAGG
>NW_004524756.1:2129197-2131803 GCF_000260255.1 Octodon degus | reverse complement strand
CTCTCTCTCTCTCTCTCTCTCTCTCTCTCTCTCTCTCTCTCTCTCTGTCAAATAAATTAAAAAAAAAGAAAAGAAAAGAAAACCCACTACTATTATGGACTACAGGACTATATTGGAATATTTTTCTGAATTCACCCACCTACAATATTTAAATGGCAATGGAATACCCTTCTCTGACAAAAGTAAACAATAAAAGGGGATACAAATAAAGGACCATTTTGTATCTGTATATTCAAAATAGTTAGATATACAGCTACTTCCTCTTAATTCCATGAGAAGAAAGATTTATACTAATAGTGTTTGTGGACAGGATATCATGTCTGCATCTTGTACAACGAATAATCACTAAGACAACAATATGCAATATATTAATTATTGAAACTGTGCTACTAATCCGTTTTGAAACTGTCTCATTGCTATCTGTTTCTCAATAAAATTATTTAAACATTTTTTAAACTGTAAATCAAGACCATGATTGTTAAAAATGCCTGAAAATAAGCCTACCAGTTAGTTGCTCAGGTGAACGGAGCTGGAGTGCAGCTCCAGCACAAATCACGTGCTTAGTGTGTGTGAAGCTCTGAGTTCAAATGCTGACACTAAAAAGAAAGGTTGATTATGGGCAGTCAGTGTATTCAAGATTCTTTTCATATTTATGTATCTGTGTGTCTAGCATGTTTGCCAAATTCCTGAAGTTAAAAAAACAATAGAAAAATGGCCATTAGAGTTTGATATTTAGTCCTATGGGATGACCAGCCCAATTCTCGGCATTCTGGACTTCAAAGTGGTAAAATCACTCTATACATAAAAGTACGCTATATGAGAGGGCTAGCTCACAACCTAATCCACCATTATCCATTAGATTAAACATTAGGTTAAAATCTTTATTAAGCTTTAAGCTTTCACCTTGGAAATTAGAGAGGGGACTTTGGATGAAATGAGAAGAGCTAGTATTTTTTGTGATTAAATATTACTACATAATTTGTCTTAAGCACTTCTCCCTTTTTTAAAATGTCAAGATAATTATATGCTAAATATTATCTTAATGAGCCCTAAAAATTCAGGTTTTAGTTATAGAAATTCGGGAAATGTGAGCTCCTAGCCGCACGTCTTTTACCTCTGGCCCTGCAGGATTTGCGGGTTACGCCAGAATCCTTCATTACCTGGTTACACGCTAGTGGACAATATGACATTTTGCTTGGAAATGATATAGGATAATATGATGGAAAATAACTGCGCTTTTTCTATTGTGCTTCTCCTGTTAAGCTATAAATAAGTTGAATTGTGCTCCCTTGATTTATGTTTATGACTATTATTATGATGATTTATTTTGGGTTGAGTGCTGACAGTGTGCTGAGTGCTCTACCAGGCTCATAAGAAGAAATGGTTATGCCCCAGAGGCTTACATACCAAGACAAACAATTCAGCCATAAAATACACCAGCTAAGAGATGCTTAATCTCAGCAGGGCAATGCTTCTTGGAGCTTATATGGAGGTGGAGAAAATCTTCTCCTTCTGAAGGAAGAAGGTTAATGCTCTTTAAAAGAGTTTGAAGGCCAATTTTCAACAGAGACTTCACACATGGGTAGAGCATTGCCAAAGTGCATGCTCCTAGAGAACATGGTCGATGGAGGATTCCCCAGCAAACAGCTTTATGTGCTGACTTAGGTATTGCGGTAATAGCGGGTGCTTCAAGGGCTTCAGTCTGGTGGACATCAACTCTATGGTTCCATGTAGGCTCAACGTGTTTTCAATATTACAATCACCTTCAACACACTCTGAATAACATAATTTAAGGACAGCCATGTAAACTAATGTTACCAAATGTTTATTTTAAAGAGCACTGAGTTTGGAGGATATTGTTAGGCATGAAGAGAATTTTTAAATGTGCACAGATAGGGCCTGGGGAGATAGCTCAGTAGAATAAGCGCTTGCCTGGTAAGCACAGGGTCATGAGTTCAGTCCCTGCTACTGAAAAAAAAAAAAAAAAAGAATGTGCACAAATAAGTTTGAGAAATGCTATGTTAACTAAAGTGAAAAGGGTATATCTCTGCTGCAAGAATCCACAGAGCTATCCGTTGAGCCAAGAAAAATTGTGGATCTCTGAGTTTGACTACAAGACAGGTTTTGATACAGCACATCACAGGCTAATACTCTGGAAAATACACATTGGAAAACAGCAAGGTTGATTTTAACAAAGAACAAAGGAAAGAATAAATTAAACTTTCAGTTTGCTTTTTAACTCTAATGATAGCTCAGAATCTTTTCTGTTTTCTGATTGAAGAGCTCTAAGGACATATTGTGCCCATTTATTTCTATCCTCACTACCACCTTCTAAGCAAGGCTGGAGGGACCCTGAGGGCAAGATGAGGCAGAAGAAATGAGTCTACACTGTCATGGCAGCTGCTCCTAGATGGTCCGCATGATCCCCGCCTCTGCTAGTCCTGTCCCTGGGCGGTTCCCTCCCACAATAAATACAGCTAACTTATGCAGCCAGTAAGATGTTGTGAAAATGATAGTGTGACTGCCAAGACCAGGCCATGAAAGGCTTTATGGCTTCTACCGTGCTGTTTTGGACCACTGGCTCTGGGGAAAGCCAGCTTCCATGT
>NW_004524756.1:2119197-2124197 GCF_000260255.1 Octodon degus | reverse complement strand
ATTTTAGTCAACACCTGCAGCAATATTTCTAATTTCAGAGAGAATATACTATTATAATAGGATAATTAAGTTCTTTACAATATTCAGCAAATGCAATTGGTAAGAACCAGATGCATCTATCTATAAAAACGATTCTAAGTGGTGGAGATCAGTAAGGAATGTTGTTTCTTCCACTGTGTTCTACATGTTGATAATTCCAGGGCACAGATGTGTGCTGCTTTTAATAGACCTTTGGGATGTACAGGTCATATTTCCCCAGTGACTTCCTCTACTGATGACATTAAAAAGTAGTAATAATGCTATTTTGCTCCCTTAACAAGACATCATGGTGATTTTTTGGAAGATTGGATTTGTTTGTTTGCAGTACTGGAGAATTCGCTCAGGGCCTTTGCAATGAGCTCTATCTCCATTCCCCTTTTTCAATTTTTTTTTTTTTAATTTTGAGACAGGGTCTCAACTAAAACACTAAGTTGCCCAGGCTGGGCTCCAACTTGGTGATCCTCCTGCCTCAGCCTCCTGGAATACTTGGATTCCAGACATTTGCCATCATGCCTGAACGAAGATGAGGTTTTCATAGTGTTCATTCTTTTTTATTTGTGTCTTTTTGTGCTTTTGCAAAAATGGATATCCAAAAGGTTAATTAATTTGACCTTTTTCCTTCACTGATGTTAAACAAATTTCCTTCACCAAGTTTCTTCACATGCCTTTGCCTCCTGACACTTTTGGTCACTGGGTCACTTCTTTGCCATTATTTTCTTAGTCATCCCACCTCTAGAGTTGACCTCTTTTCAAAGGGTCCCAAGGACATTTTAATCAGTAGAACATTCATTCTGAACAGAAATCCATGTTTCATACCAAAAATACAAACCACTACTACCAGTATGGTCTTCCTTGCTAGGGAACTGAATTGGCCCTGAGAAGCCAAAGTTGTCTCTACTCATCTCTGCTTTCAAGTAGCTGACATATTTTTTTAAGTAGTTCAGAATGTGATTTTACAACCACTGGAACATTTCACATCTTCAGAGTCATGACACTCTTCTCCATGACTACCCACATCCCTCCTTCTGTTCAGTGGCAGCAGAAGCCTATCATAACTTTGACTTTAGGACAAGGAGAGTCACTGGCCTCTTTTATTTTACAGATAAGGGAAAAGTGTCAAAGACACCACAGTGTCCTCCTCATCAGAAACTTCTCAGCAGTGGAGGAGGCTGAGAGACGGTTTCTTGGTGGCTTCCTCATAGTTGGAAAGCCTTCTGTCCATGACAAGGGGATGAGGCAGAACCAATTCCATAGCCCAGGTGAGCCAGCCCCACAGGGCCCGGTGCCGTGGGTCCTACAGATAGAGCAGCAGAATGGCGAACAATGAGTCCCTCCCCTACAATATAGTTTTAAATAACAGGTATAGATTATATTAACTGGCAGAAGCTGTATTATATTCAACCTAAGGATAGGGCAAGAAGGCTACTCTTCCTATTATAATGAGTCTCTAATACATCATATATAAGTCACTGTAGTGGTTGATTGTATCAACTTGTGCAGCTTAACTAAATTAGCTCAGCAATTGTACACCGTAGGGTGTAGCAGACCCACCCTAGGGCAGCTCATCACATGGATGGTATAAAAGGGAAATGAGGAAGGACAGACAGGTTTCTACTCTTTGGAGGAGCTAAAGTCTTCGCCTTCAGCTTGCACATCATCTCCTGGCTTCTAACACAGATTCTTTGGGTTCTGCCTTAGATCCTTCAGCCTTGTGACATAGACTTGTCAGTCTGCTGTCACAGACCCATCAGCCTCCTGATACAGACTTGCATGGAGTGCTGCAGTGAGCTCCAGGCCTTGGACTGAGCCCTTCAGTCTCCAGCGTGCATGCCTTCTCATCCAACTCTGGCTGACCGTTGTGAGCCAAGCTTGTACTTTCTTATACATTTGTACATCTTGTGTTCTATCTGTTTCTCCAGTAAAAGCCTGACTGATATAGTCACAGAACTTCTCTCAGTGTGAAATCATATGAACTGTTTTTTTTAAAAAAAAAGGTAAAAGGACTTGGATAAAAAAAAAAAAATCTATGCAGCTTTCCCTTGCCTGACATGAAATAGATGTTACTAAAGCAAATCAGGACAGAGGAAGGACTTGTGATAAAGTAATATTCGGTATTTTAATACCAACACCATGAGAATGCAGGAAGGGGAACTATGTTTCTTTTTCTCTCTCCTGTGTCTCTTTACATGTGTGCATCTGCCCATGTGTGAGTATGTGGTCGCACCACACAACTATAGTACTGGTGTAAATAAATGGCACATGAAAATAAGTACTCCACTCACTGTACACTCTTCTAACCAAACTTTCCTAAGAACTCCTTTTAAAAAAATAATTGACTTTGAAACTGATAATCCAGCTCTCCCCATCCAGAATTTCTCAGAGGATTTGGCCGGGGCCCTTCATTTACAAAGCCTAGCAGAAGGCATATGAGCAAGTCCTTTGTTTGAAGCAAGTCCAGAGATGGCCCTTCTGCCACTATGCTTGAGACAGAACCTTCCAGCACTTCCCACCAGGCAGAACAAAGCTCATACCGCATACAATTCCAGATATCCTCAGGCTTCCCATCTTACCACCTGTGGTTTGGATCTAAGCAAACAGAAAAACGAAAACAGGAGACAAATCATCACTAAATCTCCTGAGCACAAATCCACCGAGAGTAGGAGCCAAGGGAAATAGGCAGGAAGGTCTTGAAGTGATGTGATGAGAAAGGGAATTATGACCTGGTGGGCATCTGGGAACCTGTTGGGATAAATCAAATGACTGAAATGTCAATAGCGAAGAATTCAATCTGTGAAGAGAGCACAAAGAGGTGGGAAAGGAGGGCTCGTGCCGTAGATCAAAAAGAGTTGGGCTTGCAATGAAATACAGATGGCTGATAAAGGAAGTAGCAACACTGACGCTTTATGAGATGAGGTAAAAGAAATACATGAAATAAAGAGGAATTAGCAGTGGGTGTCCTCTCTGCACTACTAAATCAGGATGAACTCACTGATAAATTACTGTAGAGGGAAAAAAACAGATACTGTGTCCCCATAAATAAGCAAAATGTATCTTGCAGTGTAAATCTCAGTGTAGATGCCTCCCCTGTCCCAAAAGCACCTCCTAAAATATTCCAGAAACTTCTCTTCCTTCCCCTCCTTCTGACTCCCAAATAAGTGTGGGTAGTTAGTCCTCTGTTTAACTCCTAACCTTTGGATTAATGATGATATTCTTGGTTTCTGACTTTTGGATCCTGTAAGGCAGACTGTGACCTCCCTGGGGTTTAAAGACACAATATAAATAAACCAAACATAAGTAAAATTCTAAGTGACAAGATCACAAAACTCTGCTACTCTAGATTTCAATTACTGAAACATTTCTTAAGGGATAATAAAAAGAGCAAAACTCAGGTCATCCAGGAATTTTTAGAGCTCTGTTGCTGTTAGTGCTTGTTTCATAAAGTGGAAAGGGCAGCTAGAGGTGAGGTAATTTGGGCCTGCTCGAGACGAACATGGAAGGAACAATCAGGAATCTTGAGGTGAAGGGCGCTAGGGAGCACGACCTGATTCCATTTGCTCTGCCTTATTTGCGAGACTTCTCACAGATACACAAAATAGGAAAAAGGTGAAGCCATAAGAGAGAATTCTACCCCGAAAGTTAGAACTCACAAGGGAAAAATCTATGAAGCAAAATTACACTGTGAAATGTCATTCTCTAAAGGGCTTAAACAAGAAGTGTGATAAATGTTATTACTCCGCAGTGCCATACGGTGTCGAGGACTCCATCACTGCTCTGATTTTGCCCAACAAGTACAAGGACACAGTTACAAGAAAACAGACCCTATTCCAAAGAGTTTGGGGGGCTAAAGGCTGCAGAGAGAAGCAAAACGGGAAGCCCACTAATACAGCCATCGAAGACACAATAGCTGGGGATGATTGTCACTGCCTCACACTTTCCTGGGTTTAAAGGCACGACAGGTCGGGGTGAGCAAACAATGAAGGCAGCCCAAGGTCAGGAAGGTCCAGAGGGGTTCCAGGCAAGAGCCAAGAGAAAATCAGCCTAGCCAGTCTTTAAGACCAACTTCCTTAAAGAGCTCGACAAAACAGTTGCAAGAAACCTCATAAAGTCTCTCCAAGATCGGGCGAGGGTGTCTAAGCCTGGCAGGAGCAGCTGCATTTCTAATTTGGGGTACAGATAAAAGACTATCAAACAGCTAGAAATTATCACCCAGGGGGACCATTCCCAGATACATGATCACAGAACTTTGCAAACTGTATATACATGCATCTGTGTGTGTGTGTGTGTGTGTGTGTGTGTGTGTGTGTGTGTGTGTTACCAGTCAAAATCAATTCTACTTTTAATGCAAAAGAGAATGATAGTGTTTTTTAAATATTCTTTTCATACTTCAGGTTCACCTTTGAAATGTGTCAGCGTCAAGAGTATAATGTCCAGGGCTTGGGAGATGGCTCAGTGGAATAAGCGCTTCCCTGGCAAGCACAAGGCCCTGAGTTCAATCCCTGGTTCTGCCAAAAAGAAAAAAGAAAAAAAGAGTATAACATCCAAAGCCCTCACAGGCTGCAGTCACCATCATGTGGTTTCCCAAGAGAAGCCACATACTGAGAGACACAGCTACGTGCACCACAGAAGAGAGGTTCAGGAAGGACCACGAATCCAGAGGAATTTGCATTCCTAATTTTCCTTGTGTACTTGAGCAGCTGGCATGAGCAAGGCATGCTCTCTCCAGTACACAAGGCCACTGTCCCCCTTATCAGTACATCGAAGCTACCACCCAAAGCAAGATAGCAGAAGCTGTTCCCAGTGTGGATGCCAAAAGTCCACTCTCACATTTCTGCAGAGAGCAAAAAATAGTAACGATATGCAGAGTTAGAAAGAAGAAGAAAATGAAGGAGAGGAGAGGAGGGGAGGAGAGAGGAGGGGAGGGGAGGGAGAGGGAGGGGAAAGGAGAAGGGAAGGGAGGGGAG
>NW_004524756.1:2083744-2118797 GCF_000260255.1 Octodon degus | reverse complement strand
TGGAAGACTCATTTTTATTTGGTTCATTTCTGTATTTTTTTAATTTTTTATAATAAATTATCTTTTTATAACCTTAAAAAGCAACTTTAATATTCTCAGAATTCAACCTTGGGACTTTCTAGGTGACTTTTGTGGTTGCTTATTAAAATAAGGTAACATGCTCCATTCAACTTCCATGAATTCCACTTAGGTAAAGAACTTACCCTCTCTGTGAAAGAAAGGCAAGGCAGATGAGCCCGGGCGGGAGGCAGAGCAGTTGAACATCAACATTTCGAGCAACAGCCCAGCTGGTTTTTCCTCTTGCTATAAAAGATATTATTATGAAAATCTAACAAAAATCTATAGATTTAACCATGGTGAGTCTTCCCCCCCCCCCTTTTTTGGGGGGAACTGGGGATTGAACTCAGGCCCTTGCGCTTGCCGGGCAAGCACTTATTCTACTGAGCCAGCTCCCCAGCCCCAACCTATAGATTTAATAGCACCATAAATTTACTGATTTTGATAACTGCACTCCAGTTATATAAAAGAATATCCTTAAGTTTAGAATACTCCATGGTGTATTTATGTATAAAAGAGTATCTATTTTGTCTTCTACTGTCTTAATTGGGCCAGGAAAAAACATATAGATATAAATACACACAAAGAAAGCAATGCAAAGCAAATGTGGTTAAATGTTAACATTTGAGCAATCTGGGTGGAGGCTGTACAAGAATTCTTTGTGCTTTTCCTGTAACTTTTCTAGTGAGTGAAAGTATTTCAAAGTAAAGTTTTAGAAAATTAGGAAGGAAAGGAAATTGGCCTTCTCCTCTATTCTTGCCTTGAAAAGAAGCTGTGCTGGTCCTCTCTGTGCTAGTTGATTTCATTCATTTCTATCATTTATTCTTGTCAGTATAATCATATATTCAGAAGGAAAATTAAACTACCACAAATGTTCAAGACTGATCAAGAAACATATTAAAAATATTTTGCAGGCAGATATTGATAACAAGTGTGATTGGCCTCACCTATTAGCCGGTGAGGAGACTGGAGGAATCTGGGCAGCCTTAAACCAAATCCGTGCTAGGATGAATCGGGATCCAAATGTACCAGCTGCTCCTTCCATGTGATTCTTTTTTAAGTCAGAATTTTGTGATGCTGCGGCTATTCTCCAGTGGAAAATTGCCCCTGGGAAGCTACAAGAGTTCATCAAAGACAGAGGGTCAGAATCCTCTGCCTGCTTTGGTGAGACACTGGTCATATTGCTATGCACCCCATAAATCACAAATACTAATATCCTGAGGCATTCTCTTCTGTATTAAAAGATAAGAACTCTGTTTTTGTTTCCAGAACCATTGCTCTCTTTGCCTGCTTCACACAGTTCATGTAACTCAGAAGATAGACTTCATTCAAAGAATGAATAATAGGTGACTCTGAACCCCAGTGCCGCTCTCCATCAATTCAGTGAGCTGCCGCACGTTATCTGCCTTGTAAGTAGTTTGGCTCTCTCTAACAAGATGAATTCCTTTCCTAAAACAGGTTTGTACTTAGGGCTTCACCACCAATGGTGTTAGCACCGCCCTGAGAAAAGTGTGTATTGATAGGAGAAGCCCAAATATGGACTTTATAGAGTGCAGATAGCACTCATATTTGAAGAAAAAAGATACATAGTGTTTGTAAAGAATGGGCCTTAGCAGTAAAATGATAAGGAGACATCCTCGGTGGATCCTGGAAATGGAGAGGCATGCAGAGCTCCGAAGTCTTCATGAAACTAGAAATGGACCCAGGGGCTTTCTGCAGGAGCCATGCTCCCAAACTGACCCCTCACGGGCTGTGGGCCACAGGCCTGAAGGTTCAGCAGCACCAGGGAGTTTGTGGGAAGTGTGTCTTGGGCCTCAGCAGAGTAGCAAGACCCCCACCCCCAGAGTAGCAAGATATCCAGTATCAGAGTTTGGCAAATACAGAATTACTAGAAATAACACAATAGCCAGCCTGAGCTTGCTATGGCAAACAGAGAGGAGAACATACGCATGACAACATCACTCCACCATGCATGGAGCCTCAGCAGAGTTCTAGCCCAGCCTGAAATATCCCCAGCCTGACACTCATGATTCCACTCGCTATTTCATCCGTGTAACCCACCAATTCTTCCAACCTTTCTCTGGGTTTGGATGCAGGGCCAGGACTCACCTTAAAAAAGAGCCAAGGCTGGAGGGGCCGGGGAGATGGCTCAGTGGAATAAGCACTTCCCTGGCAAGTGCAAGGGCTTGAGTTCAATCCCCGGTTCCACAAAAAAAAAAAAAAAAAAAAAGAGCCAAGGCTTAGTAGGCAAAGGCCTAGAAACTCAAAAATCGTGTCCAGGTACAAATGAAACTAGAGCTACAACGTTACCCAGCAATCCCACTACTGGCTGTATATCCAAAGAAAATAAAATCAGAATGTCAAAGAGATACACATACCCCCATGCTTATTCCAGCACTATCCATAGTAACCAGGTTACGGGATCAACCTGAAGTCCATTAATGGACAAATGGATAAATAAAACATGGGATATATATATATACAGTAGAATACTATTCAACCTTTTTTTTTAGTTGGGGAACATTTTATTTTATTTTATTTATTTATTTTTTTAACATTTATTTATTATTATTATTATTTGTGTGTGTGGCCAGCTCAGCCCACCAGGGGGCGGGCTGGCTGGCATGTGGTGCTGGGGGATTGAACCGTGGTCCCTGTGCTTTGCCGAGCTTGTTCCAAGTAGGTGCTTTAGACCACTGAGCCATCTCTCCAGCCCACTATTCAACCTTAAGAGAAATAAATCCTATTATATGCAAGACATAAATGAGTCCAAAGGACACTGTGTCAGGTAAAATAAGCCAAATACAGAAAGACAAATGCCACATGAATTCACTTACATTTGGATTTTTTTTCAAAGTTGAACTCATAGAAGTGGAAAGCTGAATGGTGAACACCAGGGATCAGGGCAAAGAGAATTCTGAGTTAGAGAGATATAAATGAAATGATATAAAATTTATATTAGATTGATTCCATATCTTAGCTATTATAATACTGCAATAAACAGACATCTAATACACTGATTTCAACCCCTTTAGATATATATGCAGTAGTAGAGAGGCCGAATATTATGATAGACTTATTTCTGGTTGTTTGAAGAACCTCCATACTGTTTTCCTTCACAACTCTGCTAATTTCCATTCCCACCAACAGTATACAACAGTTCCCTTTCTCTGGATCCTCACCAGAATTATTTTGTCTTTTCAATAATAACATTCTATTTAAGGATGAAATAATATCTCATTGGGGTTTTGATTTGCATTTTCCTGAGGATTATTAATGTTGAGCATTTTTCTGTGTAATTGTCATTCATTATGTCTTCTTTTGAGAATCTTCTATGCAGGTCATTTGCCCACTGATTAATCAAATCATTTGTTGGTGGTGGTAGTGATTTTTGCTTGCTTGCTCTTGTGTTGAGTTCCTCCTACATTCTAGAAATTAATTCCTTGCTGCATGAGTAGTTTACAAATATTCTCTCCAATTCCATAGGTTGGCTTTTCACTGTATTGCTTCCTTTGCATTACAGAAGTATTTTAGTTTCATGGCTTTGTTGAAAATCAAGTTGTTTATAATCATGTAGATACATGTCTGGGTTCTCTGTCATGTTCTTGTGGTCCAAGAATTTGTTTGTTATGCCAGAACTGTGCTGTTTCAATGACTATGGCTTTATACTATGTTTTGAATTCACATATTATCTCTAATTTTTTTCTCTTCACCCAGGATTGCTTTGGCTATTCAGGGTTTCTGTGGATTATGTATTATACTCTTGAAAATTAGTAGAATAGTAGATGTGTTAAAGGTTTTCTCATACAAGAGAAATGTTAAGTTGTTGATAAAATGCATGTATGTTCATTAGCCAGTTTAACCAGTCCAACAAATAGATTGATGATAGATATTTCAAAATTATAATACACACAATAAGTACATATAATGTTTGTCTTTTTCTTTCCTTTTTTTGTAGTACTGGGGGTTGAAACTAGGGTCTTCACATACAGCTACATCCCCAGTCCTTTTATTTTATATTTTATTTTGAGGTAGGGTCTTGCTAAATTACTCACCTGCCCAGATTGGACTCAAAACTATGATCCTCTTGCCTCAGCCTCCCCAAGTGCTGGGATTATAGGCATGTCTCCATGCCTGGCTACACATGTTTAATTAAAATCAAAATAAGAAAGGTACTCAAATCTCTGAGCAAGACTCTGGACCTGAGCATGACTACATGTCCTTTAATATATGGCAGTTCACTTTCCAAACCTCTCTAGACTACAGAATGAGGTGAAAATTCTATTGCTGTTTGGCCTCTCTCAGCTCATATTAGGCCTGGCCCCAGGAAAGCTTCCTGAAGTAGAGCCCACAATGAATTCTTCCCATTATCTATGTCACCTGGACATTGTGCTGCAATTGTGTGGCATACGGTGGGTGCACAGCAAATCTCTTAAACAGACGGTGAAGTTTGCCCCAGGGAAGTCGGTGCTGCTACACAGAGTATCTATTAGACACCACTGTTGTTTCTGCAGCAAAGATCTGAACATGTCTCATACTGCCACTCTTCCTGAATACAGCTGTCATTTCCATGGCCAGAACCGGGTCTGCCCAACGCTGCCACATCCTAGTGTACAGCAAGGTCCCCTGCTAAGCTCTGCTTCTCTTGATTCATCCCATTTTCTATGATTCTCTAGCCGAGAGCTATAAGAGCTGTGTTGATTGTGCCACATTGCCTTACAGAGCCATGATGAAATCACTACCAGCTTTAACTCCACCCAGTTCACCTCCTTCTAAGACTCAGGAGTGGACCACAGGCAGGCTGGAGAGAGCTGCATGCCGAGCTCAGAATCCTGCCTTCCCTCTGCAGCTCTGGGCTGGGTTCCACGTGACCCCTCCTTCCTGCAGGAGTGAGTTCTATGCTAGGACGTCTTTATTCAGTTAAACATGTCAGAAGCCCTTCCCTTCCCCTAACACTCCAGTGTGGTAGCCTCATCTAGACTTTTATAGACACAGATTGGATTCCAAATGCGACCTCCAGCTATCTGTACAGTTGAGTTCATGACTACATTTTAGTCCATTTTTGTGGAAATCACGGTCAACATGAATAAAGCAGTGTTTGGAGGGTAGGCAACTAAAGGGGATCACCATTGCTTAGAAGATTGTTGTCTCCAGGCCTACCGCTAAACATTTTTCTTAGTCTAACACAGCCGGAATGGGAAGGTGAAGGAGAGGGCACAGGAGGCAGCAGACACTCATTGTAGTGAGAACACAAGTACCAGCGCACATGTGGGAAGTCTCCCAGAGCAGCTCGATGGCTTGTACTTTGTCTCTACCTAGATCTCATCCTTTCTGTTCCACAAGCTCACCATTGCACAGGCTGAGGAGTCTGTTGCTGTCTAGCTATGCAATTAAAAGCTCCTGGATGGGCCAGCCAGATAGCTCAACAGACTAAAACACCTGCTTATGCAGAATGCAGTGGCCGGGGTTCAATCCCTGGCATGCTGTGCCAGCCCTGCTCCCAGGGCACGCTGAGATGGTGATTGAGACTGGGCATGGTGGCAAGCACCTGTAATCCTAGTGTTTGGGAGGCTCAAAACAGGAGGATCACTGCAAGTCCGGTCTGTGTAGTGAGACCCTATATGGCCTGTACTAAATATATTTTTTTTAAAAAAAAAAAAAAAAAGCTCCTGGAAGCCACTCCAGGATAAGAATATGTCACTGGGTTCCCTTCACAGAGGACATTGTGGCCTTTAAAAAGACGCAGCCAACTCCTGAGTACCTCTGAGATGACCCTATTTAGGAAAAAAGGACCTTTGTGATGTAATTAAGGTTCCTTCTTTAGGTGGAATCATCCTGCTCCCCCAGGTAGACCCTACATCCAGCAACCAGTGTCCTTGTAAGAGACAAAGAGAAGACAGAGGCACCATGGAGAGACAGGAGGGATTCCCACCAGGACCTTCAGACCTGCCTTGTCCCTTAGGAGAACACATCAACATCAGACTGCTGTTCCCCAGATCCGAGGCCAGACATTTCTCCTGCTTCCAGTCACTAGGCTTATGCTCACTTGTCACAGCAGGCCTAGCAAACTACTACAGAGGGCTCCCGCTTGTAGAACCAACTTTGTCCTTGGGTAACTCTGCTATTTTTAGATGTCTGGGAGAGCAAGGGGGTAAAACTCCTAAAGTACAGCAGGTCCTGCACAAAGTCCTATCCCTACAGCAGTTCACTTACTACTTGTAACAGCACTGGAAAGGGAATGTCCTCAGTCCCATCTTACAATTAAAAATCAGAGTCTTGGTCCTGGGATATAGCTCAGTGCTTACCTGGGAGATAGCTCAGTGCTTACTTGGTAAGTGTGAGGTTCTGAGTCCAATTCCCAATAGGAAAAAAAAAAAATCAGAGGCTTTGCCCAAGATCAGGCAGCAAGTAAGTGTTTCAGTTAGAATCCTACTCATGATTCTGAACTCAGTGTTCTTCCTTCTACACCACAATACACAGAAACTATTTAATTTTCTCACTTCTTCAAGGGTTTTCAAAGCCAATTCTGCTGTAACTCCACTTCCACAGGAAACGAGACATTCTATCCAGCGTCAGGTAACTAGTTCCAGCAAAGGCAAAACGCTTCATGACTTGTCATAGGAAATGGCTAGGAGATGTAGGAATCATCCTGGCATCTTTGTATGACAGGCATCTACAGGCCTCTAAGGTCATCCAGGTCAAAATCTGCCTCATCTACATTATTTCCCTTAAAGCACTGGTGCTAACATTGGCCTGAGGAGAAACCGACTTTCCCAAGGACCTCCCTGTTTTGTTTAAACAGCTTGTTCTCAAAATGGAGCCAAAATGGGGCCCACTTCTTTTATGGAAGCTACACAAAATAAGTCCAAACCTCTCCCTCCAACAGCCTTTCAGTAACTGGAGACCGTAAATAGGACACCGTCAGAGTAGAAATTTCCCTTTGATCACCACGTAGGCTTGGTCTCTGGTCTCCACTTGCATGGCCTGATCCCCAACCCCCTTTCCATGCTGGGTCATTCTCTAGACCAACACCAATCCAACCTGGTTTCTCTTTCAAGAGGACTCCCGTGCCTCACATCACAGTTTCAGCCATATAGCTGAGGACAAGTTGCTCTCCCCCTTTAGCATCACCCCACCCCTCTTTCTGCACCTCAGTTCTCACCCAGCCCCTCACATTCAAGCTGCTCCATAGTGTCATCCCTCTCCCCAAGGGCAGCTCTGCCAAGAACTCCACAAATGCATTAGCTCTCCAGAGAGTTTCGCCAACCCACTCACCCACCTGCTCTGAAGGCTCCCGTTCCGAAGTGGCACTGCGATCCATCAAGTCACTTTCATGTTCCACAGCCCACACAGTGCAGGGAAAATTAATGACACTGTTCCCACTACAGAAGTGACTCAAGTAGACAGCAGCCTTCAAGACAACAGCGAGGGACCCCCTCGCTTTGAGTCATCTGAGGAAAAGGGAAGGAGAAATATTTATGTATCTAAAGACCATTTTCCTAAAGGCCATACCAAGGCCTACTGACCTGAGTAAAAACAAGGATTCCGCTTGTCATTTGATGCTTCAGAAGCACTCTGCAGACACTGAAGACAGGGAGGAAGGAAATGCTTGATTTGAAACCTCAGCCCGGCCCTTGTGCTTAGCAGTCGGGGACTCCCAAAGCCAACCCCATGTGAAGGGATGCAGCACAAGAACCAAGGACAGGAGAGGTCCATGGGCCTCTGTCAGGCTCCAGCACCTCTGCTTTGCATCCTGCCCACCTCACCCATGGGGGAGGCTGGCTTTCCACCCTCTCCCTCTCCTCTCTCTTGCTCTCCCCACCATGCCCACCCTCATTCTTGTTCCAAGATGAAACCCAATCTGACACTCCCTCATTAAGGCTCAGTGGAGTCTCTTCCAGGTCTTTACTGCTCAACCCACAGCTACCAGGTCCCACCTGTGTCCCATGTCACCCTCTCAAGGAAACGACCTCTCTCTACTCCTCATCTCTCTCTCTCATTCCTCCCCATACAGTGTTGTACAACCTTAAGCACTTCCTTCCTAAACAAGACATCACACACTGGCACTGTTTAGTGGGGAGACACCTCAGAATTTGCACCTCAGGGAACCTCCTGTAGTGCACTGATTTTCCACACGACTCTCAAAGATACCAAGGTCTCTCTGGGCTACCTCAGAGGTAAAGGGAAGGCCCTTGGGACAACCTCCAGAGCCCCTCATGTTCTTCGTTTCCTGTATAGCAATTCCATGCAAGGTTTAAAAAAAAAACTCTTTCTCTCAAAAATATAAAATAAAAAAGCATTATCACCACAGGAAATACAGAATAGAGAAAAACACTCTTCTCACTTACCTATGACCAAGACACACACACACACACACACACACACACACAATGAGTGCCTTCCCTGTCTTGCCAAGAAAGAAAAAGAGCTAACAAAAGCTTTTGTGTGGGGACACACACACACACACACACACACACACACACACACACAGAGCCACAAATGAGCAGAATGCTTCCTGTTTCAGCTTCTCCTGCTCCTGGAGTGATACGCTGTCAGGGAACTCAGCATTCTTTGGCCCAGACCCTTGTCATTCAGATGTGAAGACGCAGCCACTGAGGTTAATGCCTTGTTTTACCAACAGAGAAGCAAGTTTGCCGTACACACTTGTGCTGATAGAACAAAATGTCTACACAAGTGATTTGCCCACCTGTATCCCATTCATTCCATTCAGGTGGTTTTGTAAAGACATAAAATAGAAAAAATGACACCAACCAAGAGTTTAAAAAAAAAAAAAAAGATTACTATGGATGTGATTAGCTTTCCTTGTCTTAAACTCCAGCTCGGCAAATTTACTCCACACTGTCTCAAGACTCAGAAAATTATATTCGCTGCATTTCTCTAGGCTGTTCTAAATTTTGAGAGATGAACAATTTTCTACTTAAGAACTTCAAGTAACTTGTGAGACACCAGAGAGGACTTGCAAACTCAAAGGCTTCCTAGTGGATGACAGTGCACCTTGGGGTGGATCTTGCCTTAATGTGACTAAAATCTACTTGCTCTCTCGAACACCAAAGGCTCCCCAATTACTCTGGCTATAGGAAAACAGAAGCAGGTTAGGACTCAGAGCAAGCCCGGCAGGGCCCCTACAGGGCCACCAGTGGCCAGGTTCGGGGCCATCAGGACCTTCAGTTGGTCACAGTGGGAAAAGATCTTAGAGGCAATCCCAGGGCCCACTCCTCAGAGTTTTGCCCATGAGCACCTGAAAAGGCACGGTGGGGTGCTCGTGAGAAGAGCAGAACCCCCAGGCGCCAGCCCAGACCCGGTGAAGCAGAACCTGCATTCTAAGCAGATCCCCAGCCAATCTGATGCACACTGAAGTCTGAGAAGTGGCATTCGGAGGCGTCCTAGGTGCAGAGGTCTCTGACACAGACACAGAAAATCTAAACAGCACCTGGGCCACACAACTCCAGCATGGAGAGAGGGGGTGTTGGGGGGAGGGGCGTTTGGAGCTCAGATTTTGTTTATTTCTGGAGGCTTTTGTTGCTGTCCTCATTGATCTTCCGTGAAAATATCAAATGAGAGTTAAGTGGGGAAAGGTGCTTTCGGAGCCAATTTGTTTAGTCATCCTTTGGCACACCCTGACGAAGATATTCACCCCCGGGGGGCATGATTGTTCTTGAGAAGTGACTTTGTTGCAGAGAAAACTTTTGTTTCCAGAGGCACAGGCTACGCAGCACAGGATGGAATAGAAATATGGCGATTATCCAGTTCATTTACTTGCTGTACACAGCTAGACAAACCAATCCAGGTAGCACAGGCCGTAAAAAGACATTCCAAGGTGTTTGGATTCTCCAGGCTCGCTGCAAACATTGTTCAAATGAACTGGAGCATGGCCAACCCTGAACTTCATTATGTGCTTGAAACACAGTGCAAGGGGACCCAGCCCCAGCAGAGGTAAGGAGGGGATGGGCACGTGTGGGTGACCCCCAGACCCAGACGACATCTGACAAGGGATGACATTAGGCTTTGGCAGAACTCAGCTGCAAAGCGGTTTTCACATGGAAGGCGGGCGGCCTGCCAACATACAGACACAGGGACCAACCGAAGGATAATTGCTATAAATTCCATACAGGGAGCAAAGACAGAGATGTCAGCAGAACATCGCCTGGCTGCATAGCAGCTCATACGGTCCTACAGGGAAGAGTCCGACAAGAAAAGGAAGATTTTTCTTGAAAAGGCCAAATTTGTTCAAACAAGGTATGGCAGGCCAGCTGGAAGACGTGTCAGTCAAGTACCAGGCTCTCTGCTCAGAGGTACTTCTGTCACTTGGACGTGACAGCCTCTCAAAACTAACTATAAGGGGAAATTATAGCTAGATTTCCTCCAGGCATGGGATATGTCCTGCTCGCAATTTAGGAAACGAGTAGATTAAATCATTTGTGTGTAGCCTTTCCTAAGGGGCAGGTCCGTGTCCCGGTACTGTGCATAGATTGGGGCTGGGGTAGGCCATCAGCAGCACCCATTGCGGACTACAGAATTCCCAGGAGTTCCTGAGATTGTATAAAAATGTTTGCATGTGTTTAAATATTTTTTCTAGGAAGAGGAACCGCAGCTTTTATCAGATTCACAAACTGGTCCAAGATCTCCCAAACTTGACAGCTGCACTTAGCTGAAAGAGCTGTGACTGATAAAGGCACAAGCATCTCCTGAACACCCTCTGCCAGACTTGTAGTTTGTGAAGCCATCCTAATTCCCTTAAAGCCCTAGTGGCACTGTTCCCACTTTATAGTTAAGAGACTTTTAAATCTAAAAGTGAACAAGTAGCCCTAGGAGGTAAACGCACCTAGGAATGGTAAGACCTGCAGTGTAAACTGGACCTACCTCGCCCAGAAATCCACTCTTCATCTCTGATACTGGGATGTGTCCTGGATGTAGTTTTAAGGCAGAAGGGGAAAGGCTGCAAAATTAGTGAAGGAGGAAGACACCAGGGAGGATGAAAGTGACATAGTGGCTGGCTCTTGAAGAATGGCTTGAGTCTGGGCAGCTAGGAGCAGAAGAAAACACATTCTAGGCAGGAGGAACAAGGCGAGACCAGGCAGAGCAGCAATAAAGGATAAAATGCTAACAGAAACCACTGCCCTCCTCTTATTGACTGAGAAGCTTTGTAAGTAGTGAAGAGCCAAGTAACAGCCCCAAGACTAAGTGAAGCCCAGGATTAAACTTCCAGGCCATTTAGTCTTAAGTTTCCTGTCACCCAACCCCAGTGCAGCCAGAGGATAGCCTCTCCTTAGAAGAGACCCTGACAGAAAGCCCAGGAGCCACTTAATGCCCAATATTGATTCAAACAAGTGCATTCTGTGTGTTTCTAATTCATCTCAAGCAGAGAGAGCAGGTCGGGAGGAGGCCAAGCGCTTACCCAGGGCTCAGGAGCCCAGGCCATCACACACAGCCTCCCTGGAAGGAAAAGCTCATCCATTCAGTGTAAGGGGCTTAATGCATCTCCAGTCCCCCAAGACTGCTCCTGTCTCAACATAAATAATATCCCGAGACTAAAATATTCCATGTACACCACAATGCATTTAATCGGGCTTTTAGGCCCACATTGACTATATAAGAGGATGCTGCTGCCTTCTGAAACAGAAAAGCCACTCAGGTGGGGAATTTTTGGCATCAAATCCTATGTAATTGAATTGTGGTCTTAAGTCCAATGATTAACAGACAGAAAGGTCCCCTCGCAGTGCTGACTCACCTCTCCCCATCCCAAGGAGACCCATCTCCACAGGCAGCCTCCTTCAGCTCTGATGTCATGTTTAATAGCTAATTCTTTTGTAAACAAGCTGTATGGGAGGCTGAGGTACAAAGATCACAAGTTTGAGACCATCCTGGGCAATTTAGCAATTTAGCAAGGCCCTGTCTCAAAATAAAATATAGAGGGCTGGAGATGTATCTCTGTGTGAAAGCCTAAGTAAACCTAAGTAAAGCCTAAGTAATCCCCAGCACCACAAAAATAAAAAATCAAGGCATGAACCATTTACAACTCAACACTTGCTCAAGTAATAACTCCAAGGAAACTTCTTACTGGTTCATAAATGAATTAAGTCTGTAGGTGGTCAGCTCAATTTTGAGATTTTGTTTTCTGCTAGTAAAGGACACAAAAATATTTTTAAAAGAAAAGGGTATTCTAATTTTTAAATGTTTTTTCTTCATATTCGGTAGGGACTTAAAGTTCAACATATCAATACTTGATGAAAAATACCTGTTCCATGTTATGTCTAAGATGTTTGATATTCAGATAGATAGTGAGGTTAAGTTTAACAGCCTAGGTTGTATGGTAATAACAATAAGCTTCTCTTCTGGAGGATTAACAACCTAAGTTTGCAGACCAAAATTAGAGAAAAAGGAGGGCTGCAAGGAAAGCCAACATTTTGGCCCTAGCCTTCTAAGGTCAATTAAGACTCAGGACATATGAGAACCTGTACTGTAACATCATGTAACTCAGTAGTGTCCCAAATTTTCTGATCAAGGAGATTATGGGGCCAAAGAGGAAAGTGATCAATGACGTAGAGTGTGCCTAAGGAGGGTCACCTGAAGAGAAAATGTTCTCTCAGGCTTTCACAGAGAGCACATTGGCCAAGCAATGGCCGTGACCCATCCACATGGCTGACACGGACAAAGGTTCTACAATCTGAGGTAAAGGATCTCAGGATAAATCCTGAGGGGATTTCACTGACCTTATCAGACCCAAAAGCTACAACTCTTGTTGCATAGGTCCTGCTTGACCTTGGTCTTAACCATCCAGAAGAAAAGTATAAAGACAAAATATAAGAAGTAAAGCCAGAGGCTGATGAGATGGCTCAGTGGTCTAAAGCACCTACTTAGAACAAGCTTAGCAAAGCACAGGGACCACGGTTCAATCCCCAGCACCACATGCCAGCCAGCCCCGCCCCCTGGTGGGCTGAGCTGGCCCCCCCAATAAATAAATAAAATTTAAAAATATATATATAAAAAAAAAAAAAGAAGAAGTAAAGCCATGCTGTTATGTTGAACTGTAGGGTCAACAATTTCTGACATTTCCAGTGAAGCGGAAGACCCAATACTATTATGGGCTACTGGACTCTTTTAGAATATTTTGCTGAGTTTACACACCTATAATATTTAAATAATGGAACTTAACAAAAAAAGGGGGCTACAGATGAATGTCCATTTTGTATCTGTGTATTCAAAGTGGTTAGGATAGATATATAGTTATATTCTCTTAATGAAAAGAATGATTTGTTCTAATGGTGTTTGTAAATAGAATATCAAGTCTGCACCTTGTACAGCAATTAACCACTAAGAAGAATGTATGCAGTGTGTTAATTATTGAAACTGTCCTACAGATTTGATTTGAAACTGCCTCATTGCTATTTGTTTATCAATAAAATTATGGCAAAAAAAACCAAAGTGGTTAAGATAGATATATAGTTACATTCTCTTAATGAATAGAAGGATTTGTTCTAATGGTGTTTTTAAGTAGGATATCATGTCTGCATCTTGTACAGCAATTAACCACTAGGAAGAATGTATGCAATGTGTTAATTATTGAAACTGTCCTACCAATTTTATTTGAAACTGTCTCATTGCTATTTGTTTATCAATAAAATTATGGAAAAATAAATAAATAAAATCAGAAATGAAGAGAAAAAAGAATATTTTGTTGAGTTAACACACTATAAGATTCAAATAACAGAACTAAGCAAAAAAGGGGATGCAGATGAATGTCCATTTTGTATCTGTGTATTCAAAGTGGTTAAGATAGACATACAGTTACATTCTCTTAATGAATAGAGCGATTTGTTCTAATAGTGTTTGTAAATAGGATATCATGTCCGCATCTTGTTCAGCAATTAACCACCAGGAAGAATGTATGCAATGTGTTAATTATTGAAACTGTCCTACCAAATTGGTTTGAAACTGTCGCATTACTATTTGTTTCTCAATAAAATTAGGGGGGAGGAGAAAGAAAAGGGTGCATGATGCTGTTCTTGTTTTGGCAGATCATATGTTCTTCGAGAGCAGTGAGAGGTTGTTTGGCTGGTTGGTTTAATATTTATTAAGTCCTTACCATCTTTATAGACCACAAAAATAAATCTATCAATATACTTCATTACAAGAAAAACCTATTGCTCTCTTTAGGAAGGACAAAGCAGCCTTCTCTTTGATACATCAAACTGATTAACAACTTGAAAGAGCTGTCCCTGGTACAGAAAGAAAACATGAGTAAAAAATACTGCGCTCTGTTCCATAAAACTGGAATAAGAGATTCTCCTCCCTGAAATAACAAGGTGGTAAGCAACGGAGGGGCTGTAAGAGAAAGGGCCAGGAACTGATCACCCCTGAAAATATTTCACTTTCAAGGCACACTGTATCAAATTTGTGCCTAACGTTGAGGCTTCATGCTTAGTATTTCTCAAACCATGGCTTCGCCTGGAATGGATGTGCTGCATAAGGAAACCTAAAAATAAAAAAATTCAAGCATGCACAAAAAAAGGCAGACAAATTTCTAACACAGTCGCTGTCCAGACTAGCAAATGTGTGCTTATAAATAAATGCATTTCTGGTGCCCACCAGCAAGTCACCTGAAAGTGCTATTCTGACAGTTGTGGGTGACACAGGAGGAAGGGCTCCGGCATTTCCTCAGAAACAGCTGCCATGGGAGGACCAACTCCGGGAAGCACCAAGAAGCTTCCACCCAGACCACTGGCTCAGCTTTGGCAGCTCGCTACCCGTGCAGCGGGGATGCTGTTCTGTAAACACATCTAATTTGGCTTTAAATTTTAATCCATAAAGTCATTACTAAGGGACTCCAGGCTGCTGAAATGATGAACCAACTGCTTCCAAAGCAGACAGGAACGCAGGCGCTGGAGCCTGCCAGGGTTCACTCTGCTCCGCTCCCGTCTGGCCTCCTGTACCCTTTCCTCTCCTGACTTTGATTTCCTTCTCACCGAGGCTCCAGATTTTTCGTTTTCTCTTGTGCGTTCTTCCGCTCATGCCAAAGATTTTCTGTGAACTTATTTGCCTTCGGCTGACTCTATATTCTGATCGCTGCCTCCTCTACCCTTGTCATTTAATTTATTTCTAGAAAAACTTTTCTCTTTAACAAAAAGAACAGGCACTGGTCAAATTTTGGGGCTGGAGGGAATGGTCTTAGGAGCTCTTGGCAGCCCCAGCCTTTGGGAGAGGGCATGTCTCTTAAGTTACTCAGTCTGGAATTAAATTTACATCCTCCTGCACTGGCCTTCCAGCACAGGGAGACGGGTCTGCAGGCTGCTGGCAGGAGACACAGCTGGCTGACACGTGGTCTGACCAAGTGGCCGGCTGCTGGTATCACATCCATTGCCCTCCTCTAGGTATTGGCCCTCACAGGAAATTAACCACAACAGAGAAGAAAAAGGAGAGAACAAAAATGAATCTTTCAAATCATGCCATACCTTATAAAAATTGGTTTCTTTAACAAACCATGTAGCAGATCCTGTTCCAAGAAAAATATAAATTTTACCACCTTGGCATGCCCCCCAACAACCCAGTGGAGGGTATTAATGTTCTTCCTTATTTCCTAGAGGACAGAAGCACAGCAAGGTCAGGTAACTTGCTCAGAGCCATGCAGCTGGTTAGTGGTGGTCACGGTGTCCCTGCAAATGCTGTAGTCTAGCTTCAGAGTCTATCCTTTTAAGCACCACCCATTGGTTTGATGGATCACTTCTGCTTTGACTGAACACATCCTTGTGTAATAGGGAGGGAAATTAGCATTCATTTTTGTGCACATTCTGTCACTACTAAAGCCAACAGCTTATTTTTTTCCTGTGTTAGGAAAGACAAATGATTAATTTATCAGTAAATCTATTACCTTCTCTACCCTATTGGGAACTCACCCTGTTTTACTTACCCCATGTAGAAATCAAATATTGCTCAAGACCCATGCTCATGGTCCCCACTATCAACACATGTACTGACATAGCTATGCCAGACCCACCTCGAGCCTGCCTTCACCTGTCACCTTCACCAGTCCACATACACTGTCACTTCCTACCCGCTTTGCAAAAGCAGCTTTTTCTCTTCCTACGGAGGATCACCTCCTTCCACGTCCCCACCTCCCACAAGCAGCTTTCCACAGAATCATTCTCAGGGACTCTGCCCTACTTCCCAGTGAGGTTTAACACAGCACACACATGCATGTAAGGCACACACACACACACACACACACACACGCACGCATGTAGCAAGCTGAGAGCATAGTGCCCTGCTCCCTGGCACAGAGGCCTGGGAGCCTCCCCAGAAAGAGCTCGAGTTCTCCTAGAAGCTTGCCCTGTTCTGTGCTGCTCTGTGACAATCTACCTGACTTCCTCTGATCCCAAGTTAAGGTGGGCAAAACAAATCCTGGGTGATGGGGAAAGGCCAGAAGGGAGATTTCATCTTTGCTCTGGCAAGAAGAACTTCTTGTTCCACAGAACTGGTGCTTTTAGTGAACTTCCTTCCAAAGTATGCTTCGTTTCAGAATTTTAAAACCCAGAGGCCCCAGGATTTTTCCTCTTGCAAAAATAGATGGTTCTGCTTTTCATTTAAGGTGCAGTTTAGAAAGAAGCAGCCTGTGAAACCAATTAACTAATTGGAAATCACTTAATGACTGTGGCAGCATTTTGGATTTCTGGCGTTGGTTCACAGCAGTCAAGAGAAATTGCTTTCCAATATTATGATAAGGTAAGCTGCGGCGGTCTCACGGGGGGCACTGGAGGCTGCTGAGAGAAACAATCAGCTCTAATATGCCCGCCAAAATAATGCAGACATTATAACATGGAGCTCGGTGATTGTAAAGGAAGCACAACATAAAAATCCAAAGACGTGTGGCAATCTGCTGGGAATGAATGTGCGGCCCTAGCTCCTTGCAGTGATTCCTGAGAGCTCGCAATCTCGGCACAGACATTACGCTGTGGAAATTGCTCTCACAGAGAGAGGCACGCATGTTTGGAAAGAGAGGTGACACAAGGAGAAGGAAGGGAAAAATAATAGAGCAAATGCTCATTCTAGAACAATTGTCCAATTAATTGTTTTTGTATGAATATAGTCATTGTTCACATTAGGGAAATAATCTAGCTAATTGCTCAAGAGTTAACAGAGCCAAGAAAAATAAATTACCCCAAACACAATGTTTTATCCATTTGCCCTGTGTTTGCTTCAAGGTAGTGGGTCCTCTTCACGTATTCCTGAAGAGGAGATTTCACTAGAGCTGAACGTGTCACTGTAGAAAGCAGCATCAGCAATCTCTAGTATATCTAAATCCTTTTTACTTAAAAGAGAAGCACAGAATAAATGTAGGCCTAGGTGATTTAAAAATTGCTTTGAGGTAGACAGTTGGCTCTTGGCAATTTCTCCCCTTTTGCCTTAGTTTACTCAGCTATAAAATGGCCTGTTTGAAGAAATAAGTACAGTATTCAAACGACAGTTGAATCTTGCAAGCATGAAGCTGGGATAATACCATACATTTTCAGCATTGATAAATGTCGCCTCTTCTTCCCCATTGGTGAAGATAACAAAGACTGTTCCGCAGATGGCTGCTATTGTTGGCTAACACAAAGGAAATTCTATACACACATTTGTCCTTCCACTGCCTGCATCTAGGGCTTCCTTGGACCCCAGCTTTATTAAATCAGAAATGATGAGCAATGCAGATGCTCCCACTGAGTGCCACCTTCAATGCTGGCTTTGTACTCAGCCATTACCCAAAGGACCAAAGGACAGAAGGTATTCCCTTTCCAGGTAACAGCATAAATAAAGATGAGTACAACTGACATACAAGTAAATCACTAAGCCAAGCACGAGCCATCCAGCCATGGGACCACATTAGCCCTTTCTTCTCACCTGCCTCAGATACCAGGAGCTCATCCAAAGCAGCCTTTGCTTAGTAAAGCCCTAGAAGTCCTTCACAATTTAAAATATCCAGAAAAAAAGTGCAGCAATAAAACTATCACAAACTGAGGACTCTACCTTTAAAACAATGCTCCATTCTGAGCTGGGGAGAAGTGGGATGTGTTTAAATTATTTCCTTGGGCTGAATTCCTCATCAGCAGTTCATAAAGTAACATCTTACTAATATCAAAATTATTTTGAGACAAGAAGGCTTATTGTCTATAAAATGATTTTTATTGCCAATAAAGGCGATCAATAGGTAACACATAATGCTGAACCTGATGACACCACGTGTGAGCCCCCAAGTCAAAAGTTTCCCCAACATGAGTTGGACTATGAAATAAGAAGGGACTTTTTCACTCTTCTTAATGAAAGAACAACTTCCAAAATGGCAAGGGAGAAAATGCTTCAGATTAGTCTTTCAGACTGAGTCAGAGCATCTTGCAGGATGATGCACCTGAAGATACCCATGTGGCTCATGGGCTTGCATTCCTGAGACCACGTACCCCACAGAGAGCACAGACCCCACAGAGACCACGGGGTGCACTGATCCCTCGGGGCACAGGCTAAGGGCTGCTCCCTCCTGCAGAGGCATTTGCAAAGCTCTGAAATGTGGAGCCTAAATGTCCCTGCCTAACAAACAGGGGGCAATTTAGTCTATTGTGCCAAGACAAGACCAAGGCCAAAGCCTAACAATAGCTCCCCTCTCTCTGAGTCCTTGAATTAATAAATGTTATTACAGAAAAGAAAATATACTTTTATCTAGATGGTTACTTTTTCCCTCTGCTGTCTTCTGTGGCTTTGCCTGTAAGCTCACAGTGTGCAGTTAAATTGGACAATTACCGAGTGAGAAGTGCATAATTAATGAACAGTCACCATATATGTTTGGGAAATGGTGATCCAATCATTGAACAGATAGCTGAACCACTAAAATAAATGACTTGTTCCACTCATTACCTGATCAGCATTTGTTTAGAAGTTCCTTGGTGCCCTATCAAAATTCTAATCAGTTCTATTTAAATTACATTTTTTGCACTGCATTGTTATAAATGCTAATTTATGCCTAGAATGGAACAGCTTTATTTCTTACCTCCTGAAGAAACGGATGAATAAAAACATACTTCTAAGGGGCATAGAAGATTATCAAGGGTTCAATGACTATTGGATTTTGCACTTGCCAAAACACATCCTGAAACTCTGAGCTGAAGCTTTAGGAGACAGCAAGGATGCTCAAATCCTCCCACAACAAAACTGTCCCTGAGAGGAGGCAGGCACTGTCACAGCAGCATCTGCGACCACCACCAGGGCTATCTGTCATCAGGGACAGGGGCAGCTACTGGGCTAGGAAAGGAGGGGAAATTCTCACTGTTTGGTGCAGAGAATCTTCAAATGCATACAGTTATTTCAGGCTCTCTAGGCAACTTTCTTGCAAGGAGAAGCATTTCTCCAGGCCTGACATCCCATTTCTTTCCACTGCTGGTGCCCAGCTCCACCAGCCTGCAGCAGGTGACAGGCGTCAGCTGGTAACCACACATTTTTCACTGTTGGTTTGCTCTCCAAACTTAATCCCAAGTGGTGCTCCACACAAGCAGAGCAGCCCCAAGGGAAGACTGAGAGCCATCTTGTCCTCCCTGGTGTCCAAGGCCTGGCCCAGTGGTCCTTCAGTCATCTGGGATCCAGAAGAGAGAGAAGATCAAGGGTGGTGCTGTAGAAATCTCCCACTGCAGTCACAAAAGTCCCACTTTTAAAAGTGCTTCCCCACGAAGTGATGCTCCCCACCCCTCCAGGCTCGGGGTCTGACCTGGGAGGCATCACATTCACAATTCACTGCTAGAAGTTTTTCATAAGCTGAGGAATTACCTTGAGAGGATTGAGTTTCCAAGTGCAAGGCAGCGGCAGCTGGGAGGCTGGGGCCACCTCCAGCACCCTGCACCTGCTGGTCTCCAGCAGAGCCAGGCAAGGCAGGGCTGGATCAGGCTGGCTTAGGGCTGCATGGCCAGAGGGGTAGAAAACACAGGTTCACACAGGCTTTTAACCTCGATTAAGCAGTGCAATGTGGCTGAGGCTTAAAACAAGGCTGGAACATTTTCTCACTTATTATCACCTTGATAACCTGTTCTTGTAGCTAGGAAGACGTGTCAAAAGATGCGGATAGGAGGGATGCGGGCACTGGGAGGGAGCTATAGCCAGGGCACTGAGCTAGAGAGAGGACAGGCTGCGAGCTAGAGAGAGAAGGACAGGCTGCTGTTTGCCTGCTTCTCAGTGCAGTTGGAGGAGAAGGATGTTTGCTCTCTAAATATTTCTACTTTTAAATAGAAACTGTTTTCCAGACTGCAAGGCTAATCACTGCCTGGGAGAAGAAAGGAAGAATAGTTTTCATTCATTTTCTTGGAAACTTTTTCAGCACAGTTTGAAATTTCCCTCTGAAATGCGTAAGTAGTGGCAGGGTTTAGGCAAGCTGGAAGGCGGAGAGGGAGGGCATAGAGATGAGAGGAGTCAGGGAGAGGCCAAGCAGAGCCGTGTCCCAGCCAGCGTGAGGGACAATCACCTCTGTCCTTCCACCACAAAGTGGCCGCATGGCTCCTGCCCGCAGGAGTGACCCACAGAAAGAAAACAACACAGTCCCCCCTCCTTGCAGGCTTCCCTGCCCCACGGCTGAAACAATCCTGAAAGAAGTCGTAAGAGAAATTACCTTCGTCTGAATTGTAAAACTCTTTCCCTCAAAAGCTTTTTGAACTGAACCCAAGTCCAAGTTTTCCGATTAAAGCATTGTGGTTCACAGCCCTCACTGCTGTTCCTACCACCCAGTGACTCCAGTGCTCACCTGGCTCCAGTCTTGAGAAACTTTAGGCTAGAAATCAAAACTCCTAGATACTATTTCCAGCCAAATCCTTGAATCATTTGCATTTGAGCTATAGAATTTCACTTTCCTAATATAAAAGATATTAAGTCATTGGGGAATGGGTGTTCTGTACTATACTTATTACCAAATTTTTCATAGATTGTCATTCTCCGTCACCATTGCCCTTATCTTCTTATTGTCACTGCATGGATTTAACATTAATGGAGTGGCCACAGTTTTCTTGACTATGCAGAGTGGGAGGCCAAAGGAAAGGCCTATTCTACCTACGACATAAGCCTCATTTTGTTTTGGTTTTTTTAGGAGAATGAAACAAAAACAAATAACAAGAACAAAGACAAAAACAGAGCACCATAAGACAATAAAAGTGGTCCAGGATTTCAAAACAAGAACAGGAAATTAACAATGGTTGTTATATTACATATTGTTATCAAATTTGTTGCTCAGACTACCAGATATAGACATGAAGATTGATTGAACAGCTAAAACATTAACTATTCCTTTCCATAGACCTTGAATTTTTTTATGATTCACATTTTAATGTATCACTTTAGCTTTTAACATTTTATAAAAAACGTTGAACAATGGGGGTCTGCCCCTTAGCTCAGTTCTTTAAGTGGCTGCTTCAACAAAGCAGTCAGGCTCAGGTTGCTGTGGTTCGATCCGCACAACTCAAGCCAGCCAAACCTGCCCTGAAGGCATTCGGAGAAAAAAAAAAAAAAAAACATTGAACAAGCAAATGTGGAACCCTCTGATGATGCAGCATTCCAGACTAAACTTGGTAATTTAAAAAAAAAATAAAATTGGTAATCTTTTAATCATTTATTTATTTATTTGGTACAGGGTCTCACTACACAGCTCAGACTCATAGTGATCTTCCTGTCTCGGCCTCCCAAGTGCTGGGATTACAGGTGTGCACCAACCATGCCTGGTTTCAATGACCAGCACAATGCTCCCGGGGTTCCAGGAGCCAGCACGGCATATGGTACTGGGGCTCGATCCTGGGTCCTTGCATTTACCAGGCAGGCACTTAGACCACTGAGCTATCTCCCCAGCCCTAAAATTGGTAATTAATCAAGATTATGAACTCCTTGTCCTTCAATCTTTTTATTCAGAAGACAAAATAAGTTGTGCCTATTCAACTCAAAAATGGCACAACTCTGAGAAAGATTTAGATTCCACAAGACTTAAAATTCTTTTTTTTAACATGGCATTTATATTTTATTTAGTATTCTTTTTTTCTCATCTTATTTTTTAGATTGCAAATTGTAAATAAATTATTTACAAACATAAATGAATATAACAATAAAAATTACCCAAAATAAAAATGAAGAAAGAATTTATAGATCAGTCATAATAGTTTACTGTGTCAAAACCAAGAAACTTATATTCATACAATTAGAATTCTCAAAGTAGAAAGGAGTAGGCAACAAATATTTAAAGATTTAAAAGTTCTGAATTTAGTTCAACTTATAATACCACATTTCCAAGAAAAATGAACCTTTTGCACAAGAAATTTAAATAAAATCATACCAATATACACAAAAATGAAATTGTCCAAAACTTTTTGTAAAGAAAAAAAATCATTAAAGCATATACATGAAAAATATTAGCTATGGAAAAACAAAATTAAATAGCATCTTATTCCACATTAGAAAGAAAAAAATTCTTGCAAAAAAAAAAATTCCTACCTAGCCAGAGCAATGAAAGTAATTTAATATGATATATTATGAAAATAATCACACCACCAAAGTTATGTCAAAAAAAAAATTCAAGTATACTACATTTTACTGGAAATCACTAGTAAAACCAGAGGGCTTCTCGTTTTGCTATAAAAGGCAATGTGATTCATCAAAATGCTAATTCAATTTTACATGATACTAATAGGCATGTAGTCCAAAATGTAGAGGTAGCAGTTCTGTTGTACAGTGGTCAGACAGAGTCGCTCAGAAAGAGCAATCTCTTTTGTCAGCTGTGCAAATTTGAACACGTCATGTGATGGGAGCCTTAGTTTTCTCATCTGAAAATGGAAATAACAACAGCTGACAACCATATTCCCCTAGAATTGTAAAATCAAATGAGTTGGGTTCTATAACAGTGTGTTGAAAATCATGAAGTGCCACTGTCCTGGACATCTGCTGTTTGTTACGCAACAACCATCCTCCTCTTTCTGGCAAATGCCATCATGTCCTCCTTGAGGAACTTCTCCTCCACTCTTCATCCTGGGACCTGCCCTCACCCATCCAGGACACCAGCTGGCTTAGCACTGGATACACAACCCAGACACCTCCAGGGGCACGGGGAAGCTATACCAAGACTTCTGATAAAGAGGTTCTCGCTCCCTGGCTATATTTGGTCAAATAAGAAGGGTAAGACTTCTAAGAGCATCTCACCACCTTGGGAGAAGTCAGCCCAAAGGTAAAGCTGACTCAATAAATAAGAAGGTGGAAATGGAGGAGACACAGAAACAACCAAGCCTCATCAGACTGGCTCAGGCCCTTCCCAGCTGAAGCCCACACCCCAGACCAGGCTGCATCCTGCTCCTGTAGGTCTCTCAGCTATTCTTAGGTCTCTTTCAACACGCAAAGCCTTACAGCTGCACCTTTTTTCTCATGTCTTGAAAAATTCAGGCACTCAAATTTAAGGAAATAATGAATGAGTTTAACATGGAGATTAGATAGAATCATATCTATGTTTAGATTGTGTTGCTTTGTTAACATTACTGTATTAAATTGTCTTTATACCAGTATAGGTGAAACTTCATCATTGACTGTCCTTTGGCTTCTAAGGCTTATATAAGGAATCTCATTAAAAAAAAAAAAAAAAACTTTGTTCTATCTCAGGATAAATCCTGAGGGGATTTCACTGACCTTATCAGACCCAAAAGCTACAACTCTTGTTGCATAGGTCCTGCTTTATGTTGGTCTTAACCATCCAGTAGAAAAGTATGAAGACGAAATATGGGAAGTAAAGCCATGCTGTTATGTTGAGCTGTGGGGGACTCAGGTCAATAATTTCTGACATTGCCAGATAAACAGAAGACCAAATGCTATTATGGGCTACTGGACTCTTTTAGAATATTTTGCTGAGTTTACACACCTATAATATTCAATAATGGAACTTAGAACAAATGGGGTATACAGATGAATGTCCATTTTGTATCTGTGCATTCAAAGTGGTTAGGATAGGTATATAGTTGCATTCTCTTAATGAATAGAATGATTTGTTCTAATGGTGTTTGTAAATAGAATCTCAAGTCTACATCTTGTACAGCAATTAGCCACTAAGAAGAATATATGCAGTGTTATTTGTTGAAACTGTACTTCCAATTTGATTTGAAACTGTCTCATTGCTATCTGTTTATCAATAAAATTTTGAAGAAAAAAAACTTTGTTCTGAAAAGACTCTTCTAACATTCTGCCCCTGGGAAATCTGTGTTTCCAGCTTATCCCATCTTGTCTTTCTTGTCTTCCTGCTGAGCTAATAGCCAAATCTCCAACTAAAATAGCAGTGCCCATTGCTGATTAATGGAACCTTTCCCCACCTTTTTAAATGGCTTCATCTCATCTTGATTTCACCAGAACATTGCTGGGAAGCCCTCCTGGTGTCTCCCCAGGACCTCTCCTATTGCCATTTTTTATATACTCATCCTCAACAAATGAAAAGCTAAAGAAATGGCTTTGTACTTCAAGGCTGGGATCAATGTAGAAATGTAGAGAAACCATTTTCTAGCCAGAAAGGTCTAAAGTGATGATAGCAAACCTTTTAGTTTCTATAATACAAACAGCCCACTGTGGCACATGTGCCATAGGTCCATTGCCACTGAGACATCACCTAGAGACATCACCTAGTCCAGGGGTAATGATGGGCTACTCTTGCCATCCTGATTTTTATTGACAAAGGTCTTTGTAAATAAAGTTTTATTTGAACATGATCATGCCCATTTATAATATGGTATTTGCCTGCTTCCATGCTGAAAGCAGAACTGACTACTTACAACAGAAGCATATGAACTGCAAAGCCTAAAATATTCATTATCTGGTCCTTTACAGAAAAATTTTCCTCTCCATTTGACCCAGCTCATCACCTAGTTTTGAAAAAAGACCCTAGGCCCAGAAAGGCCAGCTAATGGTGGCCAAGGGGCCAGGGTCAACTTTGTTCCACACAGCAGCACTTTCATGTTCTATTTCCATCTCCCCACTAGAGTACAAGTACTTTGCAAATAAGGATTGTTCTTCATATTTTTGTGGTTTCCCAAACAATGGACACTGAATACTGGAGTCCCCACTAAACCTAGCTGGAGAAGGCAAAGAGGTTGAGGAAATAATGGATTCATTCAGACTCTTATGTTTCTTTGTTTGTTTGTTTGCTTGCTTGCTTGCTTGCTTGCTTGCTTTGTAATGCTGGGTCTTGCACCTGGGGCCTTCACAGTGAGCTACATCTCCAGCCCTTCTTTTTATATTCTATTTTTAAGACAGTGTCTTGCTAAATTGCTAAGTAGCCTAGGCTGGGATCAAACTTGCAGTCCTCCTGCTTCAGCCTCTCGGAGTGCTACAATTATAGGTGCAGACCACCACACCCAGCTCAGAAACTTCTATGTAAACCATTTTCATGCCCACATCCACAGATTCCAAATATTTTCTGCTACAAACCAGTGACTGCCCACCTGATATCAAACTACCATCTGGTGATACTTGTCAGCATGGCAGAAGAGCACCAACTCAAGTGGCTATGGGAGCCAGGCAAGGAGGAGCATGGGAGTCTTTGGCACGAGGCTAGACACATGTTAAACCTCAACAAGCAGTGGGTTAGACTGAGGATTATGGGTTGGGGGGATGGCTCAGTGGAATAAGCACTTCCCTGCCAAGCGCAAAGACCTGAGTTCAATTCCCGGTTCCACAAAAAAAAAAAAAAAAAAAAAAAAAAAAAAAAATAGACTGAGGATTAGCATAAGAACGAGGCATCTTGAGATATAACTGGGTACTGGGGAAGTCGTAGTGTTGCTGAACAGGGAATTTCCCTTCCTTCCCTCTGTAAGCATTAGAGAAAAATACAAGAGGTGGGTTCCAACACACTTCATACAAGCAACTAAATTCAAATATAAGTGCCATCTCCAGGGAAGTTGGAGCACATGTGAAGGAACTGTTTTCCAGATTCCACCCAAAATTATGGTACTGGTAGGAAAGAAAAACAAAATTTTTTTGGCTGGAGCTAAGGCAACAGAAATGCCCATACATTAAAGAAAAAATAAGAGAACATTTAGCAATGAGTCAAGAGCAAGGGCACAGTGTGGAGGAGACCAGCCAAGGACACCTGCTCACTTCTCCCCGTGGCAAAGATACTCCCGCCCAGTGCCAGAGCTTCTCTCTGCTGCACCTGACCCTGTCTATTGGGTAACTCTGCCCTCCTTAGATTGTAAGGCCCTCATCCACAGGAATCAACAGCCATTGTTCAATAGCCTTCCATGTACGAGGCATGAAAGACTTCTAGCTAGTGGCAAAATGCTGCTGCCATCCAGCTCATCCTCTGCCAAGGACTTGCGCTTAGAACGTTATTTTGTATTTTGATAGTTCCAAATATGAAAATCCAAGGGGAATAATGAGATTCATGATCCCAGGCAAATAGAGACAGCCAAGTGCTCGTCCTCTACTCCACGTCTCTTTCTGATCTAGGACGGCAGATGGTAGCCCCCTCTAGATAAACACCCCCCTTAGTACCTAATGGGGCCACTTAGAACCACCAAGTTGCCCTCTTGCCTACTGTGTTCCTTTTTTGGACGTCACACAAGGTTTGTGCAGAGCCCATATTGGGACTCGAACCCTTGCTGTGTCCCTCTGGGATGCGCTGATGATCCACTTACCCCTCAGCAGCCAAAAGAGATTGCCAGAACTAATAACTAGTAAACTCCTATGTTAGGAGGGCCTTTCCCACCCAGGGCCCCTATCCCACTGCCGCCATCTGTGTTTGTTCTTTTGCTGCATAAGAACTCAAACTGGGTGGCAGGCTTGTTATTTTTAAAAAGCTCTTAGTAGCGTCTATACCCAGAACTGCCTCATCACAATTATCCACACCAAAGGAGGAAACTTCACATTGAAAATGGATATGGTTTTCAGCCAGCGCCAAATGTCTCTCCTTCTGCCTTTTTGTCTCTTCGATCAATCAGAACATGTGAGGCTACAAATGAAGAGTAAACACACAGCCCAGGTCCCTTTCATCTCCTAACATATGTCACCGAGGGGGAGGGGAAACCCTATTCCCAACTCTGGTCAGCCAGCGGTTTCCTATGACTGGAACCTTCCATGGAAAGGGTGTTGTGAGGCGCCCAGGAGGAGTGTTGAATGGGGCCGGCTCCTCAGGAAATAATAGGTATTCACTGCATACCTGAGTCCCGGAGTCATTACCTCCTCTGGGAGCACTTCTGTATTTATATATAATGAGATCATTACTAGGCAGCTTTTCCCATTTTATTCAGACTTTAATATTTCTTGAGAAAAAAAATAGCATACAAAGGGGCTTGTGATGCCAACTCAATCAGACGTGCTGTTGATGGAGAATTATTCAAGTGCAAGCCAGAACAGGATAAAAAATAATTTCAGAGCGGTTTCTGTCAAAGCCAAGTTCTCCGGTGACAATGTTTCAAGTGAATGTGCCTGAGTGTCCAGAGGTAAGGACGGGAGATAACGACGAACAGAGGAGAGGGCAGTGGGTAAGACTGGAAGTGAGGCAGGCTGCAGCCTAACTATTCAGAAGGGTAGGTAGGAGCTTCCTGCAGACACCAGCCACCCAGCTTTCAGTTGTAATTAGACCAGGGAGGCTGCTTTCCTCCCTGGCAGCCTCACAAGGAGCCTCAGGGTCTTAGAAATTAACCCTTCTGTGGTGCTGCTTGGGTTTGCCATTGAACTCTGGCAGTTAGGTAGGATGAGCGAAGTAATTCCTGTCTCCTTTCACAACAGGCTAAAAAGAAAAGGCTTTCTATCTCTCCAGTCCTGTTGCACCTGCAAGAAAAAATAAATTTTAATGGAAAGATTTTCTTTCTTTCTTGTCCAGTAAGCCCCCATTCACAAAGGGAAAACATGGCTGGAAACTCCATGCCCCTGCTTGTCAAATATTCTGGGGAAGCCTCTTATCAGTTTCCAGCAAATTAGAAAATCAAATGAAATCAATTGAATAGTAAAACTGAACAGAGAGAAATCTCCCTTTGATAATCCAGACAGAGCCCCGTGATTGCGCCAAGCCTGGGGTGGCAGGGACGGAAGGTGCGCGCTGCCAGCCAGCACCCTTAGAAGCACACTCTGCTAATAGGGACTCCCTGGCTGTTTGCACTTTGGATAAACACGGGCTTACGGATTCATTTCTGGGCTCTATGTTTTATCCGAGATTACAAATCCACAAAGAATATTTTAGCTATTTGCTCCCAGTCCTGAAATTGCAGATGCAAATAAGCAGATGAAATAGGAACTCAGACTTGTCATCACACAAACATGGGTGAAAGGATTCTGGGTCTTTTCTTATGATGTCTGTAAAGTACCCATTGTTCCCCCCCCCCCCAGCACTTTCTGACAGGCAAGGCCAAGCGAACACTGGAAGAAAACCTACAGAATGTACATGCTGTTCACTTGAGCCCCCATTGTCACTTGAAAATGGAGTTGGTCATTTTTTTGTATTAACCTACAGAAAGAGATACCTTGTGACAGTTAGGAATTAATTCTGGTAAAACTGTGAAGGCTGACTTGTACATCCTAGTGCTGGATAGACTGAGCATTCAGAAATTGGAGAGAGAGAGAGAGAGAGAGAGAGAGAGAGAGAGAGAGAGAGAGAGAGAGAAAAGTAAAGTAGGAGGAAGATCTTTGACTCCCTGAAATACAGCTAGCTCTGCCAAAACCTATACTATGTAAGCACAAAATCAAAATAATCCTCAACACTCTTGACCTCAAAAGAGTTTGAAACATTAAAATGGGAACCATTTTCTCTCCCTAACAAAACTGAAAATAGCTAATGATAGTAGCCTTTTTAACTACATAAAAAGCAGAGGAATCAGCCCAAGTAAGAATTATTAAATGTCTACCCATGGTTCACCATTCAGAGACAGAGACTGATCATCAACACAGGCTCTCCAGAGAAGCACAGGGGCCCATCCCCGCACAGCGCTCCTCCCGCTGCCTCCCTGGGACTAAGAATGCCTCTGCCTCTTGACCCTTTGTGCCTCCCTCACAGCCTAAAATCGGAGCGCTGTCTTTCCCTAAAAGCACCAAGCCCCCTCCAGCATCCTGCCCCAGCCTGCACTGCCATGAAGTAAGTTTGTGTTCCTCTCCCTTGGAAAATCCTCCCCAGCCTGGCTCTCAGGAGCTGTGAGTCCCAGCCCTGCTTTCCCACGTCCCACCCTGAGCAGAGCAGAACCGTGAGCAGTGTTGCTCCCTCAGCTTTCACCCCTGCCAGGCCACTGACAGCATCCTCTGGAATCATCAAATCCAACCCTTTTCACCACATCAAATAATCTAGACCGGTTCCCCATCCCTTGGTGATTTTGGTGCTAGCTCATGTAACTGAGGAAACTTGTAGCCCCTTTCTCTGAGCTCCCCATGCAGATGCCTGCTCTGTCCCTGGGTCATCCAACCCCTCCTCTTTGCTGTGGACACCTGGCTTTACTAGTAGCTTGGAAGCCACACACATGTGGCTGGTTGTAAAGTTCTGGTCTCAAGCCCCACCGCCTCACCACCATCACATACAGAGCCTGGCCCACAACAAGTACCTGATTCAAGATCCGTTCCTCTGGGTCACAATACTGTGTCTTCCAGAATCTTCTACTCAAAAAGAAAAGTATCTTCTAAAAGATTGCACAGCCCAGCATGGTAGCAGATGCCTGTAGGCCCAGGTACTCAGGAGGCCAAGATAGGAGGAGGATCATAAGTTCAAGACCAACTAGATATGGCCAGGGAGACGGCTCAGTGGAATAAGTGCTTCCCTGGCAAGTGCAAGGGCCTGAGTTCAATCCCGGTTCCACAAGACCAACTAGATAACCTTAATAAGACCCAGTGTCAAAATAAAACTTTAAAAAGTGTTGGGGAGGGGCCGGAGAGATGGCTCAGTAGAACAAGCGCTTGGCTGGCAAGTGCAAGGGCCCGAGTTCAATCCCCGGTTCCACAAAAACAAAACAAAACAAAACAAAACAAAAAAAAGTGTTGGGGAGGTATTTCAAAACTATGCTTGAATACCTGACTTTTTCGTCTTCTAAATGTATATCCTTTCTAATGTCATATCAATTAGTACTATACCATCTTTAAAATAAACTTTAAAAAAAAAAGTTTAAAAAAAGGAGACAACAGGGACCGGGGAGATGGCTCGGTGGAAAAGTGCACCCCTGGCAAGTGCAAGGGCCTAAGTTCAATCCCCAATTCCTCCGAAAAAAAGAGAGAGAGAGAGAGAGAGAGAGAGAGAGAGAGAGAGAGAGAGACAAGAACAAAAATGTAAGGTTTCTTCAAAGCAAATGGTAATATTCAACCGTATGTCCAATCTTACATAACTGTATCTGCTAAACTGAGCTACAGATCTGACGATAAAATAGATAATATATCAACCATTGTTAATCAGCTATTCTTGGGTTGAAAATCTGTAACATATGTACTGTTGTATGTTGCCTTATTTCTTTCTTTATTTCTGATTTTTGTTCTTGCATGACTTTTACTTTTCAGAATAAAATTAAATAAGAATAAATAAAAAATAAAGTTCAATTTGAAGAAATATCAACTCTAGTGTCTAGAAAAGATAGAATAAAATCATGTTCAAGAAAATAATTATAAAAAAATAATTATATTAAATACCTAGAGAAACACTGTTCCTATAATTAAAGCAACATAACAAATTTCCATAATTAATGATGACTAAGATAATATCCTATGAACACTGCAGAATTCTGGCCAAGGAAGACAAAGTTCATGCTTCCTTAGAGTCAAAGGTCTGTGGTAAGGATGATTCTGGGATGTATAACATCTGAAACAATAAGGTGATTCACTACCAGATACACAAGGACTTTCTTAATTTACTAAACATCGCGGGGCCTTTGAATTGTCCCTGTCCTCCAACCAGAGAAATGGTCGCAAGTTTTTGCTGTGAGAAAGACCGCTGGCCCAGCCAGTGGTCAGACCTGATTCCTTTGTCCCATAAGTAGCTCTCTCTGCCCAAGTGCATGGTGGAGAACACAGACCCTGCAGCACCATCGGGAAAGCCTGAGGCTTCGCCCCCAGGATTAGCACGCTACCATTTCAACTGCTGTTGGCAGTCTTCATGCTAGATAGAAAGCTACTGGGTGCTTGCTGATCAGTGTCCGTACCCTAATTTCTGAAGCTTCCCAAGATGTTTCCTCTCTACGATCCAAAAGCAGACCCGTCCATGAGGAATCAACTGTCTAGACACTGATGAGAGTGGCCAAGGTCAAATTTCTCTTTCTCTGCCTCCAAAATGTATCTGATATAGCAGATTAATAAGATTAGCCCTCCCATCTGAGCAGAGTGCCGTTCTTTAATCATTCCCAGAAGTGGGCCAACAACCTCCCACTTGCTAGGTTCATGAACAACAGGAGAAAGCTCACCTGGTCGGGTCAAGAGCCAAAAATACCTTGTCTCTGAAGACCGCATTCTTGTGAAGGGTATTCTGAGTCAAAGCAAGGGCATAGCCACCTAATATTTCAAAAGCAGGGGAAGAAAAATTGAAAACACCTATGTCCATAATAAGGGAATCTGTAAACCATGGTGCTAGCAGAATTGCACTGTGTCTGCAAGTTGCATCCTTTGTATCACATCCTCACAAGAAATCAAACTCAAGGACCTCATAGAAACTCAGTAAATGTTAGGGTTCTTTTTTGTTTGTTTTGTTTTTTCGTTTTGTTTTTTGCCATGAACGACAATTTTATTTCAGAATTTACAACTTCTTACAACTGAAACTCTGGGAATTCAAAATTAGCGTCCTTGCCCCGTGAGCTTCTTATAGACACCAGAGAATGTCTCAGCCTTGTGCTCCACATAGTTGTGCTGGGCCTTGTCCAGGTGCACCGTGATGAGCCAGCTGCCGTCCAGCTTCCGGTGGATTCTCTTGCCCACGATCTCACCTGGGAGAGGTCCTCCAGGACAGCGTCGTGCACTGCACTCAGCGTACGGCTTCGGGGACGCTTTTGTTTATTTTTTGTGTGGCTTTTTCGAGTTGGCTTGAGCAGAATTCTCCTCTGTGTAATGAAGACCACATGCTTCCCGCTGAATTTCTTCTCCAGTTCTCGTACTAGCCGGACCTGGATTTTCTGGAAAGATTTCAGCTGGGGACCTGGGGCAAAAATGATGATTGCTTTCCGACCACCACCAACTTCAATTTCCTTGGCCGCAGTGATGTTGAGCTCGCGCAGCTGCGCCTTGAGGTTCGCGTTCATCTCCACCTCCAGCAGGGCCTGTGAGATGCCGGACTCGAACTCGTCCGGCTTCTCGCCGTTGGGCTTCATGATCTTGGCACTCAAGCTGAACATGGCGAGAGCCTTGCGGAGCGCCCGCTTAGGAAGCAGTAAATGTTAGTTCTGATCATGAGAAAATTCTTAGGTTGTCTGTCTTTTTACAAACCTGACTAGTCACAACCCATAGGAAAAAGTCAGATGTGATCAGAGAGTAGAGATTCTCTTGTCTAGTGGAAATAAACTCAACCATGAATAGAGTCTGAAGATAGGAAACAGGTGCCTATGTTACAATGACAAAGCTGAATAGTTGCACAAGAGACCTTCTGGCCTGTAAAACCTTAGATATTAACTACTTGCCCTTTAGTGGAAGAAAGGGCAAGTTCTTTGTCATTGTAACAAGAAGGTGGCCATGTGTAAGCAAATGAGTGTGACTATGTTTGAATAAAACTTTATTTGTAGAGACATATGATGGACCATTCTTACAGGCCTGTGAGTCACAGTTTATCAACTCCTGATTTAGGGAACTCAGATAAGAGCTCCTGCTTTATGGCTTCTGGAAGAAAGTCTTCTGTTGAGATAGGTAAAGAGGGCAGGCATCTTCTTTCCTGGAAAGGACTAAATATGTCTTTAGGCACCTGTTTCCTATCTTCAGACTATATTCATGGTTGAGTTTATTTCGACTGGACAAGAGAATCTCTACTCTCTGATCACATCTGACTTTTTCCTATGGGTTGTGACTAGTCAGGTTTGTAAAAAGACAGACAACCTAAGAATTTTCTCATGATCAGAACTGGCTCTTGCCCTACATCCTCCAGGGCAAAATATAAAATAATTATAAATGGGCCAGCGAGATAGCTCAGTGGACTAAGTGCCTGCTTAGGCAAGTGCAGGGACTGGGGTTCAATCCCAGGCACCACATCAGCACCAGCCCCACCCCTCAGCCCACTAAGCCAGCCACCAGACCCGGTGTGGTAGTACATGCCTGTAATCCTAGCAGAGAGGCTGCAAATAGGAGACGCCTTGTACCAAACACATGAAATAATAATAGTAATAGATAATGTTTATCAAGCTTTTTCACCTACAATGCACTATTGAACATACAAACTATGTCATTAAATATTCACAACAGCTCTATGAAGTCAGGACTTTGGCTTTTCCCCATTTTAAGAGAAAGCCCCAAGGCTTACAGAAGTAATAAGGTCCCCAAACTAGAAAGTGGTAAAGGCAAGATTCAAAGGGTGTCAGTCTGACTGTAGAGTTCATTCTCTCTCAGTCAATGACCAGAACTTCTGCTAACATAACAGTGCTGCGATTTACCCAGAGCTTACCATGCTAGTGCATGGACTCTGGAGCTCACCCTCCCTACGCTATACTTTCCAATAATCAGGAAACAGAGACGCAGACTGGTTAAATGCTTTAACAAAGCCAGTATTGAAAGGGTGATATAACAAGCTTAGAAATTAAGAAATTGTTTGTTAACTTTCCATTCTGTTTAGAATGATAGTGAGCCATTGCCATCAATGGTTGCATGTCCCTTCCAAACTTCATTTTGAAACTTAATCACCAACACAACAGTAGTAAGAGGCGGAATATTTCACTAGTGACTAAGCCAGGAGAACTTGGACCTCATGGAGGGGGTTAGTGCCTTTGGGAAAGGGCTGGAAGAAATAGTGATATCTGGCCCTTTTGTACATGTTCATCTCTCACCATGTGGGGGCACAGCAGAGGGGCACCAGCCTGGAGAGAGTGCCCTCCTTGGACAATGACTCTACAGGGACCTTGATCTTACACCTCAGCCTCCAGAACTATAAGAAATAAATTCTGTTCTTTATAGATTACTAAGTCTTGGGCAGGTTGTTATGGCTGCAGGAACAGGCTAAATCAATCATCACACTCATGCTCTAGTCCTCAGCTCTTGGGTTAATGTTATCCTTTAGTTATCACAGACTGATCAGGTCTGCAATCTCTCAAATAAGTGGACAGCAAAGGCTACATAAAAGAGACAAATAGTATGATTTCAAGGCTCCAGGAGGATCCAAACTGTCTCACAGAATTTGAGACTCTATGGGAGTTAAGACCAAGACCTTCTCTGGGTGGCCCATATTTTTTATTTAGTTATCAGAATGAGGGAGGGGACTACTCAAGAAGGGCAAGAACCACCTAAGGACTTCTCCAAGTAAGGCAGTGTGTTAACTTAGGAGAGCTGAGTTAACTCCAGGAAGGTCTCCACCCAGGAGTGAGATGCCTGAAGCTAGTCTTTATCTAGTTAACTGAGGTTGGAGCCAAGGATCCTTAACTGTGGCCTCGGCCACTACAGGCCTCAGTCAGTCAGGACCAGTGAGTGACTCACAGAGGTTCACTGACTATGAGTCCACTGCCCAGCCCCAGACGCAGGGCCTAGGCCTTGGACAAACTCACAAGTAAACATGAAAAGCCAGTTGGTTAATAGAAATCCTAAGAGCCACTTCATAGTAGTCTCCATCACTCCTCCATTTGGCCAGTGGTGTGGCCTTCAGTTCTCAATTCCTCATTGCCTAAAGGAAGAAGTTCAGAAAGGGTGCTCTTTAAGATCTTCTGGCTCTAACTCTTCAGTTTATCCCCTTCCCAGAGTTCTGAGATCATTTTTTTTTTTCAAAGAGTGTGTTTGCCTGTGCATTTCTGGTAATTCCAAACATCTACCCAATGAACCAATCGTATCCCAGCTTAAGACTCCTTGCCTGAGATGGTATCTCATTCTGGATTCTTTTTTTTTTTTTTTTTTT
>NW_004524756.1:2082776-2082978 GCF_000260255.1 Octodon degus | reverse complement strand
TCCATTTGACAAAGGATTAAGACCCAGAATATATAAGCTTCTCCAGCAACTCAACAACAACAACAATAAAAGGTATACAAATGATCTAAATAAACTTCTTAAAACAAAATTTATAAATGGTCAAAAAAATAGATGAGACGAAGCTATGCCTCACTCTTAGGGATGTGCAGATCAAAACCCCAATGAGACATCATCTCACCCC
>NW_004524756.1:2076812-2081891 GCF_000260255.1 Octodon degus | reverse complement strand
AACACACTGCATACATTCTTCCTAGTGGTTAATTGCTGTACAAGATGCGGACATGATATCCTATTTACAAACACCATTAGAACAAATCCCTCTATTCAAAGCCACAATATTCTATAGTGCTATAGAAGACTACAATTTACAACTTACTGTATTTTCACAAAGAACAAAACAAGAGCATTCTGGATGTTCCCAACACAAAGAAATGATAAATGTTTAAGGAAATAGAAATGCCCAATATCTTGGTTTGATCATTTGACTTTAATTTGTGCATTAAATTATCATCCTGTGCCCATAAATACTTACAATAATAATATAGTAATAAAGGAGAAAATTAGGACAGTCCACTGTTTTCTTCTTTTCTGATCCAACTGCTTTCTCTGTATATGATCAACCCTTCAGGACCACTGAAGCCCCCTGACAGCTGCCTGCACCAGATTAAAAATGGTTCCCCTAGCACAGGGCAGGTTGTGAGCCACCACTCCAGGGTGGCTGTTTTCATCCTGGGGGGTCCCTTGACTTGGGGAAAGCTGATGAAAGAAGTACTTGTATTGCATTTACTCCTATAAGTGAATTGGTTAAAGAAAACAAGCCGTCTAGCCAGTGATCCCTTTAAGCCTTTTTAATTGCAAAATTCCTTTTTATGGCATCGCTGACCCAGCCTCAGCAGAGTTCATTTCAGAAATGTGCTGAAGTGGGGACCAGCGCTGACAACTAAGGCTGAGAAATGTTTTAAGTATCACGACTCTACATTTTTCTCCTGTCTGCGAGGTTCAGGGATTTATCCTGTGTGAATCATGCCTGCCCTTCGTTTATGCATGAATAAGATATTTCAGACACTGAGGACGCAGACCAGACACCAGCCCTTCCTGGAAAAATAAGACCTAGACCTCCAATCAGGGCGAGCACACTGACTCTCTTCAGTGCCAACTAATTTCTAAATGTGAATAAAGACACATAGGTTAGCAAGCTTTCTCCGAGTCTCCTACTGGCCCCTAACCTTTAGCAAAACAGAAATATCACATATAATGGATCCTAAAATTAATGACACATTTTGCTTTTCAGTTGATCAGATCAGCTGAGAATAAGGTCAGTGTCTTATTTCCCTGGGATAACAGGTTGTCATTGTTTGAGTGCATTTAACAACACCACCAATATTCTGCCTCAGAAAATATCTAATAATTTAGAAGCTCAGACTATGCATCAAGAATCAACCTGCCAAAAATCATTCAGCCTTGTCCCGCAACTCCTAACAGGGCCACACTTAAAGCATTTCCTCCAATATCACTTAGAGAAATCCTGTGATGGTAAATCTTGCTTTGTTTTTGGTTTTTTGAGGCAGGGTCTCACTATGTATTTCAGGCTGCCTTTGAACGCATTAGCCTGCCCAGGCTGGCCTCATACTCCCAGAAATCCTTCTCTCTCAGCCTCCAGACTATCAGGACTAGAGGCAAGTGCCACCACACCTGACGAAGTATTGCTTCATCTCCATAGTAAACGTGATCAGCTTGAGAGAGGCCTGCGAGTTAATGGAGCACACTTCTGGGTGTGCCTGAGTGGGTTATGGGGATATGACTTGGGGGACACACCTAATCTCCAGGCTCTGTCTCTCGGGCTCTTCCCCTGCTGTCTACCTCCTAGGCACCAAGAGCTGGGCGTCTCCCTCCCTCCCTCTCTTGCGCCATGATGTTTCTGCCTGAGAAGCAGCCGACCACGCAGTGAACCTTCAGAAACCCTCAGCCAAAACTAAACCTTCCCACTTTAAATTATGGGTGCAGGGTATTTTGTCCCAGCAACAGAAAGCTAACGAATATAAACTTCTCCCCTTCTTCCTCATCCATTCCTAAGATGACTGTTCATTGGGCACCTACTTTTTGCAAGACACTGTCCCAGCCACTGGAGATCATCTGAATACCATAGACAAAGCGCATAGTATCACAGTGCTGTTGTTAAATGCAGGCAAACAGTGATAACCTCTTATCTTGAGAAGATAAGAGAGACACTGACCTTATTCTCAGCTGACCTGATCAACTGAGAAACAAAATGTGTCATTAGTTTTTAACAGAGTTTGCATTCTAGTAGAAGAGACAGGCAAACAGATCAAGAAAAAAAATTATATGAGTAGGTAGAGAGCTTCATTTTGGCCTGACTACTGTGGAATTTATAAGAATGTATCCATAAGGGAGCTGTGGTCTAATAGGTCTTTAAACAGAATAATCCCCCTGCTATAAGGGGTGTGGCTGGTAGGCTGCACAAATGGGATCAGTCACAGCAAAGCCACTGCAGTGGTCCAGGTGAGAGAGATAAGACTTACAGGGGTGGTAATGAGGGAGAAGGCAGAAAGTTTCAAGCAACATTCTTGAGACTGAACACAGGAGCCAAGGATGGATTTGATGTGGGGCTGAAAATAACTCAGGTTTTCTGCTGGCTCATAGTATATTGGATCTGCTCACAACTTCAGCATCTGGATCATGGTGTTTCAAGCAAAGAAAGGACCACAAATCAATGACTAGCTGCACCGTAAATTTGAGAAGCTCCAGAGGAAAGCGGTATATGTTATAAAGCATGGTCATGGCTCCAACTCCACCCTGCAGGGCAGTGCTGCTCCAAGAGGGCCATGGGGCCCCGCTGCGTACCTGTAGCCCCTGACAGGCCCCTCGAGTGCACTGCCTCGTAGGCTGTTGCAGCAGGGAGGCACACAGACCAGAGAGCAGGCTAGACTGTGTGCTTTGTCAGAGCAAGGGCACAACCTACACCAGGGACATCAGCCATGCCATACACGGGGTGCTCAGCAACGCATGAAAAGAAAAACCAGCCGTCCAAGTTGAATTTTCAGCTGGAGCCTGAGAGGCCAAATTTAATCATCCACATGAAATTATCACACCAGTCGATACTCCCTCCCCTCTCCTTGCAAAGGAAAGGAAACTAATTCCTTATTTTTCTGTGGAGCAGGTGGCCTTGAGGCAGCTAACCAGCTGGCTGAAATCTAAATACCTTCGCCAAGACAAAAGGCAGCAATGTGATTGATTATCTTCTCATTGTATGAGAAGAGAACCTCCTCCAGCCAATCAGCATGCAGAACCGATAGCCGATTCCTACTGACCGAAATGGGACTTAGAGCTGACAATGAAGCAGCCCAATCCCAGGCCCCGATTGGCAGAGGCTTCATCTACCTGCTCAATTCCACTTAATGCATTGATTTCTAACAAGGTTCAGTTAGTTTCTTAGTTGCTAAGCTCTGGCTTTCTTTTTCAGACTCTGAACAGGTACCCACATTCCCACTCACTCATCTCAATATATCTGCCTCAGGGTCAGGACTAGCCCGGCCCCAGAGGGAGAGGGCTTCCTCCAAACATCTTAGATGCTCAGACTCCTAGGGGGCTTGTAGGTTCCTCCAAATTCCTGTCTGCTTTTCTGCAGAAAGGAAAAAAAAAAATGCCTGTATACGTCCTGCTTCACTGGAAACCACAATAACGAGCTGATCTGCTTGGTCTCCTGCCCTGCACCCCAAGCACTTTGACAGTGAGGAGATGGGTCCCTCCAGCTGGTCAAACCAGAGTTCCCTATACAGGAAACCCCCAGAGACATTGGGACCAGGCCCAACACCTCTCTATGGGGTTTCCTGCCTCTGTGCTGTCACACAAGTCACCTACAACCTGGTCTCAAGCCAAGAGGAAACCAAAACAGAGACTCCGCTACATAAGCAGGGTGAGGAGGTTTCAAATTCCATTTGCCCCAACGCTTGCCAGCTAGGTGGTGACTTCAGACTCCTCACTAATGAAATGGAGGAGGACAGTGGCCTGTGAAACCCTGGCCGAGGAGGACAGCGAGGCACGTGCTGGCTGGAAATTGTCCTCGGCCAATGCCTGAATCCCCAGGTGGAGGCGGTGTCCCCGGCCCAGACAGTCCAAGGGCAGTGCACACTCTTCTGTGTGGCTTAGCATGCTTGCCATGGGCCAGGGTTGGCATTTGTTTCAGTTTAAGCAGAAGGCATTGTAACAAAAACCTGCCACAGAGGTAAGAGGAGCCTCCGGCTCCCCCAGAGAACCTCCTTCCACAGAGCTCAAGCCCTCCGCCCAAGGTCTCCTTGCTGGAACTCTGAACTCCTTTCCTCTTCCAGCTCAAGAAGGTTATTTTACTTCTAAAAACTGACCATCAAACCAGCCTGGAAGCACAGGGCTATACCCCCTCCCTCCAGGAGGCCAAGGAAGACTAAGTTTGAGGTCATCCAGGGCAACTTAGTGGCCTAGGGTGACCCTATCTCCTAGATAAATCTTAAAAGCTAACCATCAGACATGTCCAAAGTTGTGTCTTACTGATCAGGAGGCAAAACATTGAAGTTGGGCCTTGTGTCAGGGACCAGCTGAAGCTCTTCTGGGGGCCCTGGCCAGGGGGTACTGATGGCAGCCGCCTGAGGACAGAGCAGTGTCATCTGAGGTGCCACCCCAGCCTAGAAATAAGAGCCTCAGGGTTGGGACAGGCTCTCAAGCAGTGTGCAGGCATGGCGGTGTGCAGCTGTAATTCCAGCACTCAGAGGGCTGAGGCAGGAGGATCTCCAAGAGTTCGAGCCCAGCTGGGCTACATGGTGAGTTCCAGGCCAGCCTGAACTACATAGCAAGACCTTGTCTCACAAAAAAAAAAAAAAAAAGGAAGGAGGAATAAAAGGAAACTCTATTGTTCCTGTAGTATGGTTTTCTTTACTACAAGCAACATATATAGAAATTAATATGAAATAAAGCGCATATAATAGCACATGTCTAAGTTATATTCTTCTATTTTAAGAGTGCTTGTGATCCCCACACAGAAAGGACTACCCGAAGGTCATTTGTCCTGCAGCACTTCTTCATGTGCAGCAGAGGAGCGGGTCACCACGAGCCTCTCCACATGTCACTGGTACCCTATGAGCAGCGCCACCTGTATCCCAGTTTAAAGCAGCACCTGCCTCATGCTACGTGCTCAGGAGCTCATGATGGGTGATGAAGGAGCTCGGCATCACTGCACAGGTTAGAGACGCGGGCACACTGATGCTGCGGTAGGAGAGGAGGCATCTGCTTCTGTAAGTTACCTGGGACCAGGCTCACA
>NW_004524756.1:2065690-2067207 GCF_000260255.1 Octodon degus | reverse complement strand
ACAAATACTTAGCACCACACTAGCACTGAAACCAGCAGTGCTGGAAAGCTCAGAGGCAGAGTGGGAGGCTGCAGAACAGCCTCAAAGACAGGGCTGCTAATTCCTAGATGCTGTAAATGCTAATTTATTTGCTGATGACTTTACAGCCATGATTAAATTAAGCATGTTGAGATGGAAGGATTGTCAGGACTATCCCTGTGGACTCTAAATGCAATTACAAGTATCCCTATAAAGAGACAAGGGGAGGGGATGTGGGATCCCGTGTTCAGACCTGACAGGCAAATTCAGCCTTTAACTGAAGAGAAGACCCCAGTGATGTTTGAGAAAATCGCAAAGTTCGTTGGGGAGAGACTTCAGCTACTGGGTGACAGGACTGGTGGCACCTACTGCTTTAGGCTGCAAGATGACAAGGTGCACCACGGATGTGAGTAAGTAAGAAGATGCTTAAGCTAGTCACCAGCATCTCCAGGGACAAGCAGGTATCACTGGGGACCTACTTTGGAAAAGCCACCAAGACCATAAGTTCCAGCTGCTTATAACAGCTCGCTACTGCCTGGCTCCTTGTGGCAAATATAAAGTGTGGATACAGAGCAGTCCTTCCCAGATGGAGACCATGTATTGAAATCCTACCTGGGCCTGACCACTGCAAGCCCTTCTCAGTACCAGAAGCAGCGGTGTACTCAGTGTCAGGCTTCCCTGTGGGCTTGCGAGCCACAGCAAAGCCTACAGGAGACTGCAGGCAAGCAGAGCCAGGGATCGTGCCCTTCCATCATACAGATGCTGGGGAGACGCTGACCTCAGAGGGACGTGGCACAGGGCCAGGTTTCGCTTCCTGCATCTGCAGATACCTCCATCCTGTGGAATTTCGTCACCACTGTGACCTCTCCAAGGAGATCTTAGTTTAATATTGTCACTAACAAATGCAGGCTGAATTCTCACTGTGCAAAAATGCCTCGGAGTGAAATTTCAGATCTCTGTGTTTGTGACTACACAGAATATTCTTACTCTAGACTTGAATCATTTTTATATTTGAATCAGAGGGCTTCTTGTCCTGAACGAGAGGTTCTACATCATCAGAACTGAGGACAAGAACAGCCTATCATTGTCTGCAGCAACATTCTGCTTTCCAGACTCACGATAAGAACACAGTGGGTTTTGTTTTTTATGAATAGCATGAAAGATATTAGAATTTAAGAATAGTAGCCCAGGTCAGGTTTGGTGGCACGTGCCTGTAATCCCAGCATTTGGGACGTTGAGGCAGGAGAATCACTGTGAGTTCAAGGCCAGCCTGGGGTACATAGAAAGACCTTGTCTCAAGAAAAAAAAAAAAAAGAATAGTAGCCCACATCTCAGAGTTTACAATGAAATTTGACTGAGTTAGTAGGTACAATTTTTTCTTTTTTTGTCTCTTCTTTAAATTTCGTTAAGTGGGGGCTGGAGAGATGGCTCAGTGGTCTAAAGCACCTACTTAGAACAAGCTTAGCTAAAGCACAGGGACCGCGGTTCAATCCCCCAGC
>NW_004524756.1:2056821-2065590 GCF_000260255.1 Octodon degus | reverse complement strand
AAAAAAAAAAAAAAAAAAAATACCGTCAAACAAGCCCAGAAGGGACAGGCAGGAGTACTGTCACCCCACAGCCCTCAGGTACAGCACTGAAGTCACAGGAGGCCCCAGCTACTCTGGCACTGCTTTGTATTTTTTCCTATGCTGCTGCGCAGAAGCACAAATCCCTCTCTAGAGAAAATCTAACAGCACTGACAGAAGAGGAATGTGATTTTCTCGAAACTCAGTGGAGCCTTAGTGACTCAGCCAGGAGCTGCAGGCAGAGCCAGCTTCCTGGCAGCCTACTCCTGGCCAGCCGAGCCCCAGGAGAGAGCTGGGAGCTAGAGAGTGCTGACTCAGGGCACTGGGCAGTGGGAGTGCACGAAATGCCTCCTCTTCCTTGGGGAGAGGAGCCCAAAGTCCAGCCTGGGCTCTGTCTACAGGAAAGAAAGAGCAGAGAGAAGGGGGGGGCTCAGTCTTACCCTGGCCTTTTCAAATGGAAGACAGGAAAGAAAGGAAGAAAAAATAAGTATCATAGGAAACTTAAGAAAGTGATAGAGAGCTGTTGGATGTTCTTTGAGACAGGGTCTTTGCTTATTGCTTTGCTGTTGTTGTTGTTGTTGTTGTTGTTGTTGTTGTTGTTGTTGCTTGGTGTTTTGTGATATTTTTTGGAGATAGGGTCTCCCTGTCCAATTCAGGCTGGCTTGAGTTCACTTTATAGCCCAGACTGGCCTAGAACTCATAGCCATCCTCCTGCCTCAGCCTCCCAGGGGCCACAGGTGTGTGCTACCACACCCAGCTTCTTAAGACAGGCTCTTGCTGTGTAGTCCAGGTTGGGCTCAAACTCACAGGCCCTCTGCCTCAGCCTCCCAAAGCTATCGAGCTGAGCAGTCAAAAGCTTTATTGTCCCACATCTTCATGAGGCTGCAGTGATGGCTGCTGTCTCTGAGCTTTAACACATCGCTAAGGACAGTAAAAATTAGGACAAAGACCTAGCAAACAAACCTGGGAGCAAGGACAGAAAAAAAGGGTCAGAAAGCAAAGCCTGGGTCAAGCTCACTAACCTGGTCTTGTTTGACAAGGCCACTTATAAGCTCTGCAAGCAGGTTCCTGGCTATAAGCTTATAAACCCAGCTGTGACCTCTGGGAGATGGAAGATTTGAGGTTCCCTGGCCAGGGCAGCCCTTTGGGGGCTCCTTACTAAACTGCTTCCAAAGCATGGCACTCAGGCAACACACACCAGAAATGCCCACAGCAGAGGCTCTCCTGCTGTCAGGGAACCTGCACACACAGGCCCAACTGCTCTATGTTTGGAAAAATTCAACTTTAAAAACCCAAGGCAGAGGCCAAGAGCCTGCTGAGGTGGCACTGAAGCCAGCCTTGAGGGCGCCCAAGCAGAGCAAGCAGGATGTGGGGAGGATTTCCCAAGGCCTGGTCCTCCTCCTCCCCAAGAACTACAGAGGTTGATGCAGAGGAGAGGGACGTGATACGGGGACAAGGCTCCAGGCAGAAGAGTCTCTTTGGTAAGATCTTATTCCTGTATGTACAATGGTTCTTTTTGCACATCATTGTATGCCTAGAACAATATGGAAAAATAAACAACGAATGTAAACATCGGCACTCTCTTAGGCGTGAAGGACTCTCACTCTTGCATCGTGCCTATTGGGATATTTCCAATTATTAATCAGTACATTCTGCCTACTAACTTGACTCACCAGAGCCCTAAGCTGAGCTTCAGGCAACAGAACTAGCAAAGTACTGGAAATACTGAGCTCTTCAGGAAAAAAAAAAGCAAAAATGCATTTGTTTCCACCCTAAATTTAGGATAAGAAGGTTCTACCGACTGCTCTAATACCTTCCAGTTTCAAGCCCCTGTGGGCTGGGGGGAAGACACTACTGGGGCAGGAGAGGTGAAACGGAGAAGCCTGAGACCCCAGAAGAAAGCAGGGAAGGGGCCACGGGATGAGAGGACCACCAGATACCACACAAACCACATACAATCCACAATACATGCTGTAACCCACACTCAACACCACACACACTGCACATCATACACATAAAACTCACAATGAACACCATTCACCATACACACTACACACCATAATACACAGCACACAATGTACACACGCACCAGACACAAGGCACACACCATGTACCACATGCATACACAGAGACACGCATACCACACACACAAGCACACATGCCACATACTATGAAGACACATGCAGGACTTACGTAGCCCCCTCTCACCCCACCCCACCTCCAAGTAGCCTGCTTAAAGTTGCTTGGTCTCTCGTCATTTCCTCACACATTGTGCAGAGGGGCTGTCCTCCAGCGTGCTGGCTGTTCACACTGACAACTGCCGCAAGTCTGGTGCTAGGGAAAACACACACAGCTCTCCACGCACGACGGCTGCTCCCTATCAATTCCGGGAACTACAGCCCTGTTTCCAGAAAGCACATTAAAACAGAGGAGGGGTTTTCATCTTTCCTGGGAGTAGCTGTGATAAGACTCTGTTGCCAGGTTAGCACAAAACTCAAGGGCTGACTTTTCCTCCACGGCGGGTCCACCAAGGTCGACCGGCTGCCCGTGGTGGGACCCTCTGTCTGTGTCTGTTTGTTTGATGTTTGCTTTCAAACTGTCTCGCTCCTTGTGGAGTCTCTACAAGGAGACTTTGCCTCTGTTCTGACAGAGGAGTATGAACACATTGCTATATGACATGGACATGGCCCGAGCAGACCTCCCTCATGTAGTGACACAGAGTTGACCCCAGAACCCTTCACATGACTCTTGGGCCCTGCATTCTGATGAGGATACGAGACAGAATGTTGGTCAGAGGCTTTGATGTGATGTCTACAAAGAGTTATCTCTAGAGAGAAAGATGCTGGAATGAGTCCTGTGGGAAGAGGGGGTTCCCTAAACCACTGAGAGGACCTCAGGGACTGCAGGTGAAGCACTGTGTAGGTCAGAGGGCAGATGGCACAGCTGGTGCAGGCCTGGAGGCCAGGCAGCTGGGCAGGAGGCTGAGGTCAGTGTGCTTTTGGTGGCCTCTTCTGCTGCCCGGAGTGCAGAGCAGAAGTTTGGCCCTCACCTCCACCCTACAGTTTCACATCGCTGAACAGGGATGCAGCCCCAGGAGGCAGAAGCACCTCCCGCCTACAGACCAGAGGCCAGGACTCCACCCAAGCACGGCTGTCACCTCGTGGAGAGCCCTGTGTTGCCTGCTTGGAGCCCACGCGTAAACGCTGCGTGATCTCATCCCTATGCCGGCAGCCGCGGGCCTGGGCTAAGTGTGGAATGGATTCTGTAACAGTGCAGAAACCAGACCACACCATCACTCTGGAAGAGAAAATCCCGGCAATGCAAGTGCCACCTCTGCCTTGTGATAAACTCAGCAACAAAAGTGTTTTAAAAGGAAAGTGTTTTAAATGGCTCGCCACATTCTAGTTTAAGAATCTTGATTTAATTTCTTTAAAGGGCTACAGAATTCTCCCCCATTTTTTGGAATGAGGGTTTGGAACTGTTGATCCTTGTTTTGTTGTTGTTGTTGTTGTTGTTGTTGTTGTTGTTGTTGTCATTGTTTCAAAATCTTAAACTTCTTCAAGAACTCTAAGTAAGAGTGCTTGGACCCCTAGCAAGGTTCTGAGAAATCAGTCAGGCTTCAGTCAGAGCGGGACCCCCAAGTAACAGCAATCCAAACGTGCTCTCGCAGCGCCAGGCCTGGTAGCTAGCAATTGCTTGTGGGCTAAGCAGTGCAAGAAATCACCAGACGCAATGCCCAGTGCGGGGTGCCCAGGAGTGAGAGGACGCTGGGACATCTGCCCTCCTTGGGCGCCTCCAAGAAATCAGTTTGGAACATTAGCAATGAACAAAAGATGAGAGCTTTCCAAGGGAATGTAGCTTAGCAACAAATCAAGACTTAGGCATTTTTGTCTCTGTCCTGCAGTGGCTTTTTTCCTTATCTCATATTTTTCGTGGGATAAAGAATCAACATGTTAGATGCTCACCGATAAGGTGCCAAAATGTGCAGCATAAACAGGGAACTCCAGCCCTTTTTTGTTCTGTGGTACTACTAAGAACAGCCCTGAAACAAAGAAATTGGAATGGAGCGTGGAGCACAGGTCTCTATTCAGTACTTAAGAGGCTGAAGTTCAAGTTCAAGGACACCCTGGACATAGCGAGACCCTGTTGGTTAGACAGAGAGACAGATAGACAGACAGACAGACAGACACACAGAGATATAATAGATATGATAGGTACATAGAGGAGTGCATAGCACTATGTTCTTTTGCTTGTTTGTTCGGTTGGTTGGTTGGTTGGTTGGTTGGTTGGTTGGTTGGTTGGTTGATTCATTGGTTTGACGGTTGGTTTTTTGAGACAATCTGAGTCTTGCTATGGAGTCCAGGCTGGCCTTGAACTCACTATGTAATCCTTGTACTCACAGTGGTCCTCCTACCTCAGCCTCCCACATACTGGGGTTAAAGGCCATGTACCATTCCACCTGGCCTCCACATATTTGCATGCATAGATTCTGCTGGTGAGTTCTTGTTTAACAATGTTTTAATGCTCTGTGATTTCTACCATTCCCATGACACAGAAGGCTGTGCCAGGGAAAGAGGCGAGGGCAAGCTAGGCACGCATCTCCTTCCCACCAATGTTTAATTCTCACCTTCATTCTCGGATGGGTAAACACCTGTTAAAGGAAGGCTATTAGTCCCCATTTCCCTCTGAGTGTCTCTTCCAAAGTGAAGATTTTCTATAAACTTCTCTCTCTAGCCTACAGATTCTGTCTCAGCAGATCAATAAGAAACCGTTTTTGACAGGTCAAATGTTCACTTTTTTTTTTTTTTTTTTTTTAAGAAAAATAGCCCTCTCCCTGCAGCTGCCGGAATGGTGGCTCCGGCATCCTCAGCTCCTTTGAGCGATCCCCGCATTTCGCTACAGACGTGGCCCGGATGTCCTGGCCAGCACACATTAAGGACTTTGCAGGCTTCTTAGGAAAGAGATTAACAGTAGCACATGTTAGATGTAAAGGAACATCCTTCTCCATTGAAAGAGAAATTTTATTTCTCAGGGAGGAAAAAAATACAGCATACAGTCACCAGGATGCATTATGAACCTGCTATAGCGTGTGGGATTTATGATCAAGGTCTCCTCTGGTATGGCTTCCGCTGAGGGTGGACAGAGAGCTCGGCGCCTGCAAAGTTTTTCAAAGACCTTTGGCTCCATCTAGCGGTCACATCCTGTCAAGTCGCCCTAATGTTTCCCTCCTGGAATTTGAAAAGAATGGAATGAGGACTCTGGCAGCAGCGACTGGAGGGCTCCTACTCTAAACAGGCTTGGCAGAGCCAGCGTTGGCCCACACAGCAGCTGTTGGGCCTCAAAACGCCGAGCAGGGTGCATGACATTTCCTCGCTGGCGCCCAGAGAGAGGGCTGCAGCCGGCTGTCATGGCTTTCTGAAAGGAACCGTTTTCCACCAGTCTGGGGAGCGCTTGTGCTCACTCTGCATGGTCATCTGCTGGAGGTGATCAGGTGTGTGTGGTGTGTGTGGGGTGTGTGTGTGTGTGTGTGTGGTGTGTGTGTGTGTGTGTGTGTGCGCGCACACGCACTGGTGTATGGAGGGAACATGAGAAAATTCAGGGTTGTGCTGGGCTCCGGCGCCAACTGGCATCAGGAAGGGACATATGCAAAATCACACTCCACATGGCCTCTAAATTTAGATAATCTGTCAATATCCTGCACTAGAGGGGTTTCTTCCTCCTGATGTAGTTTAAAGGCTTAAAAATAGATGCCGAATTCAGCCCAAAGCGTGGGAGGTAAACGGCACTATCCAGGAGGACAGCAGAGAGCGGCTCACGCAGACTGAAAGGCCGCCAGCAGCTGGCTCCCACCGCGTCCCTCTCCTCCGCCCCACCCCTGCCAGTGGACACCCAAGCAAAACAGTCAGAGGCTTGGGTCCTCTGTCCCTTCTGCTCTCATCCCGCCCCAGGACCATATTTGTCACTTTCCCATTACTGGAACAAAACGCCCAACACCCACACCTTGAGAAGGGGTTTATTCGGCTCTCGATTTCAGAGGGCTCAGTCCCCAGCCACCTGGCTCCAAAGAGAATCAGCAGGGCAGACAGTCACGTGGAGGACAGCTGTCACCCATGGCCCAGGTCACCCTCCCAGGGACCCACCTCTTCGAATAGGTCCCGCTTCGGAACAGCACGTTCAGCCATGAACTCACCTACTGATTCCCAGGATCCAGTCATCTTCCAAAAGCCCCACCCCTGAGCACAGAACCTGTGGGGGGACCCCTCAGGTCTGAACCATAACAAGGGGCCACTCCCTGACTCTTACAGCTTGGATTGTGGGTGTCCACCCCCAGGCCATGTGCTGAAGGCTTTGGACCCCAGCCCACGGCATTGCTGGGGGTTGTGGAACCCATAAGGTGGACCCTGCTGTTGTCATCAGGGAGGCTCCCTTCCGGGGGCAACATGGCCGCCCCTTCCTCTCTGTGCTCCCTGGCTGCCTGCACTTCATGCTTCCACCATGAAACACGATGACACCACTGACCACGAACTGTACCCTCTGACACTGCAAGCCAACAGTCCTTCGCTTCTTATAGGTTGTTTGTCTCAGGTACGTGGCATGGTGACAGAGAGCTCACAAACACCTTAACCAAAATATTTTTAAGAGCAAAGTTCAACAGAAGCTGGGCCTAGAGGGAATCTAAGATCCCATGTCAGCCAGCACCTTTTTTGTTGTTGTTGGCACTAGATGTCGACTCTAGGGCATGGGGGTGAGCCTCGGCACAGGTGCTGAGCAAGCACGCAGAGCCCTCTTCATTGGCATGGACGCCACCTGTATGAGTTGTTTTTCTAAACTAAAACCTCAGCATGCAGGCTTAATTGCACTGTGTTGACACTTAGTGATAAATAAATGGGTTTCAGGTTGTGCTTCTGGCATTCAGTCTCTGAAATTCACTGCTCTGGGGCCTTTGCACCGAGCTACATCTACAGTCCTTTTACTTTCTTGTTTGTTCATTACTGAGGCAATAGTTTGCTGAGCCACTAAATTGTTTAGGCTGGGCTTTAATTTGCAATCCTCCTGACTCAGCCTCCTAGAGGGCTGGGGTTACACCATGCTTGGCTGCCATCCAGCACCTTTGAATGCATGGGGCCAGGGGTGGTGATAGAGAAGACAAGAAAGCCACAGCAGTGCTGCAGGGCTCAGAATGGCTGTGACCAATAGCTCAGCCAGCGCCTGTCTGAGGGGCAGGCCAGGGCCAAGGACGATGACCTGTTGACAGCCAGCACCTTGTCTACTCACTTCAACCCCAGAAGATTACAAATCCAGCAGGCAATGCTCTATTTTTTTCCCTGCCCTATTTATTCCTAATGCCCTATTTTAAAAATTATTTTTAAATTATTTTTGCATATCAGTAGGGAATTTAAAAGTAAAATGTGAGTTGGACAGAAATTCACTCTTTGGATTCCCTTGTCTATCTAATCCCCAAGCAGAATGTATGTCTTACCATCTAAAAGATATCAGGATCCTTATTAACCTCTTCTGTGGAAAGTAGGGCTGGTGGAGTATCCACCCCACTGGGGTAGCGTGAAAATTAAGTGTGTTGCGACACGTGAATGCTTGCGACAACACCTATGTTCTTGATATATGTCAGCTTTGGGTACCGGAATAATCACAGCAGTCAAATGAGCCAGGCCAGGGGCCGGGGAGATGGCTCAGTGGAATAAGTGCTTCCCTGGCAAGTGCAAGGGCCTGAGTTCAATCCCCAGTTCCGAAAAAAAAAAAAGAAGAAAAGAGCCAGGCCAGGAGTTAAAATCTTCAAGAATCCTTTTTGCAGGTTGCGTGAATGGATATGTTGTCAGGAAGCCCAGGTCTCCTCTCCAAGGCCTCAAGCTTCCTGAGAAAGGGGGGCAGGTGTTAGGAGTTCTTCTGTGGGACCTCACAGCCCCCAAATTCCATCCGAGACTCAGGACACAAAGAGAATCTGAATGCAACAGGCCCTGGGGTTGATCACACTAAAAGGCCCCTGAGACCCTCAGAGGCGAGGCCCTGGCCAGGAGCAGCGCTGATCACCTGGCCTGGCATTTCTGAACCCCCCTAGGAGCCGCCATAGGTGGAGGCACCAGCCTGCAGGCAGACTTGGAATTTTAATTCTATGAAACTAACTGAATAGTCCACTGGAGAGAAAGACTGACACACCACAAATGGGGAAACCTGCTTCATTACTCATCGTTCCTAGCAGGACAAGTAATCCAGTCCTGGGAGATAAGAATGAAAAGAGGTAGAGAGCAAGCAAGACAGGGAGGCAGAGTGAGTGGGTGAGTGAGGATCAGTGTTGGTACAGAGACAGACATTGAGACAGATAGAGATAGATGAGCTACAGCGATGTTAGACATCTAAAGGACAGCTATATGATGGACAGATAGGTAGATGATTGATAGATGATAGAGATGATTTGATAGATTACAAGTTGATAGATGATAAATTGATGATAGATGATTGATAGATGATAGATAGATATGATAGATTGGTGATAGATAGATGGTACACATTCACTTAGGTACGTAACTAGATTTGCAGGCTACAGAGCAAAAACAGCAAGACACTCACTAAAGCAGCCTTTTTGTTCCTCACCTGAAAACCCTAACAGCATCCCAGACTCCAGCCTGCACATCACCCCTTACAAACCTCATTGAGAAGTGCGGTCATGATCGGTTCCTTACCCCAGCGCTCGCGGGAAACCTCGTCATTCAGTCTCACAATTGTCGCACCTGTTCA
>NW_004524756.1:2038501-2052251 GCF_000260255.1 Octodon degus | reverse complement strand
AGTTAAACAGAAGACCCAATGCTATTATGGGCTACTGGACTCTTTTAGAATATTTTGCTGAGTTTACACACCTATAATATTCAAATAACAGAACTTAACAAAAAAAAAAAAAGGGTATACAGATAAATGTCCATTTTGTATCTGTGTATTAAAAGTGGTTAGGATAGATATATAGTTACATTCTGTTAATGAATAGAATGATTTGTTCTAGTGGTGTTTGTAAATAGGATATCATGTCCGCATCTTGTACAGCAATTAACCACTAAGAAGAACGAAAAAAATATAAAAAATTAAAAAAATAAATTTTGTTGGTACATTTTGGATATGAATGGTGATAGCGTTGATAGTGAGGAGTTTGTACCCCCATGTGATGCATCTCTCTTCCTTTATTCCCACCTTCTCCCCGCCCTTCAGCCCCTCTTTCCCGGCTTATTTGTGGAAACTGCTTCCATGTTGTTGCTTCCGTTTCCCTATTTTTTTCCTGTGCTTTCTTTCCTTTCCCCTGCCCCCTTCTCTCCTTGTTCCCCTCGTCTGAAAATTTTCTTCCCATTTCCCAGGGTCCCTTGCACATTTTGGTCCTGCCGGAAGTGCAATTTATTCAGCTGTATTGTGGGAGCAAAGCTTATATTCAAACCCCAGTTCTTCCACCTCCCAGCTCCAGAGAAAATCCTTCAACTTTTATAAACATTCTTTTGTCTTTCTGTTTAAACAAAAAAAAAATGCCTTGAACTGCCAGCCTAAGAATGGTTTTCAGGATCAGAAATCATAATTGTAAAGCACCTACTACAATACCTGGTATACGGTAGGTGTTGAATAAATGGTAAGAGTTATCATTATGTTCTGTGTTTCTATTACAAAGCTAAAAATCTTAGGTAACATGATCATATCATCTTGTTTCTTACATGATTTTGGGGGATCTTTTTTAAGGAGGGGATGATCCCTGGCTGAATAGTTCTTTTCCTCACCTCGATTTCATAGAACATGGTTTCTCATAGGAACCCCTCCTTCCAGGACTAAGCGGAATAGAAAGCACGAGAGACCGTGAAACTGTAACTCAGTCTCTTCACCCTTCCCGTAAATTATTTTTCCCAAAATTCCCAAAATTATTTTTAGAAGTACTAAAACATATTGAAAAGATTAAAAAGACAGTGTGATGTAGCTGCCACCAGAAGCCAAAAAGATTGAGGAACAGATCCTCCCTACAGTCTCCGGAAGGTGGATGGCCCGGCCCTGCCTTGATTTCAGCCCAGCCAAACCGAGTGCGGACTTCCGGCTTCCACAACAGTAAGAGAATGAATTTCTGCTGTGTGTGGTCATTTGCTACAAAGTAATAAGTGGATGATGGGGGGGCGTGGCTCCAAAGGGGAAGGCACCTCCTCTCCACAGACACTGTGTCTCTGCAGAAAGTCCCATGGCTCACTTCCTTCAGTCTTCTCCTGGGACTCCAAGATGCTAGACTTTCAGAAGACAGAAGATGAGATGAGATAAAGTCTTAGGAACACCAAGTTGGAGAAACAGCCCTGAAAAGCCTGTCCCAGAGAAAGCAACATCCTTGAGACATTAAGTGTGAATTTGCCACCAGACCAGAGTCCAGAAGACCAGCCCAGGCTGAGCCGTCTGTGCCAACTGGGGAATCCGGGACAGGTCTGCAAGGCACTGCCCAGCTGGCTTGTTGTCTGAAGCTGTCCCTTTAGCAAACACCCCCTGTGTGCTGTTAAAATGACAGATTGTACCAGGTGTGTTGGTGCATACCTATAATCCCAGCACTCAGGAAATGAGGCAGGAGGATTATCATGAGTTTGAGACCAACCTGGGCTACAAAGAAAGTTCAAGACCTGGTTGAACTACATAGCCAGACCCTGCCTAGACAGACAGACAGAAAGAAAGAAAGAGAGAGGCAGAATACATAACTCAGTGGCATAGCACCTGCCTGGGAAGCATGAGGTCCTCAGTTCAATTCCCAGTACCAGGAAAAACAAATGACAGGTCATTTCTCCACCACATGAAGCATTTCGCTATTGACTCCACCTCACAGGAACCAAAATCTCTGCTGAAAAGGAAAGGAGAATAAGCCAAAGGGCCCAAGTAAACAGCTGTGTTTTAAACCAAAGCAAAGAGCAGGCTCACCTAAGCTTGACATCCTACTGAAAAGAATCTTAACATGCAGCCAAGCACCTTGAGAAATAAACATTAATACTGGTTAATAAACTTTGTGAAAGCATGCACAGCCCCGTAGCTTATTCCCCTGTGCCTCACGTTTTCCATCGGCAAAAGACCTGTTAGTAATGAATTTATGTGAATAAAACATGGTTTAAATACATTGAGAGGGAGTTGCTCACTAGAGAAATCTCCCTGTGAATTCTTTCATAATGTGAGGACTCCATTTTTAATTTACTTTTGATGAAAATCAGGATTCTTCCCATCGTATTTGCTTAAGGAGAGGTGCAGACTTACAAGCACGAATTCCGGGGAGTTCTGCTCCACTGCCAAGGTTAATTGCCACCTTTCTTTCAAGGAAAGCTCGGAGACTGCGGCTCCACTGTGCCCGCCCTGCAAGTAGTAACTTGCCTGCCCTAGGAGAATTCCTGCAGCAATTTCTACACTGCACACCCAAGGCAGGGAACATTAGGGCCACTGAGTCGGAAAATCACGGGACCCACAGTAGGAAAGCGCACCTAACCGGAGATGGGGAAGATATTGGTGAGTAAATAATGAAGAGTGGTACTGATCCTGACACAGGAGAATCAGCTCAGAGCACTCGAGCGCTATAATGCAACTAGTTACGGAAATAAGAAAGAGTGGGAGAAAAGGCCCCAAAGGAGAAAAAGAGGAAGAAGGGAAGAGGAAAAGCCAAAACAAAGCAAATGAGTGAGTTAAAGGAGGAAATTAAACACAAAGGACAAGGAAGTAGGCATGTAGGTCAGCAGTAGAGCATGTATTTAACATGCACAAGGTCCTGGGTTCAAGCCTCAGCACCAAAAAATAAAATAAATACTAGCAATAAACTCTATGAAGAGAAAAGAATAGAATGAGTTTCAAAATTTTAGGAAATCTCCTTTGTCCCTGAATTCATACATTTAAAAGTACCCCATTGGCTGGGGATGTAGCTCAGTGGTAGAGCACTTGTCTGGGGATGTAGTTCCATGGTAGAACATTTGCCTGGCATGTGTGAGGCCCAGGGTTTAAATCCTGGCACTGGGTCAGTGAGATAGCTCATCAGACTAAGTGTCTGCTTAGGCAAGCACAGAGACCAGGGTTCAATCCCCAGCACCACATCCCACCCCTAGAGCACCATGCAAGCAAAGATGAGCGTTTTGGAGGTGGCAAGACTGAGGATATGAGATGCTGGGGTCCTGGATATGATGCTGGGATTGATTCATGGTATGATGCTAGGATTAATGGTGTCCCACTATGGGTGTGAGTACTGCCTGGTATAAGGGCAGGTGGCCTGGATAAAATATAAGCTTCAGAAAGAGGGCCACAATGGTCACCACTTGTCACTTTCTGCTTGCTACTTTGCTGGTTTCTGCCTTCTTTTCTACCATGAACTGCTTCTCCTCTGTGATGTCCCTCGGCCCACTCCCCTGCCTCAGAGCCAGCCAACTACAGGCTGAAAACACTACAAACTGTGAGATAAATAAATCTTTCCTGTGCTAACTTTGGGTGTCAGCTATTTTATCTTAGCAACAAGAAAGGTAACTAAGACAGTAGCCAAAGTCCTTGAAATCAACTCCAATGCATTCACACTAAATCATGGATAGCACCTGTCTTAGTCAGTGTGGCCCACGACAAAATGCCAGAGAGCAGGTGGCTAAACACAGGCATTTATTTCTCATAGCCATGGAGTCATGTTCCATCTGCCAGCACCTCTGGGAGGTGATCGGATCGTGAAGGTTGAACTTCAGGTCACTCTGCGGATCGAGGAAGTAGCAATTTCTTGGGATGCTTTCAAATCCTAAGTGTCTGTTAGTGAGGAACTCTGCCACCAGACACATAATGGCCTCACACAGGGCACCATGTGGCTGCTGCTGCCGCTGCACCCCATGGAAGCTGCAACACAAGCCCACAAGCCCCACATGCCTCCCACGTAGACGAGACGCGAAGAATCCAAGCAGCCCCTCATTTTAGCTGCAAGGTGGTGAAGGACTGGCGTAACTGAGAGGCTGTTCTCCTCTGAAGCTCGTGGAGTTTTGATACCGTGTAGACAAGGCCACGCCCCTCCACACAGCGGTGCCCAGACCACTGATCAAGTTCTTTCAGAAAAAGGCTCCCGTAGCCTTGAAATCAGGGAGAAAAGAAAAGCCGGCTGCCTGCCCCATTCCAATGCCCTTGAACAGAGATTTAGCTTCCTGGCTCTTCTTTCCAAGCACACAATATTTGAAAAAAAAAAAAAAAAAAAAAAGGCCAATGGAGCCTGCAAATCCTCTCATCAAACAGGCATTGACTTTTAATTTTACAAATGTGGCTCTTTGCTATAAGGAATAGAAAGAATTCATTAGTAATCATTCTCTGGAGACTTATTCCACCTGCGTATTTCTTTCTTCTGGCTATCATATAATTATACCCCAGATTTCTGATTACAGAAACTTTTCCCTCCAACTGCCGTACCATGCTGGACTCTTTCATGCCCCCGTCTCTCTTTTTCCAGTCGGTCTTTCAAGAGAGAGGAAACAGGAAATCGGCAGAGATAACATGTGAGCAGGCACCAGCGTGGTCATATCTCATTCCTAGACTGTGCTGTCTCTCCAGGGGTGGGAACCTGTAGCTCACAGGACTGCAGGAATCCATAGAAAACAATTCAAATGTGCCTCTGGTCATGATGCACGAAGCCATCTGAGCCCTTCCTCCCCTTACAGGTGAAGAGAAGGGCGCTGGAAAGAACCTCATTTAAAACATAGGACACTACATAGACTCGTTCTTGCCATATACGCTGGGTAGGCAAATGCCTTCACACATCACAGCCTGCCTTCGCATTGTTTTGTGGGCGCAGGAATGACATGAAGGAAAGTTCATGCACCGCCAGGGTTCTTCGTAGCCTTGTAGAAATCCTAGCTTGGTTCACATGAAAGCGAGGTCCTTTCCAAGGCCATCGTTTGTGAGCAGCTGTACAGCAGTAAGCCTGAGCGTGTGCAGCACGGGACAAGCTGCTGGCTCAAGGCGGCCACCTCTGACCAGGCTCCCATCTGCCCCCAGCAAACACGTGGCCCTGCTCCTTGGGAGAGCAGCAGGACCTCCGAGCAGCTGCAGAGTCTCTCCTGCACGCACACCCCTCTTGTCTCTTCTTTTCCAAAGGAAAATTCCTCGTTAGCTTCTGTTATTCCTCTCCAGTGATGAACAATAGGTCAGAAATTCTGAGAAAATACACCGCGGAAATTATTATTCACTCCTTGCCCCAGATTGTTCAGTGAGCTACGGGCTACATGTTCTGCATTCGGTGACGAAGGCCCCGTCCCATGTGTTGTCCCAGTTCAATCAACTGTGCTAAAGAACTGTCACAATAGCCCTTGACAACAAGAAAATAAAATTTAGGGTAGAATGAAAAGCCTGACCGGCATTGCGATTCTTCTGTGCACCTGTCTCCCCCTCCCGGCGGTCCCCCCACCCTCGCTGACAATGTTGCCAAACCTTTTCATCCACCTTAATGACAAAGGAAAAGGAATGGGTTGTTTTTCCAGTTTAGATAATTGCCTCTGAAATGTTGTCACAATCTTCCAAATGACTATATTTCTTTCATGTCAGAGCACTGTGATTTCCGTAGCACAGGTTGCGGTTTTGTTAACGTTCTGGTCTGCTCAGAGCCTTGGGAGTTTTGTTTGGGATTTTTATTTTGTTTTGGTGTTTTTTTTTTTTTAAGAAGAAGACAAAGCAAAAAACCAAATAAGTCACAATGATGACTTCCGACAGAAAAATCAACCTCTGAATCGGATGATAATAGCAGGAGCCGCAGCAGGGAGCGGATGTGCCCAGCGCCAAGGAATGACGGGCACGGAAAGTTATTTAAAACTGATCAAAACCCGCTAGGAGTCACAGTCCCATCATGGTTTCCCTTTGGAAATGCAGTTTTCAGAAGCCCCAATTAACCTTAATTGAATTCTGCCTTAGCAATATCTGGAATTTTAATTGACTAGGAAGGCGATCATAAATCTCCATTCATAACACGCTTAGCCGTTAGTAAATCCCCGGATGGCTCCCGGCCTTGACATGAGGGGACTTAGCTATTCTAGGGGTGAGGTGGGTTTTGGATGGTAAAATAAACATCCAGAGGAGAAAAGCCCACGCTGTCGGAGTGGCCGAACAGGCTGCACAGTGGAGCTCAGAGCCCAGGTGACTGAAGCAAAGGTTCACATCCGTGTTCCCAAAACATGACCAGAACCCCAGGAATCCCACTGCCCAGAGGATTCCTCCTTCCCGATTCTTAGGATGAGCATAGCATTGTTCTTGTTTTCAAGGTCTTCAAAAGTCATCGTTTCACATCCTGTTATTATTGTTGTTGTAGTAGTAGTCAGGGTTGGCAAGGGAAATAATTTCACACAAGGCACATAATTTATAACATTATTTTACAACAGTCACTCAAAAAGTCAAATGGAAAAAAGTGTAGGAAAGCTGTCCACGGACTAGAGACCCAAGGAATCCAGCTCAGAGCCTGGATCCCACGGTAAGGTCCTTCACGAGACGAGCTGAAGACCTAGAGCCCAGGGAATGTCCCCCAAAGGTCCAAATGGAGACCTAGAGTTTGACAGTGCCTCATGCAAGTCTGAATCAAACCTGCACTGGGAAGGCCCGAGGGCCAGCAGTGGAAGCTGGAAGCCTGCACCAGTTGGATGAAGGATCCGTGCCAGCAACTGAGGGATCTACGCCAGAGCCAGGGAGCAATGAGCAGGCTAAGGACCAGAGCTCCTCCAAAGAGAGCCACAGCCATCCTCAGCGACAGTGAGGACCCGAGCTCTTCTGATGATGAGAACAGCCAAGTTCATATCAGGAAAACCAGCGAGACAAGCTTCTTCAGAATCTGCAGCACCATCTTCCCCTCCTGCTCTCCTTTTATGCTGTTGGCAAGCATGCTCGGTGGGCCTTCCACACCCAGCACCACCCTGAATCAATTCAGCTGGGTGGGACAAATTGAGCAGTAGTTAATCCAATACAATTATTAAAACTGTTTAGAGCAGGGGCTGGGGAGATGGCTCAGTAGAATATGCATTTCCCTGGCAAGTTCAGGGGCCTGAGTTCAATCCTTGGTTTGGGGGGGAAAAAAAACTGTTTAGAGCAGGGAGATATTGACCCAGGCTTTTCAAATTGCCAGAAGGTGACTATTTACTCAAAGGTTCTCAACTGGGCGGGAAGGGCTACACAACAGTATGACCTAGGTGCCTTTTCAGAACCCCAAGGCATGTCCTAAACTGAGGGCAGGGGTCCAAATATGCACATTTGAAAGAAAGAAAAAAGGAAGAAAGGAAAGAAGACAGTTCCTTTGACCCAAGAGGATCACAAGTTAAATCCCAAGACTGGGTTCAATACTCAGTACTGAAAAAAGAAAGAGAGACAGAAAGAAGGAGAGAAAGAGAAAGAGAGAGGGAGGGAGGAAGGGAGAGAGGGACGGAGAATGGGAGGAAGGAGAAATTTCCCCAATAGGTTCAAATTTGTAGCCCCTCCTATGCATGAAACCTATACCTCTGGTTGAAAAGCACAGCTTTAGTCAACTGACTGCCAATTCAGCCCACCCATCAGGTGGACCCACAGTTGTGCCAGGAACAGAATTCACTAAACTCACTCCTAATTTTAAGATCATATGGAGATAGCAGAGTTGTGATCTGCGTGGTAGGAGGAGCCGTGCCCTGCAGAACTAAACTATACTCTGGTTCTTCCCTTTTTTCACCCACAGTTTAATTCCTCTACCACAATCAGAGAAAACTGAGGGTGTTTTCCCCTCATCATGGCTTCCTTGCTTTTGGTTTGTTCAGACTTTCTCTACTGATGCCAACAGAAGCCATTACAACCTTTAAAAAGAATCACCAATGCATGGAACAAAAGTTCTATATTTCAGCCAGGTGGGGAATCAAGCAAAAAAGATGTGAGTTTTAAAAGAATCTTAGTGGGGCACAAAGACAGCTAGTTACTCTTCTAATGCCTCTCTCCTTTTTCTGTCTCTGACTCTCTCTCTCTCTCTCTCTCTCTCTCTCTCTCACCCCTTCCCCCCACGCTATTTTTTTCAAAGAGTAGAAGTCCTCATGATGAAATTGGTCAGAAATGTAACACAATGCCAACTCAGCCGGAGGACAGGATCATTTCTTCAAATCCTAATTCACTTTCAAAGTCCTGAGGAACCCAGAAGTAAGGTGGATAAAAACAGATCACTCTGCTTATTTTTTCCTGACATTTGAAACAAAAGGACATAACAGTTGTAAGCATTACCCTCTACTAAGTTTACAATGCCTGTCTCATCTCGTTTCCCTCCTCAGTTTCTTTGTGTGTGAGTGTGAGTGAGTGTGTGTGTGTGTGTGTGTGTGTGTATGTGTGAGTGTGGGGTGGTGGTGGGGGGTGTGTTCTATATACATTTTGAAAACTTTTCCACACAATTTTCCAGGGAAAAACTGAGAAAAAAGGAGACGGAGTTACTAAGGAAATCTAGCTACCAATTAGTTTTGCCTCCTGCTTGCTGTGTAACTGTCGGAACCTCCTTGGTAAACAGGAATAAGAGCATCAGTGGTTGCAGAAAGCAAAGAAGATGCCTGCAGAACAGGGTCAGTATGCTGATTATGTGAGCCCCCTCAGTATACCTCATTTACAATAAAAATGTCGAGAAGAGCAGAGGAAATTACACACTCTGGCATCTACGGAGCATGAATTCAGGAGAGCGGCATCTGCGAGCTTGCTCTTGTTCACGGGTCCACCTCTCTCAGGCAGTGTCCTCACCCACTGGCACCCAACACTTCCAGTTCCTTTTCTCATCCCCTCTCCCCTTGCCCCTCCCACCATCGCTCCATCCCCTTCCCCTCTGAGAACAGTCTATCCCCCTACTTCCTGCTTTCTAGCCTTTCTTTTGCTCTTTATTTTTACTGTGAGTTTCTCCTCAGTGAACCCATGTGGTATTTAAGCTTGTGTGTCTGACTTATTTCACTTAACATCATGACCTCGAGCTGCCCACTTTCCTACAAATGATTCAAGTTATCTCTCCTTATGGCGCAGCCTTCTCCACCCATCTGCTGGTGGACACACATTGATGTTCCCATTCTTTTTGAAGGTCCTCACCCTGGACTACCTAAGTCATTCCCATCCTTCAAGATACAGACCCCCAAGTACTCAGTGACCACCCCCCACCGGGACACAAGGCTGGTGTTTTACTTCATTTTGTGCTGCTGTACACAGAATGCCACAGGCTGGGAGATCTATGGTGAGCCAAAATTTATTTCTTACAGTTCTAGAGTCTAGAAATTCCAAGATGAAGACACATGCACATTTGGGGTCTTCTCAGAACCCAGTCTCCTCCTCCAAGCACTTTTTTTTTTTTTTTGCACACTCTTAAGAGGTGGAAAGCCAAGGTTGGCCAGATAGCTCAGCGGACTAAAGCACCTGCTTAGGCAGGCACCGCGACTGGAGTTCGATCCCAGGTGTGCCAAGCCAGCCCTGCCCCCAGGCACACTGAGACAGTCACTGAGAATGGGAGTGGTGATATGTACCTGAAATCCCAGCGCTTAGGAGGCTAAAAAAAGGAGGATCACTATAAGTCTGATCTGTGTAGTGAGACTCTGTAGGCCCTGTGCTAAATACCAAAAAAAAAAAAAAGGTGGAAAGTCAAAAGGGGGAAAACCTACTCTTTGAAAGCCTTTTCCTTTTGATAGTAATCCACTCATGAGAGCCGAGCCTTGTTACCTACACACTTCTCGTTAGGTGACACCCTCCAACACTGTTGCATTGATGAGGCTCCCAATTCTTGAGTATTGGAAGGGATAAACATTCAGAACAGAGCAACTAGTGTCCTCAAATACACAAAGATCTCATGGGCTCTTTCTGAAGGAGTTCTGTCACATCAAAAGATGCTTCTTCTGTTACAGTTTCTCATTGTCCATTCTATTACCCCAGCTTCAAATGATCCTGTCTTCCTTTGAACACCCAAAATAATATAGCCGTGCTTTCCCCATGGCACTGATAGAGTGCATCTTCTGAAGCTCTGACTAATCACATACTGATTTGCATGGACTGTGAACCATATCTCGTCATCTAACTCACACTGTTTAGTACAGTGCCCTGCGCACAAGAGACTGTAATAAATATTTTCATGATAAAGACATAGAACTAAATCCTGCATTATCCACACATTGAACTCATATTGAAAAAGAATTAAATTTAAATAAAGGCCCACCAAGAATGCCAACCAAAACCAAGTGGACATAGCCAGGCAAGCCTGATAACAAAACACCTCTTCCTTTGTATAACCCCTGTCTTTACTGTTGATGTGTAACTGATGGCCCTGCAGTGTAACTCAAGGTGTTTAAACTCTCTTGGCAACCCATGATGTCACCCAACCCTCCAATCACAATGCATCAAATCTGCTGCTGTGCTTCCCACTTGCTCTTCCCTTAAAAGCCCCAAAACCCCACTAATCAGGCCTCTGACTCTTTGGGAGCAATTCCAGTCAGGCCCACTGGTGTAAGAAGAGTGCTGTCTCCTAGGCCTCAGTACCATGTCTTCCTGCATTGCCCATCTGCCATAATAATATAAGGCTGTAAGGATTTATGTTTACCTGTACTGTACCTGACCTCATAGAATTACACACTTTAATAAATTACTAGGCTAACCGGGTGTAGTGGCTCATGCCTGGAATCACAGCACTCAGGAGGCTGAGGCAAGAAGATTGCTGTGATTGCTGTGATTCTGTGAGCTCAAGATCACCCTGAACTGCATGGCAAAACCCTGTCTCAAAAAACTAAAAATAAAAAATTATCACATCCTGTTGTACTTGTAGCAACACATAGATGTGCACAGACCACTGCTAAAGCTCTTCCTATATATTTTTTAAAAATTTATGACAGCAGTTGTTCTCAGAGTTCTCTCACTCTTGATCCCCCCGCCCCGTTTTCGTATTACCTATGGGCGCACTATTATCCCTGACTGATGGTATTTTAAATTTACCCAATGGTATTTAAGTTTATCCAATAGCATTTTAAATTGATCTAATTTATTTAATTTACTTAATCTAATTTAATTAAACATCATCTCCCCTTGATGCTATTTAACTTCACCTAATGGTATTTTAAATTTATCACAATCCAGAATTAACCAGAATCAATAAAATTGGTTTAGGGCGATGCTCTTTAAAATGTGCCTGGACCAACAATAGCATGCAGCTCACTTGGGGACTTACTAGGAATGCAAGCTCCCAGACCCATCTAAACCCACGGAATCAGAAGCTCCCAGAAGGGGCCCAGCTGTGCTGTATTCCCAGGCCTCCAGGGCATTCTGTTGCATGCTTATGTCTAAGAACCCCTAGCGATGGGACCCAGAGAAATTGTTTCTGGATGAATAAATAAACTGGAAGACAGGACCTATTTTAATTAAAATGACCTTTCCCTGGGTTATGGCTCACCTTGATTTGCAGGGACTAGTGGAGGTAGCAGACAAGCACAGAGGCTGAGACCCAACTCCTACGATTGGCCAAAGGACAAGGTATGCATCTGTTTCCTGGAGAAGTACAGTGAGAGGGAATGTGACACACTCAGCACCCAGTGATTTTTAGAGCTGGGCTTTTGCTTCACAAGTAAGAGAAGTCCAAAAGATTTAGAATCTACTCAGAAGAATGCAGTATATTAATATCTGTGAGCTTGAGTTTTCCCTTCACAGGAGGAGATGCAGGAATAAGAAGGAGCAGGGTGATCGATTGCGTGGCACTTCATGGTACAGTGGAGCCAGCCAGCCTCGCCTGAGGTAATCATGCATGCACACTGCAGCTGCAGGGCTGGGGACCTCACTAGACCCCCGGGAATATCTTCTGGGCTCACGGGCTGTCATATGCAGCAGGACTACCTGGGGTTACCTGCAGTTAACCTCCACTGAGCTCTAGGGGCCACAGGGCTGCAGCATTTTTTGACACACACTTTTTACCTTCAATAAGCCTGGTGACAGCTCTTCCACCAACAGGAAAACACACTTGCTTTTGGACAGTGCTTGATGACTCACGCATGGGCCACATGAAGCAAAACCTGCAGCTTTCTGAGAAACAGGTAGATAAAAGTTTAAGATTCATTCTAAACAGATTGCTGTTGGCTGTGTTCCTTAATTGAAGGATTTTCAGTGATTTCGCAGAGAATTAGATTGGCTACAGATATTTGGCTATCTTAGAGATGTGGAGGAGAGGTTTAGAGAAAAAAGGAGGAAGCACAAGAAGAGACAAGGAACTTCCACAGAGATAAGAATGTTGTCCATAGTCCTGCACCTAAGTTTCTAAAAATCAGGATGTGAGTACAGTCCGAAGTAACAGAATACACTTGCAATCAAAAGGGAGTTAGAATCAGATGTAGCTATATAAATTTATGAGTTATAAAGCACGACAGAGAAAACTTTACATCAGAAAATGATAAAATAAATTACATTCTACATCCAGGGTAGGTTCTGACTATTTGATGCCACCAGTCACTATAGAGAATGACATTCATTGACAAAGAGCTTGACATACCTTTGGATCCTGGGGAATCCTCCATGCCTCCTTCCCAGTCCCACCTTGATCAAAACCTAAAGGCAAACGCTTGCAAACATATTTTCAGAGAGGGAAGTACCCTTACCCTTGATCACACTCACAAGAGCTATTCAGACAGCAAGAACACTATTAGAACTTTCCTCAGATTTTCTGCCATCCTTTCCTAACCTTACAGTGATTTATTCAGTACACAAATATTCATCAGGTTTCTAATAAGTGCCAGATGCTGTGCTATAAACTAGGGATAGTTTCAAGGAGATAGCAATCAGGTGTGGCAGAACACAGTTCATGTGCATCACCTGGGGTGTTTGTTAAACCATGCTTCGCAAACCCCACCCTAAGCCGGCCTCAGAATCTCTATGGATGGAGCCTTCGAGTCAGAGGACCTGGGAAACCCCAGCAGCCCATGAAGCCTCTAGGGGCAGCTGGGGGGGGGGGGCTTCTTTTGCAGATTATAGCATCTCCATCCTCAGCCAAGTAACAATAACCTCTCTGAGGGAAGGTTGCAAGCATGGTGGTTTAGGGCGAATATTCCTCCATTCTGGCCTCATGCATAGACAACCCAACTGTCTACCAAGGATGAACAGTTTATAGTGTAGCTCAGTGATAGAGGACTTGTTTAGCAAACACAAGGGCAAGGGTTCAATTCTAAGGAGAAAAAATCAGATGAACCACAGAATCAAGATTCAGTCCACCTAGTTGGCAGCAAAGGCTCTCAACCATCAGGGGGACTCAGCAGAAGTGACACAGCATTGGACACCTGATCTTCACTGTCCTCCACAGGCTGGGGTGGGGTGGAGATTCCAGTGTCAGCAGTGCAGGATTGGAATTAATCAGAGGCAGTGATTCAGTGGGCTTAAACATAAGAATGGTCCACTCAAAGACCAAACATCATTGTGTAACTTTATATCTTTTGGACTTTAATATCTAGACATGAAATTAGAGGGTCAACTATGGAATATCACTTACTCCCAGGAAATTTGATAATGGAAGAGATTTTACATCCAACTTGAGGATGTCTCTAGATCATTGGTCTTTTTTTTTTTATTTGTTTTTTTTGCT
>NW_004524756.1:2037489-2038401 GCF_000260255.1 Octodon degus | reverse complement strand
CTCCTCCTCCTCCTCCTCCTCCTCCTCCGATTCCAAAGATTTTATTTTAGGCCACAATGGCAAGCACAAAGAGGCCTTCAGCTCAGCCTGCGGATTGCTAGAAAGCCCTTCACATCCCACGGAAATTAGAAAGGCAGCCGCACGCATCAGCAACCGCGGATAAATTTGGAAGGAGGGATTTGATAGAACCAGCTTTTAGAATGAGAGGCAACATTAGTCCGTCCTCTTCAGCACCGAAATGGAGACGGAGCTACTTAGGATCTCATCTTGAACTACTCAGAGCCTCATTTTTCTCATCTGGTCAAGCAGAAGAGTGACAGCATGTGCCTGAATTAACAAGGGCTGGCCTTCGAGGGCCGGGCCGCCCCTTGCCCCAGCCCACTCCCAGCTTCGGCTGCCAGGCCGAAGCCGCCGGATCCGGAGGCACTGGCCTCGGCCTCCTGCACCCCAACTCCCACCAACCGGCCCAGGTAGACAGCGGCGGGCTCCCAGCCCATGGCTTCGGATTCTGGGTGTTACGTACCTGACAGCAGCGTCAAGCGCACACCTGTGCTGGGGAATATTTAGTGCAGATGCTGGGAAGCAGCTTTGCCAAAATTGTCAGAAAACACACGCGAGGAAATGCTGCTCCTCGTCCCGGGGTGCGTGTCCCGCCTTCCTCGGCCTCTGCATTTTGAAGTAATTTCTTTTTTAAAGATGTGATTTGAAAAGACCCCTCTGATGAGAACAGGGAGCTAGGAGAAGGGGGAGAGAAGAAACATTAGGAAATAACCACCACCTGCCAGCAAGAGCTGAGCCGGAGCAGCCGCCCTTCCCGGCACTCCACCAGAGCCACAGCCGTGAGAACTGGGCGGGACTCCTGCGAGCTGTGAGGGGAGAGGATGAGGAGGATGCTCAAGAAAGGGGCCTCTC
>NW_004524756.1:2030346-2031895 GCF_000260255.1 Octodon degus | reverse complement strand
CATGTGGTGCTGGGGGATCGAACCGCGGTCCCTGTGCTTTGCCAAGCTTGTTTCAAGTAGGTGCTTTAGACCACTGAGCCATCTCTCCAGCCCCTCATTGGTCTTTTATTATCAATCTTGACATTCTTTGGTCTCCTTGCAGATTCTTCTATGTGGCGGAGAAGGGTGCTGCTTCTTGGGTCCTGTAGGTCCTCTGTAGCCTTGTGGTATGACCAGTGCCTCCAAACAATGGAAACTTGTGGAGGGTCCATCGAGTACTTGTTCTGATGGAACGCCCCAGAAGTCTAGTGTCTGTGGCTGAAAGGTGCTATAAGGCATTAAAAGGGAACAGGAGCTAAAAATTTGGCATTGCATGGTTCTGTGAAATCAAGTGGACTTACACCTGGTCCTACAAGGCACAGCCCAGAAGCAACCATAAGCAGCAACTAGGAAGCAGGGTTCCCCCCACCAAAACACTCCCTGGCTCCTGTTGACAGAACATGAGCCAAGAACTGAATTGGGACCCAGAAAGTTAAAAGAATCATTTTAAACTAGTAATTCTCAAAACACAGAAGCAGAACAGAATATCAGCAGCACCAGAGTGCTGCAAACTATTATCTAGAAAAACTGACATGGCGCCAAGAAATACCAATGCAGGGCTGGAGGCCACCTCAGGTCCTAAGGCTTGGACAGCCTCTAATGTACTTGGATGCCCTCTAATGTACTGTCTGACTGTCATGGTTTGTGTCTAGTTGTCCCCCACAGCCTCATGTAAGTCATGTGGCAGACTTCTAGAGATTGTGATTGAGCACAGCCTGCCCTTTGAGTGAGAACTTCCTCCACGCCTTGGGCCTGCTCCATATCTGACAAACCCCAGGACCCCTGCGCCCGCCACTCCAAGCCCAGGCCCGCTGCATGAGAGAGGCCTTTCCCCACATTCTCCAGACCTCCCCTGCCTGGCCAGACCCAGCACAGCCCGCCCTCTGAGTGAGAACTTCCCAGCACTCTTAGGAGTCCTGCAGACCCACCAAAGCACAGGCCCGGTGAGTGTGTGGGAGAGCTTCTGCGCTCTCTTGCCCTCGCTCCTCATACCCCTTCAGACCCATCCCAGACCTGGCATACAGGCTTGGGGTAAGACCCTGCAGCTAAAGTCCCTGCAGTGAGACTAGGGTCAAAACCACACAACTAATCCAGAAACAGAACATCTTACCAGAGGAGTACAGAAGGCCCACCTCCAAGGGCAATAACAATAAGGAGCTGAGCACAGTAGCCAGACCCAAGCCAGGCACAACTGCATGAACTAGAACTTGGTATATCAGTACCTGAATTTCATTAAGTGATAAGGATATAATTGCACAAAAGCTCTCCACCAAAGGTCAGAGGTCAGTGCTATACGAAATGATAAAGACAAGGAGCAAAATGCAATCTCAGGCCTTGAGCCCACCCATAACAAGTGCAGAGGACACTAGCCCAGCTGAAATAAATGAATCAACAGTGTCAGAAGTAAATAAACAACAGCAGAAAGATATAGAGGAACTCAGAGCAGAATTAATCTCTGGAACAAAAAAAA
>NW_004524756.1:2028273-2029301 GCF_000260255.1 Octodon degus | reverse complement strand
CAAGAAGAGCATGGAGCAGAGTACTTCAAGTCCTCTATGAAAACAAATTCCAGCCCAGACTACTATACCCTGCAAAACTCTCTTTCAAGTTTGATGGTGAAGTGAAATGTTTTCATGACAAAGAACAACTAAAGAATTTCATGATCGCAAAGCCAACCCTACACAGACTACTGAAAGATGTTCTAGAGAGGGACCAAAATGATCAGAACTCCACCAATGAGAACAGAAGGAACCCACAAAATATGACAAACAATTAAACACAGGAGAAAAAAAGAGTTAAAAAACAGCATTTAAATAACATGTCATTCGTAAGTCAACACATCTCAATTATAATCATCAATGTAAATGGACTCAATTCACCAATTAAGAGAAATAGATTGGCGCAGTGATTAGAAAACAAAACCCAACAATACGTTGTATACAAGAAACACACTTAACTCATAAAGACATTCATAGGCTGAAAGTCAAAGGATTGAAAAACAATACTACATGCCGCGGCACCTCAGAAAAAAGCAGGGGTAGCAATCTTGTTCTCAGATAGTCTCAACTTCAAACCAAGAATGACCAAATGAAATAAAGAAGGCCCCTGGTTAGGGGTCTTACTTCTACCCATATATACTAGTTAGGGGAAAAATTCAAGAGGAAGAAATAACACTCATAAATATGTATGCACCAAACATGGGAGCACCTTACTATATAAGACAAACCTTAATACACATGAAAAATCTAATATCCAATACAACAATTTTAACAGGAGACCTTAACACCCCCTTATCTCAAAAAGATAGATCGACCAGACAAAAAATTAGCCAAGAAGTAGCAGAACTGAACCAGAGCTTGGAACAAATGGACTTGGTGGACATATACAGAGTGTTCTACCCAAACACAGCTGAATACACATTTTTTTCAGCTGCACATGGGTCGTTTTCTAAAATAGACCACATACTAGTCTATAGGTCATGATTAAGTATATGAAAGAAAACAGAAATTATCCCATGCATATTATCTGACCACAGTGCAATGAAACT
>NW_004524756.1:2013896-2015141 GCF_000260255.1 Octodon degus | reverse complement strand
ATTAAAATGTTGGAGAGGCTGTGGGGAAAAGAGAACCCTTCTCCACTGTTGGTGGGAGTGTAGACTGGTGCAACCATTATGGAGATCAGTGTGAAGACTCCTTAAAAAACTAGGACTGGAAATCCCATTCAAGTCATCTATCCCCCTACTGGGAATTTTCGCGGAAGAACTGAAAACATCATATCATAGTGATATATGCGTACCTATGTTTATAGCAGCACAATTTGTGATAGCCAGATCTTGGAGACAACCAAGATGCCTGTCACATGTGGAATGGTTGAAAAAGATGTAGTACTCTTACATAATGGAGTATTACTCAGCTATAAAGAATGATAAACTCGAAGCCTTCACATTTAAGTGGAATGCTCTTGAAGATATACTTATAAGTGAAATAAACCAGACCCACATGTGTAAATATCATATTGTCTCCCTAGCATAAGAACTTAAAAGAGGAATTACATATAGAAAGTTATAACACAAATAAAAGGAAATCGAGAACTTGAGGATTGGACAATAAGGAGTAGGCAAGGAGAAAAGCTGAGAAACATGACAGGGGCAAAGCCATGCATTTGTACGCACGAGATGGGTGGGGCAGTGGTCCTGGGGGACATCAGCAGGTTTTTGAGACTAGCGGTTGGCTGGTGAGATTCTCACCCTGACTAACTGTATATGCTGGTGCCCGTGAGCCAGGCGGCTGCACTGAGGATGGCGATGTGTAGTAGAGGGGTCATGCTTTGAGTGCCTGCCATCCTGGTCTTCTAAATATGTACTTCTTGTCATAACATACCATTTATTACCATAATGTCTCTCAAGTAAAGGGTTTTTTTTAAAGGGTAATAAATGAAAAAAAAGACACAAGAATAAGAAAAAAAATGTCACAGGTCTGTCCTGTTACAATTCTGTATATGGTTAGATTTCTAAATTTCTCTGTAAAAATATGTAAATACTTATTTCTATTTTTATAAAATTATTTCCCCTTCATATGCTATAAGGACTTAAATTTCAACATACCAGTATTTGATGGAAAATACCTGTTCATGATATGCCAAAGATGTTTGATATTTAGACAGATAGGTTAAACCGAACTGCATATTTTGCAGGTTAATAATTAGCTTCTCTTCTGGAGGGTTAACAACCTAAGTTAGCAGATCATAATTGGAGAAAAGGAAGGGCTGCAAGGTCAGCCAACATTTTGGCCCTAGCCTTTCAAGGTCAGTGAAGACTCAGGATATAGGAGAACCTGTA
>NW_004524756.1:2011797-2013391 GCF_000260255.1 Octodon degus | reverse complement strand
TAGATGCCAATAGAATATCACCTCTGACAGGACTAAACAAAAAAAAAGGGGGATACAAAAAAAATACATTTTGTATTTATATATACAAAATAGTTAGGATAGATATACAGCTACTTTCACTTAATTCAATGAGAAGAAAGAAGTGTACTAATAGTGTTTGGACAGGATATCCTGTCTGCTTCTTGTACTATGGATAACCACTAAGATAACAATGTACAATGTATTGATTATGGAAACTGTCCTATTAATCAGCTTTGAAACTGTCTCATTCATATTTATTTCTCAATAAAATTTTTTTAAAAAGAGTTTGTGATTAACTCATGATCCACCGGGATTATGGATATGAGTGCTGCTGGGATTATGGGTGTGAATACTATACCCAGCCTGGGGCAGATAGCCTGAATGCAACTTAAGGGAGACATACCTGCTCTCTGTTGCCATTGTTGCTGCTACTCCTCCGTTTCGCTCTTGCTGTTTTGCTGGTTTTTGGCCGCCATGAACTGCTACCCTCTGCCATGTGTCACCCTGCCTTGGAGCCAGCTAAGTATGAACTGAATCCTCCACAAACTGAGCTAAATAAATCTCTCCTTCCTTAATTTTGGATGTCAGGTACTTTGTCCAAGCAATGAGAGAAAAGTAACCAAAACACCAATAAAGTGAGACACCTTAACCAATCAGATGTCAAATCAGACTCACAAACCACACATCTTCCGAAAATCAAGCTATGCTACCAATTTTAAGGACAGAAGTTGTCAAGAAGCCCTGACAAAACAGGGTGATTTCTGCCATGGGCTGAAATCTGCAGGCCCTCTTTTCCCGCACCAGACAGATGGGGTAATAACATGGGGGCTCTCTTGATCCTGGAGTAGTGATACAAGGGGCCTCCGGGTGAGGTTTTCAAATCACTTTACATTTCAGATTATGAAACACACCCTTTTGTACTTACAGAGCTGGATAGCTACCATGAGCCTCCTCAAGGGCTGCGCATCACAAATCTAAAAACCCATTTATTTATCGCTAAGTGTCAACACAGTGCAATTAAGCCTGCATGCTAAGGTTTTAGTTTAGAAAAACAACTCATACAGGTGGCGTCCATGCCAATGAAGAGGGCTCTGCGTGCTTGCTCAGCACCTGTGCCGAGGCTCGCCACCATGCCCTAGAGTCGACATCTAGTGCCAACAACAACAAAAAAGGTGCTGGCTGACATGGGATCTTAGGTGCTGGTAGTCTTGACATCGTCCAGGCTTGTTCACCAGTGCCTCCTGCCTGTGTGTGCACACGATGGAAGAGTACAGGCAGCTTCTGGGGTCCTCAAACAACAGCACCGATCCCATTCTTTAAACTAGTAATCAGGAGAGTTTCGCCCTCCTGATCCCATCTCCTCCCAAGGAATCCACCTCCTAATACCTTTACAGTGGACATTACTGTCCAACATATTACCTTTGGGGGACACAACATTCAGACCATAGCAGTCACCTCTCTATCATACACCCACCCCTGGAAGTTTTGGGAGGCAGAAGAAGCAAGGTTTGAAATCTAGGGAATCAAAAACAAGTCTATGGAGCATAATTCTAATCTTCAGAGGAACTATATA
>NW_004524756.1:2005853-2010182 GCF_000260255.1 Octodon degus | reverse complement strand
ACAACTAAGACAGGACATTTGCAGAAGAGGAGGTCACAGCAGGGCAGTTCCTTGAAGACATAGATTTGTATATTGAAAAACAGACTCTTTAATGTCATTGCTATTTTTGGCTGTCACGTCTTTCTAGCCAGTAATAAAATACAATCATGATTGCTTGTTGAAAAAAAAAAAAAAGAGTTTATTACACTCCCTATAGAAAAAAAATGAATTGTTAATTGGAATGCCTGGGATCTCCCTATGCCTAGATACACTTGGGTCCCATGAAGAAATGGGCATTGATTCCACTTTAACTGTCAGGGATGTTCTCTGACTTCCAACACACCTGCAGCCAGAAAGCAGCCGAGAGGTAGCACATCCTGACTCGCCTAGCAGGACGGCTCACAGCCTTGTCCTGTAGCCAGCAGAAGCCCCGAGCTCACACCTGAAATGAGGTCACTTCAGCGCATGCTTGGAGGAAACTGGAAAACTTGATGCTTTAAGGAACTTCAGTGAACTTCCAGTGTCAGTCTAACCCATCCATGGAGTTTTCTATGCATTTATAATCCGTTCATACCTGGTGTGTGCTCTGAGAAGCACTCCTCAGATACAAGGCTGAATCTTACTACTGAACTTCTGATGCAGGTGGCTGCAAGCTCCAAAATGAAAGAGAAGAAAACAGGAGAGGAGGATGGGCAGGATGGGGGAGAGAGGGAAGCAGGGAAACCTCAGCACTCAATCTCTGCCCACACCCACTGTCTGTCTGAGAAGAACCCAGCCAGCTCTGAGACCATCCTGAGGACAGCTGCCCACACTGAGCAGATTGGATGTTTCCGCTCACGTGAGACAGACTGTAATGAGAAGCTCTCACGGAGGAAAAATGACCAATTGCTTTGCAGGTACATCACGGCATCTCCAAGGCCACAGCATGTTACACCACATAACCTCCCCAGTCCCATGAGGAGGACTCATTGTTCACAACTGTCTCCACAAGGCACCACCCTCATCCAGGTCCTGTAGCTCCTCCAGGTCTTTCTGTAACTGCAACTGACCTGACTGGGGGCCTCGCTCTCAGCTCAGGCCTGGGTCCTGCTGCTTCTTGGCCAGCACCAGTGCACGTGAGGAAAGCTCTGGCAGGCTGGGGCACAAGAGTAATAGCAATGACAATTAGCTTATCTTAAAAATATAACCATAAGCATGAATATATGAGAATATGCATGCATATGTGTGTGTATGCACAGGTGGGCGTTCGCCTCTTTGTGTGTATGCACAGGTGGGCGTTCGCCTCTTCTTTGCTCGGGGTATCTTGCTGTCCAGAATGCCACCTGTGCTCTCGAGGAGTCACATGGAGTCTGCTCCTCCAACTGTGTTCTCAGAATTCGGGGACTCCAGACTCTAAAACACCTCTAGAAGCACACCAACCTCTCCTGAAGTCCTTCAGCATGATCCGCACATCCAAATCACTCATGGACAGAGGCTCTGATCTCCCCAGGGTTTTAACTGCTCAGGAAAATGGGTGTCCTCCCTACATGGATATAGCAGGGTGACTTCCTGCTGGTGAGCAGAGTACTCACCAGTTTTAGAATCAAGCAGACTTAGATAGGACTTTTGGCTCCACCACTCACCAGCGACATGACCTTGACTAAATGACCTCTCTGGATCTCCATTTCCTCTCCTATAAAATGGAAAATTCCACCTACCTCATCAAGGTGTGGTGATGATTCATGAGATGAGCTTACAGTGTCCCACGCAGTCTTGGGCACCCGTACTCATAGATCTGAAAGGCCTGATCTGATAAGACTGTCCCAAGCAATCACATCCCCCTCTCAAAGGTCATCTTCCCTTGGGAGGTGCCCACAAAAGGGACACCTTGACCCTGCTTCTAAGCCATCCCCAGAAAGTCTTCCCTGCTCTGGGCCAGGCGGCCAGCCACTTTGATCCTGGACAGAACCTGAAACTCCTGGGTACAGACTCGTCAAACGCCATGCCACTGCCCCCACAGGGGCCAGCCAAGAGGGCATGGGCAGGGAACTTTTCCCTTTACCATGCTCTCTGGACATAAGGCTAGCTGGGGCGTGGATCCAATCTGCCCTGAAAGCTTAGGTAATCACATTGAGAAGAGACCATGTTATTGGAATAGCCACAGAACCATATGTGTAAAGCTATGGCTTAGGTTTTCCTCATCAATCTAGGGGAGAAAGAGCCAGCTCTGTAACTGCTTCTCACTGGAGGGGATGTCCCTCATCCTGCTTTTGATACTCAGGTCACAACCCACCCTTCCCCTCCCTCTGAGCAGCAGGGACAACCTACACGTTCCTTATCTTCCTGAGCACACAGAAAAGCCCCCTTTAATAACGTGCAGTGTGCTCAGTCTCCAGGTGATGGGCTGGGATGGAAATGGTGGGTTCCCTGTGAGAGCCTGGCCATGCACTCTAGGGTCTCCACCCCATCTCGTACAGCAGCAGTGTCCTGGGGGGCCACACATCCCTGCCGCCCACCCTTCATCAGACAGTTTGGGTTTCGGCCCAGGGGTAAGCATTTGCTGTGCTGGGCCTCAGACACAGGCTGTGTGCTGCCATGGCAGAGAGGTAGCCTTCCTCAGACATGACCCCAGCTGGAGACGCCTCACCTGCCCTGTGAGAAGCCCCACCCCCAAGTGTCAGCCATCTCCAGCACCGACTCCCTCCCACCTGTACACACAAATCTGAATTATTCATCTTAAATAATGACCCGAAGAGGGAAGTGACACTAAGCAGGGTAGTAACCAGTGACTCTGGCGCTTCAAGCCCCACAGACCAATCCAGCGAGATAGAGAACACCTTGGCCTCTGACGCCCAGACTCTCCCAAGTCTCCCTCAAGGGAATAGGCTGTGGCCACATTCTGTTCTCCTAATATTCCAGCAGGTGAGTCACACCCACCACTACCACCACCACCAAAGGGCTCATACCATCAAAGCAGGAGTCACAAACATGGATGTCACAAGTGCTCACCCCAGTCATGCTGGAGGCAGGGTGGGTAAGGCATGCCTTGTGTATAGGAGGAAGCTTCCAGCCACAGTCCCTTGTGGTCACCATGCGAGCAGTGGGGGCCCTGTGTTGTCAGCTCCTTCAATTGCTCAAAAGAAGATTAAAATCTAGGTTTCTGTCTAGAATAACCTCCCTGAGCCAGTGAGATAGCTCAGTGGACTAAGCACCTGCTTAGGCAAGCTCAGGGCCTGGCGATGCCAGGTCTTGCATATCACCCCAGCCTCACCCACAGGGCACACTGAGCTGGCAAACGAATCCAGGCATGGTGGCACATACCTATAATCCTGCAATGGGGAGGCTAAGAGCAGGAGGATCACTACGAGTCCGAGCTATGTAGTGAGACCCTGCACAAAATATATAAACTAACCTCCCTAACACGGCCTGGTCCTTGTCCCATTCCCACCACTAAGACATGATACCACACCCACAGCTTGAAAGAGCAGGGGCCTATTTGGGCTCATGGTCTTCAGAGGGTTCAGTCCATGGCTGGCGGCCTCAGGCACAGAAATGGTGCTGCCAAAGGGTCTGGGCGGAGGGAAGTGGCTCAGGTCATGGCAGCCAAGAAGCAGAGAGAGAGGGGAGAAACCAGGGGAAGCCATACCCCTAGTCACAGCCCCAGGCCCCACCTCCTAGAGGCACGCTGAGCTCTGAACTTAGCTCTGGGTGAGTCCCAGCTGTGTACAGCACCCTGTGGTGCAGTCCCAGTCCAGAAACCCCACCTGCGAACACATACGCCTTGGGGGCCTTCTACACCTAAGCATGACAGTCTGTTACTTTGAATTTAAAATAAACACACTGCCCAATCGAGCACACACAAGCTGCCTGACCCATTTGACCACCTTTTATCCAGTTCCACATCCTGTTTTCCAAACTCATGCAGTTTGTTTCACTCCTGCCCTCTTGTGCAGCAGGCTACCCATCTCACAGCCCAGACACTTCCACAACTGAGCAGAATGACATTTTTCCTTCATCCCCAATCCATCCCACACAAACTCTAGCTGTCCCCATGGTCAGCCAGAACGAAGAGACCCACCCACTCATGAGTGGCACAGGCCCGCCTGGAGCTTTCAAGCCACCTTATGCGAGGACGCCCTTCACCTCATGGTTGGGCACAGCCTGTGCTGCCCTCTTTCTGGCAAGAAAAGAGAACATAAGTGATGACAACCTCACACCAATTCACCTCTCTCTATCTCTGTCTCTGTCTCTGTCTCTGTCTCTCTCTGTCTCTCTCTCCCTGTCTCTGTCTCTCCCTGTGTCTATTTCTGTCTCTGTCTCTCTCTGTCTCTGTCTCTCTCTGTCTCTGTCTCTCTCTGTGTCTCTGTCTCT
>NW_004524756.1:1983006-2005583 GCF_000260255.1 Octodon degus | reverse complement strand
AAAAAAAAAATGGTCAGAAATTAGAACTGTTTTTTGTGCCAGTACTACAGCTTTTCTGAAAGCAAGCCTACCTAGCTTTTAGGAGGATCAAATAGAATTTGAAAATCACCTGGCTTTATGCGGCAAGAGCTTTAAGAACATCAAATATTTCTTACCATTTGCAAGCAAATGGGTTAGAAGATTTCTTGCCACGATTATCCTTTTCAGGAAAGAAGCTATTCGAAACCAGGGGAAATGGGTGTTACTGAGGGGAGGGAGGAAAAAACTACTTTAAGAGAAAGTCGGTCCCTGAGATATGCGAGAAATAGAAGTGAAATAACTATCTTCTGCCACACGTGTGAGCTCCAAGCACATTCTAAGCAGAAAGCTCTTTTCACAGCACAAATATTGGGGAAATAGACCAAGACATCCGCGCATTCTAAACACAGCTATGTTTGCCCACATCTGCTTGCTGCCAGGCTGGGTCTGACTTAACCTGGCAGCTCAGGGGTGACAGCCGCTTGCTTCCAATTGCTCGATCTGCGCGGCTTCTCTTCTCCGGGCATTACTGTTGTTAATGTTGGATATAGTGAGCTGACCTCTTGTTAAACGTTGAGCCAACAGAGAGGTTTTAATCATCTTTTGGAATTTCACACTAAAGGTGCAGTTAGAGAGTTATGATTCGATTTCATTCCAGGAAGCAAAACGCCCAGCCGCCCAGCTGCCCTCAGAGCCATAGGTTGCGCTGGCTGAGGAGTGTCCCCTGTCCCCAGCCTGACATGATACAAAGGAGCCGCAATTGTGTCCAGGACAACGTATTTATTAGTACTGGAAGAAAGGCAATGAAAACAGGGTAGGATTTGCCGATCCGACGGGTTGTGCGAGTTAGAGTTCAGCAGACTATTTTCAGCCCTCTGAGCCGCCTGGGAGAACAGAGACCACAGAAGGCCTGGGGGAAGGAAGAGCCCTGGGTTGTCATCAGGATAATGAGCGGGCAACGGGCTGGCCTGCTTATCTTAGGCCTGCATCATGAGGCCAGGGAGGTTTACAGGAGCTTCTGGTGCAGTGTCAGCGTGTCCCTGGTCGGGGCCTGAGGGGACAACCAACTGAGCATCAGCATCCAATAGATAACAACAAAAGCCATTATCTCTCTCCCTGCCCGGCTGCCAAGTGCAGGGCCAGCATCGCCTGGTGTTTGCAGTTTCCATAGCAGCGCTGTTTTGTTCTAGCTGGCAAAGTACATGGAAAGGACAGGATAAACATTGCAGGAAACGACACGAACAACTCGAGTCCTGAGCCCAGAATCCATCTCATGGCAGGCTTTGCCCTGTGTGAGTCAGCGACAGAGGTGAGCAAGGGTGTTGTTCATGAGATGCCTGGAAATTACTGGTTCCTGGAGCACAGGGCCCAGTGAGCTGGCTGTCCAGCCCAGGCCGGAGCCCAGGACTCCCTGAGTGCTGGACAGGTGCGCAGTGCACTTGGATGTTGTTACACTGTGAAGCACTCCACTGGACAGGCAGCGGAGGATGGGAGAAAGGCACTGCTGGCCTCGCCCACCTGGATAGTTCTTTTTCCTGGCACTGGGGATTAAATCCTCAGGCTGTGCACTAAGCTACAACCCTAGCCCTTTTTTACCTTTTAAGACAGGATCTCACTAAGTTACCCAGGCTGGGCTCAAACGTGACATCCTCCTGCCTCAGCCTCCCGGAGTATTGGCATTACAGATGTGTCTTACAATGCCAGGCCCACTTAGAATTTTTTTAGCATTTGCTGCCTTCTCACGCAGGGCTACTTGGCCAGAGAGGAGCCTCTGAGGCTCTGGTCATTGACACAGAGCCTCATGCCCTAGACCTTGGGTGGGGGCCACCAGAGAGCGCAATACCTCCACCTCTTGCACTACAGGGGGGGGGGCTACCAGGACAGCCATTGCTCAGACCCATATTTGCTCGATGTACCACCACTATTTGTTACTAAACAAAGCAGGAAGACCGGCCCAGCCTTATGCTGAGCTGCGCAGAGTGTAAGAGGTCTGACTGGCTTTGACTTCAGTTTCCATCTGCCAGATAAAAAATTAAATCAGTTGTCTCAGACTAGGAACCAGGTTGTCTCCCGCACGAGGGGCATCCAGCAAGCCCATGCTACTACAATTTTTTTTTGGGGGGGGGTTCTTTTTGAGACAGGATCTCCCTGTGCAGTTCAGGCTGGCCTTAAGCTCCCTTTGTAGCCCAGAATCGCGAGAATCCTCCTACCTCAGCCTCCCGAGTGCTGAGAGGACAGATTATGCCACCACGCCCAGCTGCTATTACAGTCTTCAACCCCTCTGCAGCATTTGTAGTGCTAGCATTGTCTACCTTAAGCATTCTTAATAATTTTTACGACCTCTCTCCTGGTCATCCTCATCTCCAGCTGACAAACAGGAGAAACTTAGAAGAGTCATTAAGTTCAGTTTGTAAACACAAATCCTAAGGGTAAGGCTGGCCAAACAGCTCAGTGGATTAAAGAGCCTGCTTAGACAGACGCAGAGCCAGGGGTCCGATCCCTGGGAGCTGCTGTGCTGGCCCTGCCCCTGGGGCGCACTGAGACAGAGATTGAGACTGGGCATGGTGGTGCAAGCCTGTCATCCCAGCACTTGGGAGGCTGTAAACAGGTGATTCCAATCTATGTGGTGAGATCCTGTAGACCCTGTAGGCCCTGTACTAAATACGAAAGGAAGAGGAGGAGGAGGAGGAGAAAAAAAATCCTAAGGGTCAGATTAAGGAGGAGAAGGCAGGAGCTCCAAATCCCAGCCACAAACTCACCTGGAGAAGCCCAGCTGGGGGTGCTGGGGAGATGGCTCAGTAGAATAAGCGCTTCCCTGGCAAGTGCAAGGGCCTGAATTCAATCCCCTGTTCTGCCAAAAGAAAAACCACAAACAGAAGCTCAACTGGCATCCTGCCCCGCCCACACTGCACCAAGTCCGGGCTTATGCAAATGCGCTGGCTGCCTCCCTTGTCCCTGTTCTGGGCCATAACTTCTCTGTGGGCAGATCAAGGGAAACACACCCTACCCAAAAGCCCTTCCCCCAAGTGAATATCTGAACACTGTCCCCTTGAGCTAAAGGCCTTAAATGTTTTCACTCATGTCAGCAGAACGCATTATGGTGTAGGTAGATCTGAACAATGCTATTAAAAAGGATCAGAGGGCAGATCTGCGATGGAAGGGGGGCCACACATTGAAATCTGCACGGTAAACAAAGGACGGAGGGACTGAGAGTTGTGCTCAAAAGTCGCATCTCTCTGGTCTTTGTTTCTTCTATTGCATTGCTGTAGCCAGGCACATTGCAGGTTCTCATAATTATGTGTCACAGCAAAGCTACTCCCTGGGCTCCAGCATCAGAACAGAGAGAAGCATCTGGAAGGTAGTTAAAGCACCTCGGGCGCCCGAGGCTCGGGCTAGGCCCCCTCCTGCTGAGCCCCACAGGGAGCCCTGCCTCTCTGCACCCTGATTTCACGGGTCGCTGTCTCGTTGCTCCCTGACTGTGCAGGGAGCCAAGGTAGGTCGTGCCTGGAAGCGGAAGCAACAACTCCTGCCCTGCGTTCCCAGGCTAGGTGAGGACTCATTCTTCCTAATTATGAGTTGAAAACAAGAATGCGCTGCCGCTGCAGTCCCCCAGGAAACAAATGTATCACCATGCACATTCCGCATTCGCACACAGCCCAGAGTTGGCCCGGTACACTCGCAAGACAGATCTGGTGGGAGAAAAGCAATACAAGCCTGTCACCTAGAGTCACAGTAGCCATCACTGAAGGTGTAGTTAGCAGCTTCCGTCCTACAGTGAGTGTGGCTATTGCCTAATTTATTCCTCACTCTTAGGAAACAGAGCACAAAGAGGGAAAGCGACTTGACTAGGTCACACGGCTAGCAAGAGACACAGCCTAACGTAGAGCCAGGTCTGGCAGCTCCGAGTTCGACGCTTGCTCTTTACCACCACAGCCAGCCGTCCCCTCCAGCCCGAGGGAAGAGACCGAGTGTGCCATATAAGTGAGGCACAAGGCCTCAGGAGCACCCGGGCCACCAGCCCCAGACAGGCAGGAGTGAGAAAGGCCCTGGAGATGCTCGGGATATTTGCCAACTTACTTTTGAATAGGTAAAACAGATGTGAGTTTTGGCAAACTCAATCCATAGAGGTACAGAGTGAAGCATCTTTAGTCGTTTCCTGTCCTCATTCGGCTCCCTGAAGAGATTGGATTTCATTGGATTTTAAGGTATCTTTTGCCATTCCTCTTTTGCAAATGCAAGCACACAGGAAGATACGGTTCTGCTTTTTTGTTTTCACTGAAGATAATGCACCTTGCAAACTGCTCTGATTTTTTTTTATAGTATTCGGGTTTGAATTCAGAACCTTGCATTTGCCAGGCAGGCATTTATACTGCTCTGATTTGTATCCATTTGCCATTTCATTCATTTAGCTAATTAACTAGTTTTTGAAACAGAGCCTCACTATGTAGCCCAGGCTGGCCTTGAACCCAAGTTGTTTCTCCTGCCTCAGCTGCCCAAGTGCTAGGTTTACAGATGTGCACCACCACACCTGGATTGCCATTCCTTTTAACCAAAGGCTTGTCATTCTTTCCACAACAGTGCCTAGAGACCTTCTACTTTCACGGCCCAAGATAGTACAGCTTGGCATTCCACTGCATTGACAAACCATCATTTACTTAATTGACGGACAAATGGATTGCTGCTGATGAACAATTAGATTCTTGCTGATATTTTACAATTAAAAAGTGCTATAATGTATAATTTTGAATATATACCATTTCACACATGTCAATAGATGTTTATGGTTAATTATCATAAGTATATGATTGGATCAAAAGGTACATGTGGCCAGGCATGCAATATGCCATTACATGACACACTCCTGCAATCTTAGCTACGTGGGAGGCTGAGGCAGGAGGACTGCTGCAAGCTTAAAACCAGCCTGGGCTACCCAGTGAGCCAGGCTGAACTACAGTGAAACCCTGTCTCAAAACAAAAAACAACATCAAAAAAGAATTTGAACCCAGGTCTGTCTCCTCTGGATCCTGAAGGTTTTTTTTAATGTATATAACTTTTTTTCCATAATTTTATTGAGAAACAAAGAGCAACAAGACAGTTTCAAATCAAATTGGTAGAACAGTTTCAACAACCAACACACCGCATACTCTCTTCCTAGTGGTTATTTGCTGTACAAGATACAGACATGATATGCTGTTATGGAGCCTGAATTTACCTACCAATATATATTTACTTTTAATGAGAACATTAATGGAGTTTTTTGTTTTTCAGAGAGATGCCAAAAATGCGATTTCAGGTGTCTCCTAATATATTCTAAGTTTGATATTTTTAAAAAGGCATTCTCCAGAGAAGCAGGACTAGTAGATACAGGTATGGTTACCACTTACACACTTAGAGTAGAGAAAACCTGTTGGGGAATTGACACAGGAACTACGGAGGCCAAGAAAGCCCAGAAACACCACTAACATGGCTCAACCCAGCCAGAAGGCCCATGAACAGGGAAGCCGGTGGTGTAACTGAGTCCCAAGCTAAAAGTCCCAAGCCCAGGGCCAGCAAGATAGCTCAGCAGACTAAGCACCTGCTTTGGCAAGCGCAAGGACCAGGGTTCAATCCCCAGTCCTGCATGCTGCACCAGCCCCACCTTTGGGCTGGCACTGAGCCAGCAACTGAGCCCGCGTGTGATGGTGAATGCCTATAATCCCAGCACTGGGGAGGCTGAGAACAGGAGGATCACTATGATTCCAAGCTGCATAGTGAGACCCTGTGCCAAATATATAAAAAGACTTAACAATAAAAATAAAAGTCCCAAGCCCAAAGGCACCGCTGTAAGTCCCAGTGTACAGAGTCTGAAGCACTTGCAGTCCAGAAGTTCATAGGTAGGAGGAGAAAGGCATCCTGCTCTGGGAGACAATGACAGAGAAAGGGATAAATTCCACCCCTCATCTGCACTGCACTTGGTCGGTCCCCTGGCTGCCACACCAGCGTCCCCCAAAACACCCCCACAGACACATGCAGAAGCAGTGCTTCACTGGCCCCCAGGGCATCACCCAGGCAAGGCAAGGTTCCTAAAAGGAGCCATCCTGGGGATAAAAGGTGCTGTTTGAGTTCCATCGGATCCATGTGTGTAATAAAAGTTTCCAAGGTCTGATGGGAATAGGTGGAAGGAATCTTCACTGGTCTTGGTGATCGGGGTTGAGTAGTCAATGAGTTCACTGTAGATCTTGCTTTCTAAAGATGCACACTGGGCAGGCCAGGGAGATGGCTCAGTGGAATAAGTGCTTCCCTGGCAAGCACAAGGGCCTGAGTTCAATCCCTTGTTCTGGGGGAAAAAAAAAAAAAAAAACTACAATCTACAATACCACCACACCCAGCGGTCTATGTACATTTTAGACAAAGTGATAGAAATTAAGTTACTTTTGCCATTTTCTTGCACATTTTACTGAAATTGACCAAACTGAAAAATACATTTTGTGAAAACCTACTGTATGCAGAACCTGTTTGTTTGTTTTTGTTTCCTCGGACTGATTCTGAACTGGATTCACACCACGCTCCTTCTTCCGCCTGCTCTCACAGGAGCCCCCGTCTGGCTGTAGGTCTTGTTCTAAAGCAGGCAAGAGTTGAATAAAATGTCTGCCTGGCCAACATTTTGGCCCTAGCCTTCCAAGGTCAATTAAGGCTTAAGACGTATGAGAACTTGTACTATAATGTCATGTAACTCAGTAGTGTCCCAAATTTTCTGATCAAGAAGATTATGGGGCCAAAGAGGAAAGTGATCGATGATGTAGAGTGTGCCTAAGGAGAGTAACCTGGAGAGAAAACATTCTCTCAGGCTTTCACAGACAGTAAATTGGCCAAGCAATGGCTGTGACTCATCCGCATGGCTGACACTGACAAAGGATCTACAATATGAGGTACAGGATCTCAGGATAAATCCTGAGGGCATTTCACTGACCTTATCAGACCCAAAAGCTACAACTCTTGTTGCATAGGTCCTGCTTTACCGTGGTCTTAACCATCCAGCAGAAAAGTATTAAAATGAAATATAAGAAGTAAAGCCATGGTGTTATGTTGAGCTGTGGGAGACTCAGGTCAACAATTTCTGGCATTGCCAGTGAAGCGGAAGACCCAATACTATTATGGGCTACTGGACTCTTTTAGAGTATTTTACTGAGTTTACACACCTATAATATTCAAATAACGGAACTTAACCAAAAAAAGGGCATACAGATGAATGTCCATTTTGTATCTGTGTATTCAAAGTGGTTAGGCTAGATATATAGTTACATTCTCTTAATGAATAGGGGGATTTGTTGTAATGGTGTTTGTAAATAGGATATCATGTCTGCATCTTGTATAGCAAATAACCAGTAGTATGCAATGTGTTAATTATTGAAACTATCCTACCAATTTGATTTGAAACTGTCTCATTGCTGTCTCTCAATAAAATTATAGGGAAAAAAAAGACACACACTGGGATTAGAAGGGCTATAATGTACACAGAAGTGTGGAAGGGTCAGAACTGGAGAAAACCTTTTACCTTTGGTGAGATCTGGCTAAACAGAGGAACTACACTAACCTACCAGAAACGGTCATTATTTGTTTGTTAACTCTTTTCATTCTGATTAATTTTTTTTTCAAGACAGGCAAACAAAGAGTTATTAAAGGTTGGGCAGACACTGATTTCTATTCGGGGGCTCATATGGCTCCAAGGGAGCTGATTCTGTCCCAGGGAACAGCCCAGGGGATTTTCCATGTCAACTCAAGCTTTCAAATCTCCTAGGCAAAGTGATAAACCATAGGCTACAAAGGCCCATCAGGGTGAGTCTCGGAGCTTTGCTTGGAGCGGGATGGGGCAGGTACCTTCTCTTTCTCTGGAAAGTGTGGAATAAACTCATTTTTGTTACTATAAGGAAAGTCAGAAGGAAACAAACCTCTTGGAATTAAAGAAAACCTCACAGTGTCTGCCTGGCAAGCATAAGTCCTAAGTTCGACTTTCCAGAACAACAACAACAAAAATTTAATTTAACTAAAGGGAACCTGAGCGAGAGCACTGATGATTCAGGGTACCTTTGGATCCTGCTCTCCTGAAGCTCAGTTCATCTAATGGCCACCCAGCAGCCACCACGTCAGACAGAGTCCTCCACTGCTTCAGTGAATCTGAGGAATTTCTGAGGCTTGAACTCCAGAGTTTCCACAGAGGGTTTCGGAGTGTTGCTGGTGCTTGAATTGGGCCCAAAGGACACCCAGGAGGGTGGTGCTGTCATAGCCAGGAGACAAGAACATTCTAGGCAGGAAGGAAGGGAGACAGCCAGGAGAATTTGCTTCCTGTGAGCTCTGCCATGGCCTCTTCCTTCACTTAAGCAAATAAGCACAGTCTGATTTATAGCTACAGCCGGCCCTTGAGCTTGTTTCAGTTAACAGCCTAAATTCAATTCCATGGCAATTGTTTCCTTTTTACCTACCTCTTGAATTTAGTCTGAGCAGAGAACGTGTGCTATGGCTGGCCTGGCCCTGGCCAAGTTGCCCCGGAGGTCTGAGCAGATCTGGACTCAGCAGGAAGCTCCCTGGCACCCTTCACAAGCGCCAAGAGGATGCAAGGGCAAATGGGAGGAAAGGGGACCTGGTGTCCACGTTACCTGTTGCTGTCCAACAACAGCACTGCAAATTAGCTGCTAAAATGCACAATTGTGACCTCAGTTTCCGAGGGTCAGATCTTCTGATCAGCGCCTCACAACCCAAGTGGCAGCCAGACCTTGGCTCTCATCTGCAACTCGGCAGGTGAGGGTCTGCTTCTGGCCTCAGGCAGATTACTAGCCTGACCACAGGGACATTAGCATTTCGCCCTCCACTTCCCTGCAGACCCTGGTCCCCGCAGTTCCTCAGTGCAGCTTCTTGCCTTTCACCAGAGAGAGACAGCACCACGGCTGCGGCTGGTGCGCACCGCTGGAAGGAAAGAGGTGATGGCTGTCCCACGCACACACCTTGAGATCCTGAGGGTGACAGCCTGAGGGCCTCTGAGTCATCTTCAGGGTCACTGCTCCCTCAGCCAAAGAGTTCTCAGCCCCCGTCCTAAGGATCTAAAATCCAGCAGCCTCCCTCCCTTTCCCCTGGTCCCATGGCCGAATCTGCAGGGATGACAAGGTGCTAGTTCACACCCACATGAATTTCCAGATCAAGTGGAAATGATCTGGAATTTCCACTGATCTGAATTTCCAGATCAGTGCCACACCCATAGCACTGTCTTCTGGACAGAGATTCTCCTGTTCTGCAATAAAGAGAGGCTGAGAATCCTGTAATAGCATCTTGATAAATCTCTAAATTGCCCAGGCGAGGCTGGAACTCACAGCCTCCTTGCCTCAGCTTCCCAGAGAGCTAGGATTACAGGGATGAGCCACCCTGCCAGGCTTAATTTTCTACTTTAACTTCTGGTTTTCTTTTCCTTAATAATTCCTTGTTCAATTCATTGTTCTTGTCACATTTTACTGTGAGCACTTAGGCAGAGCGCAGCCACTAAGCTAAGCGTCCAGTTTCATGGCTTGAAGGCTCTGGCCCGCACAGCACAGCAGAGCAGGAGCGCAGTTCAGCCAAGATGCTTTGCCCTTCTAAAGGCACTTAATAAAGTTTCCAGTAAGTGCTCCTCTCGTCTATCTGCAACCTCACAAGAACCACCATTGCTGTCCATATTTCTACCAACATTCTCTTCATGATTATTTGTATATTCGCTGGGAAGCTAGACGCTTTCTCCACAGCTCATATCTGAACCCTTGCCAGAATGTCTTTTATAGCATGACCCTCTAACCCTTCCTAGCATGCACCTCAAAACTCTCCTAGTTTTGAGGAGAGTTATTACTCAACTCCAAAAGCCACTCCCACCCTCCTGGGTGTTTTGTGACAGCATCACCCGCTTCTCACTACCAAGCTCTGCTCTGTCCAGGATGCTGTCACAAAATGCCACAGGCTAGGTGGCTAAAGTAACACACATTGAATTCTCGCCATTTGGGAAGCCAGAAGTGCAAGACGGAGTGCCACCTGCTAGCCACATGTTCAAATGGCAAAGAAAGAGAAAGCATTTATATCCCACAGGGACCCTCCTCACCTCATCCGACCCTAATTACCTCCGGCTATGATTTACATATGGCTTAAGTGGAGCCACCTAAAGGTCCTTGTGACTGAAAGTATGGTCCACTGATTAGTAGATCTTTGAGAAGTGAGGCCAAAGGGGAGCCCGTGAGGTCCCTGTAGTTGTATTTTCAGGACTCCTAGGAGCTTCCTCAAGGTAGTTGTTACCAAGCAAACAAGCTTGGTGCCACCCACTCTCCCTGCTCTTGCTCTAAGCTGGGATCCCTCCCTTGCTCTGGTCTACAGCCCTTATCCCTGCCAGCCCACCTCAAGGTGAGACTGCCAAGGGACAACCTGGCCATGAATCCTTCAGGACTCCCTTTGGCCTTTCAGCCTCCAAAGCCACAAGCTCACTAATCTTTTTCTTCCCAGCCAGCACAAGTTGGGTACTTCACTGGAGAGATTAGACCCTGTCTGCTACACTCCCCACAGGCCCTGCCAACCCACACCAGGGCCCTGAGCAAGCAGGCCTCAACAAGGAATCTGGGGACACATGCAGGCTATGGCATCAAGTTAGCTCAGTCGTGGTGGTGTTGCTCTGCTGAGGGCAACTTAAATGGAAGGACAGCTGCGATCTCCAATTTCTTAGTTCTGGGGGCCAGCAGGACAAGGCCAAGCTGTCAGAAGGCTTGATCCTCCCGAGGCCTCTCTCCTTGGCTTGCAGATTGCCCCCTTCTTGGGTGGCCCCAGAGAGGAAAGCAGCGAGCCCCAACACAGGACCTCCCACCTGCAGGTGAGCGCTACCTCCCAGCTCAGGGTGTGGTCAGGGCCTCAGCACAACTTTGCGGGATGTGAGTCAGTATGAAACCACGCTGCTGCTTCTCTCTCTCACCCTGCACTCCTTTGGCCAGCAGCTCAGCGTGCAGCCTTTTGCCTTCCTTCCTTCAATGCCTCCGTGCTCAGCCACAGCACAGGCAGAGCCGAGGCTTGTGAGGAGGCTCCCAGGAGGCAACGCTCTTTTCCTGAGCACAGCCACAGGGTATACTTTTGTGAGCAGCAGGGCGGGCCCCGAAAGCTCCGGGCCTTGTCACAGAGATGATGCATCCCCACTGAAGAGAAATCACAGAAGAAGAGGGCCATGCAAGTTTGTCACTTAGTGCAAAGCCCATGCAAAGCCCGACTGTGCGGCAACAACAGCCTCACACTGAGATAGATTACAAACACAGTGCCACTACCCTGTGGGCGGCTGCACACATTGTTATAAATAAACACCACTTGCTCTGGCATCTGCATTGCTACGGTGCATAGATATTGCCTCAGCACCTTAGGTTTACTGTAAATATCCCAGGGACCACCAAAGTCCTTCTCAAGTACGGGAGGTGTCCTACTTCACGAGGCACAGGTTCATAAATGAAATAAGGCTGGAGCACAGCTCCATGAAAAGAGAAACCCACGCAGAGCTTAATCCTAGGACTTCATTTCCTTCCAGGGCAAGCTTTCAGCTGGGGTGGGATCCTGCTTCCAAAAACTTAGAGAGCCACACCAGTGATCCCTGCAACTTCAGGTGCAAGAGAACTGAAAGTTCGAGGCCAGCGTGGACAACTTAACGAGACCCAGGCTCTTAAACTTTTTTAAATGGCCCAGCGACCCTCAGCAACTGGGTGGTCTTTTTGATTTCCCAGAAGCCCAAGAGAAACCACCTGATTCCTGAGAGTATTTTCCAGAACATCAGAGCTCCGTTTTCCAAATGGAAACAAAACTGTTACCTCTTTCGAATATCTCTTTAGCTTTGTCCTGACTGCTCCAAATCTGTCACTTGATGGCTTTCAAATAAATAAGTTATTCCGACTCTTTTCTATTTCTTTTCCCGTGCCTGGCTTCAGCACAAGGTTGAATTTGATCTGCCTGTGCAGAATATTTCTTTTTCTCGTTTCCGTGCCTATCGTCTTATTTCCTACCCACCTCTCCGCCTCTCCCCAGCATTGTCCTCTCTCCCGTCTCTCTCCAGCACTAGGAAGCAGGGGGTGGGGCTCGGTGCTTTTCCCACGTGACACGAGTGCCCTCTGGTGTCCAACTTGGTAAATAACTCAGCCTCCAGGAAGATTCTGACTGAAGGTGGGGGTGGGCTACAGCGGTTCTCCGGCTCAGTGCTGACGCTGAAATGTTTAAATGAATAATTTATTACGCCGCAAGTGTTTATTGACTGTCCTTTTATTATTTACCTTTGAGTGAGTAAATGCGTGGAGCGGCTGGGCGTGGGCCGCAGCCCCTGGCCTCGCTCCACAGCAGGCAGCTTGGACTCCCGTGTCCAGCTCAGGGCAACCTCAGCTGTCCCAGGATGACTTCATCAGCCTTGCGTTGATGGACTTGGAGTGAGCGCAGTGCCATTGCGGCCTCTGGCCGTGCATAGAGAGGGCTACTTGGGCTTGTTTTACTTTTTGTCTTTTGGACACAGGGTCTCGCTATGCAGTTCAGGCAGGCCTTGAGCTCACTTTGTAGCCCAGGCTGCTTTCGAAGTTGTAACGTTCCTCCTTCTTCAACCTCCTCAGTGCTGGGATTCCAGGCTTGTGTCTCCACACCCAGCTCAAGGACTGCTTGTGGAATGTGCTGTGGGCATACCAGTTCTGCGACAGATGGACTCAGGGAGCCCTGGAAGATGAATCAAGAGGTTGGGGCAGTGACTCGAATTGCCCAGTGTGGGCCGCTCTTCCTGTGGGACCTGCAGGGGTAAATGCACCTGCTGCCAATCCCTGCCATCTCGCCCTACACCTGGGACGAGGCTGTCAGAGCAGGCTGCAGTGAGGCGCTCTTCTCAAGAGGGAAGGTCTCCCACCCAGACTCCAAGGCCAGCGACAGTCTGCACCCACAGGTCCCTGCTCTTAAAGGACAAAGTTTAGCTGGGCTTGATGACACATACCTGTAATCCCAGCACTCTGATCTAATCCAGCAGCTGAGGCATGAGGATCACTGTGAATTCAAGACCAGCATGGACTACATGGTAAGACCCTGTCTCAAAAGAAAGAAAGAAAGAAAGAAAGAAAGAAAGAAAGAAAGAAAGAAAGAAAGAAAGAAAGAAAGACAGAAAGAACTAAACAAAAGATAAAGGTTTCAACCATCCAAGATTTCTTCAATATATGTAGTAACCCAAAACTAAGAAGCCCTAAGACAAAACTAGATAGGTAGACAGATAGGAGAGAGAGAGAGAGAGAGAGAGAGAGAGAGAGAGAGAGAGAGAGAATGAGTTCTGGCCTGGCATGATAGTGGACACCTATAATCCAAGCACTCAGGAGGCTGAGGCAGGAGGATCACTGCAAGTTCAAGGCCAGCCTGGGCTACATAGCAAGAGTCTGTGAAAAAAAAAAAAAAGCCTGAATCACTTTTTTCTCTGTTGTGCCCTCATTTCATTTGAAAAATGGCATAAAGCAGGTGTTTGAAAGAGCCTGTGGACAGGAAGAGATAGCAATGCAAGGCCTGGTAGAGAGAGGCTCAGAGTGGCAGGGAGCACGGCACAGCCCCGCAAGGAAGTGGGCTCAGCCCCAGCCCCGCCTTGTCCTCCCAGCAGCCTCCAGAGCCTGAGCGGCTAGAGAGAAGCCATTCGGTCCATGGGGCTAGAACTCGCAGAGCATCGTGAAGAAGCCCCACAGTGACCCTTGCGCATTGAATATGCAAAGCCTGAAAGGCCTCTCCATCCTCAGCTCAAAGGCAGAAAAGAAACCCTAAAGGGTTCCATGTGCCCGTGCAGAGGTCTGAGGCAGTTCTGACCCTGGGGTTCAGAATCCAGACATTTAAAAACCACAGAGTCCAACAGAGAAACAGCGATCAGTCCCTGGAGCCAAGGCTTCCCTCAGGTTACCCATTGCCTTCCGACGCTTCAGAGAACAGTTTTCCGGGCTCGAGCTCAATCCCAGGGCCTTGCATAGGAGACAAGCACGGCATCAGTGAGCTGAACATCAGGAGGAAGTAGAAAGAGGAGTTTGAGGCCAAGGTCAGCCTGAACAACATAGCAAGACCCCGTCTCAAAAAAACAAAAAATTGGGCCGGCCAGATACTTCAGCAGACTAAAGCACCTGCTTAGGCAGGTGCAGGGATTGGGGTTCGATCCCTGGTACGCCATTCCAGCCCTGCTCCTGGGGGCTGGAGACAGCAACTGAGACTGGGAGCGGTGACACACACCTGTAATCCCAGCACTTGGGAGGCTGAAAACAGGAGGATCGCTACGAGTCTGATCTGTGTGGTGAGACCCTGTAGATCCTGTACTAAATACATGAAAGAAACTCTTACTTCTAATGTCTCTGTCCACCCTATCAGAATTTACACAGAGCCGATGACCATAACTTCAAGCACTTTTCATTATTTTCGTCACACAAATGGAGACACTTACACTAGCAAGTGTGGTGACATTTCCTGAGTGATCGTGCTCAGTGCAGAAGTTGTGTCCCTGTCTGCCCCCTCCCCTCCCCCACCGTGCCCCCGCCCCACTCCCGCCCTTGAAACCCTCTTACAGAGCCATGAATTCTGGGGACGGATCAGATGATGCAAGGTAGGGAAAATGGCAGCCGGATGTTGGCAAAGATCTTCCAATACCCATGTCATCTTTTCAAAATTACATTTCACTAGTGTGATAGCACAAGAATTTCTGATGAGCTTGGAAGGGAGCAAGGAATAGCACCGTCTGGCAGAAGCCTGAGCCGCCTTCCCTACCCTCTGCCGGGAGCTATTAAGGCAACAGGAAGTGGGAAGCGAAGCCAGCTGTGATGGATGTCGGTTAGCATTACTTTTTATGAGGCTCTTCCGGAAAGGCCTTGGGTATAGACGGCCATGGAACAAGGTAGGAGTCGAGGTTATTTGCCTCGGCCCTTGGAGTGAACTTGCTGAGGCCTGGTGAGGTGATCAGAGAGACGCTAGGCACAGGGTAATATGAATTTGTCACGGGCTAATATGCAGACGAAAACAAGAGATTTGTGGCCTCTGTCCACAAGAGATGATGGATTAGGGATTAACGTCTCCGCTTTCTGGTGAGGGAGAAGAATACCCCAATTCCCCTCGCCCTGGTTTGTGTTTCATCACTCTTTTGTGAATTTTTTTTTTTCTGATTCGGAGAGTCACTGAGACTCAGACCCTCCACAGGGCACTAACGGGAATGGAGGAGCCGCCCGCGGCCTTGCTTATAATAAACCATGCTGGTCCACGTGTCATGGGGGCGGGATGTTTAGTAACAGAACACAGGCTTCCAAACAAGTGATAACGGTGCCTTACACTTGCATGGTGGTTTTTTGTTTTTGTTTTTGTTTTTCTGGAAACTTCTTCCAGCATTTTACAAACTTGCGTAAAGAGTCCCTCACCGGTCGTTGGAATGCAGTTGTATCTAGGGTAGAATAAAGGCAGCCGCTCTGCCAGCGAGTGTACACGCTTGGAGGCAGAATGCGCGCTTGCTAAATGCTCGCGTTCCTCCCTTTTCCAGAGCTTTCCGCGGGAGGCTGTGGAGGGGGTGCTGGAGCTGGAGCTCAGCGCTGTCCCCCTGGGCAGCAGGCTTCACAGGACGCGCAGTCATGCCCGCCCTCCCTAGTGAGTAGGCTCGAGCAGGTGGGGCAGGTCGGTGTACCCCAAGAACCGAAGCCTGGGTGTAGGCCGGGTGCAGGAGGGCTGCACGGCCCCGCTCTGTTGGAGATGGGACGACTGCAGCACGCAGTGACTGCAGAGACGTGCCACTCCTCCTCTCCTGCTGGCAGGTTCTAAGACTCACTACACAGAGGCAGCAATGAGAAGAGCACAGGCCCCGCGCCTGCCCTGGAAACTCCAAAGCCCAAACCAAGCGCATGCTCACCCGAGCTGCTGGCGGCTGCCGGCCCGTGCTCGCCCGGGGCTCGCGACAGGTTCCTGGGTGGGGACCGCACCGCGCAAGTGTAACCCGGAAGAGCGGCCTGTGGGGAGGATCTGAGCCCGCAGATGCCGCAGCCCAGCGCAGCACCGTCTGGGAGACCCCAGGGCGGCACCCCAAGACCTGGGCCCTGTTTACCCCTGTGCACAGGTGCCACCTGCGTGGGGTGCGGCCACTCGCTAGGAGCCCCCTGTGGCCCCGAGGCTCTGCTGCTCCTTCCCTACTGGAGGGTGTCAGTGACACCCAGGCACCTGAACCGGCAGCCACCAGCGAGGGCAGTGTGGGTCTCCCCAGGCGGCAGCAGCTTCTCACCGATGAAACAAACTCCAGGTCCTTCTGGCCTCGAAGAAAGAGATGAGCCAGAAGCCAGGGCAGTTTCCTTGAAAGGGGGGCGGGGGGGGGGCTGAGGGTTGGGGGCCGGGAAGATAGCTCAGTAGAATAAGCGCTTCCCTGGCAAGGGCAAGGGTCTGAGTTCAGTCCCCAGTTCCACTCTTCGGCAACTGGCTCTGCAGAGCAAATGGGCCAAATAAGACAGGAAAAGAGAAAACCAAAAATGAAAATGCACCTTGCTCTGAAGAACACAGAGTGGGCTCCTCCCAGCATCTGTGTCTTTAATGCCGGACATCTGGTGGAAATAGCACCGGAGGAACGGAGCTGTGCAGATCCCAGTCCACATGGCCTCTCTTCCCAGCCACCTGAAGTGGTGGGCTGCCTCCTTGAGCTAGCTCAGGTTCAGGCTCCCCCAGTGCTGTTATTGTTGTTGTTGTCAGTCGTCCTCGTCATTGTTGCTGTTGTTGTTTTGATACCAGGGATCCAACTCAGGACCTTGAACTTGGCAGGCAGGTGCTTATGCTGCTGAGCTATCTCCTGGCCACGGTGCTGTTTTAAACCCCTTAGTCGGGCTGGGATACAGCTCAGTAGCACAGTGCCTGCCTGTCAAGTTTGAGGTCCTGAGCTCCATTGCTAACACCAAAAAACAAAAAAAATTCTAGCCATCATGATGACCCTCATCAATAATCTCAGCACTTGGAAGGCTGAGGCAGAAAGACTGCTGCATGTTCAAGGCCAGCCCACTCTACACTGTGAGGGGTTTTTGTTTGTTTGTTTTTGTTTCCAGAACCGGGGATTGAACTCAGACCCTTGTGCTTGTCAGGGAAGCGTTTATTCTACTGAGCTATCTCCCTGCCCCCTACACTGTGAGTTTAGAGTTAGCCTGAACTACACAGGAGGACCATGTCTCAAAAGGACCAAAAAAAATCCCTCCTAGTCATTTACATTTGTCTGTGAACTTGTGATTTATGTGTGTAGTCCCTTAAAGGAATGGAGATGGGCCGAGGGGCACACACCTATAATCCCAGCCTTCTGGGAGGCCAAGGCAGGAAGATCACAAGTTCAAATCCAACCCAGGCAATTTAGTGATGAAGGAAGACTGTCTCAAAATTAAGAAAAAAAAAATTTTTTTTTAAATGGAGAATGGGTATGATGGAAGTCAGACAGTATGATGGTATGATGGATGTGTTCGCGTACACGCACAGCACCCCTTGACACACACTTCCAGGGCTGGGGAGGTAGCTCAGCAGCCTAAGCGCCTGCATGACACATGCTTCCATGTAGCTAGCATCTGTCACCCATGCACAGAGGGGGGCTGGGAGGGTTTGGGTTTTTTTGTTGTTTGTTTGTTTTGGTTGGTTGTTTTTTGTGTGTGTTTTGTTTTTTGTTTTGGTTTGGTTTGGGTACCAGAAATCAGATGCAGAGCCTTGCACTTGTCAGGCAGGCGCTGTGCTCCTGAGCCATGTCCCCAGCCCATTTTTCTGTTTTTTTAAGACAGGGTCTTGCTGAAGTTCTGGCTGCCCCTGAACTCATTCAGTATCCCAGGCTGGCCTTGAACTTATGGTAGCCCTCCTCCCTCACCCTCCTGAGGGCTAGAATTACAGCCTGTGCTACTACTCAGGGCATGTACAAAAGTCTGGTTGGGCCCCAGGTGCTCAGACATTCACTGTGACTCCTGGTGGCCTGAGCACTATACTGTCCTTGGAAACAAATATTTCTTGAAGGAAGTTCCTTGTGTTGTGACCAGTGAGAACAGCTATCCTGGCCTTGTTTTTTGTTTTTTTGTTGTTTATGGGGGTTTTTTGTTTTGTTTTGTTTTGTTTTGTTTTCATTACTGGGGAATGAACCTTCACACAGAGGTAAATCCAAAGACCCTGCGAGATAGAGTCTTACTAAGTTGCTCAGGCTGGGATCAGACCTGCATATTCCTGCCTCAGCCTCCCGAGTGCTGGGATTGCCCATCAACCACCACGTTCAGCCATCGGTCACATCCTTCACGCAAACCCCACACCTGTGCTAGGCAACTGCTAGGGCTCAGATCTGTGTGTGTCCTCAAAGGCCCTGTGTCACAGTGTGGGCCCAGGGTGGTAGGATCTAAGAGACAGGGCTGAGGCTGAAGTCTTTAGGTCACTGGGGGTCCTGGAAGGGAGCAGTGGGCGCAGCCCCTTCCTCTTCCTGGTGAGAGGTAAGCAGTTTCATTCCGCTGCGCTTTCCTCATCCCCAGTGATGCTTCGCTTCACCACAAGCCCAAGGCAACAAGGTCAGCAAACCATGGACTAAAACGACCCAATTGTGAACCAAAGTCAACCTTTTCTCTTCATAAACTGACTCATCTGAGATATTTGTTACAGCAATCCAAAGCTTACTCACACACTAAGCACATTGAATAGCTAGATGTGGTGGCTATAATCCCAGCACCCTGAAGGCTGAGGCAGGAGGATCGCTGTGAATCTGAGACCAGCCTGAACTGCATAGTGAGATAGTGAGACCCTGTTTCAAAAAGAAAACAGAAAACATTAGCATGCACTATAAGACTAAAGTAAAAAGCAACTAGGGACTATTTGTTTTTTTGGTTTTTGTTTTGTGGCCGGCTGAGGAGCCCTGGGGGTAGGGCTGGTGTGGCATGTGGTGCTGGGGTCGAACCTCAGTCCCTGAGCCTTGCCTAAGCTTGCCTAAGAAGGCACTTTAGACCACTGAGCTATCTTGCCCACCCTCGAGGGCAATTTGAATACCACGATCAAAATATTAAACAAGTAGGCAATGACATTGCTAGGATTATACTAAGAACATAACAGGGCATCCATAAGCAGCAACTTGCAGGTGTTTGCTACAGAATTATTTAGAGTAGATAAAAATTACAGTGGCCTCAGTGGCCATCCATAGACCTTGATGATAGGATCTAAATGCATCCCTCAGAATCATATATTGAATTTCTAACCCCCAGGACAATGATCTTAACAGGTCAGCCTTTGGGGTGGCAAGTAGTTTGAGGAATGGAGCCCTCAGAGTCAGCCCCCCTACCAGAGAGACCTTGTGCCCCTTTTAGATGGATGAAAAAAGAGAAAGGCACCTTCTGTGCACCAGAAACAAACTTCACCCCAGACACTGAATCCGGGGTGCCTTGATCTCGCACGCTCAGCTTCCAAGGTCGTGAGCAATAAACCCTGCTGTTCACAAGCTGCTCGCGTTGCGCGCTCTGTCATGCTAGCTTGAGCAGACCAAGACAACCCGGGAGGGGTGAAATCAAGTCTGGGTCATCACCTAAGCGTTGTTATAAAGGAACTGGATACTGGGATAGTTCACGGATTGCGTCAACTGGAGTATGGAGCGCCCGGCTCACAGGCTCCGCGCAGGCCTGGTAATGGGAGAGCCACGGAGGGAGGACGGCCCAGCACGGTGTCCAAGGGGGACTCTGACCTTCGGAGCAGCCCCTCCCCCCGCCTTCCACACACCCTTCCGCCTCCAGATTCGGAGTCACAGGGGACGCTGCGGTGGGCTCCCGCCTTGGACCACCAACTCCTTCAGCCTGCAGCACGCAGACGGACTCTGCGCTCCTCCACGCCCGACCCTGGGCGCGAGCTTGTAAATCCTTAGGTAGCTGTAGATCTCGTATTAAATCTCTTTCTCTAGCGAGTGCTGACTGATAACAGGGACCTTTATAGCTACAAATAGGGAAAGGGTACGCCACAGACTGTGAATGTTTAAAAGCAAATTATACAACGTAAAGTGAGCCCATATGGGAAAAAAATGTGTGGTAAACAGCTTTTTTTTTTTTTTTCTTTTTGGCACTGAGACTCAAACTCCAGACCTCGCACTTCCCAGGCAGGCACTGTGCCGCTGAGCTATATCCCTGGCCCAGCTTATATATTCTTATACATTTTTCTAGAGGAGATCATATTGAGAGTTACCGTTGGGTGGTGGAATTAATTATTAGAAAACAATTAAATGAGGTTACTTTTTATGTTATGCATCCTGTGATGTTTAAGAATTTTTGAAGAGAAAAAAATAGAATAAGAATAAAAAACAAACTTTTTGGAAGTATACATCTTTCTTATATTTTTTTAAAATCTAAATGTTAAGACACTAAGTTAAAACCATTTATTGCACATCTGGACAATAGGATATTAAGTAGTCATTAAAATAGCACTATGGACCTACACACACTGACCTTAAAATACAACATATATGTCAACAAAAAGAAGGGCAGGTCATGGAATAAAAGGTGAAGCATGATCACATTTTTATGAAACTTTGTTGAGAGAAGAGAATCAGCTGTCTGGAAAGACACTCATCAAATATAAATAGCAGCTATCTGTGGGTGGCGGTGCTTTCGTGATTTTTGCTTTCTTCGTGCTTCGTTATACAATTTTTATGAGTGGTACTCTTTTTGTAAATCAGAAAAACATCAAACTCTATTGCCATTTTGGGTGTTTTAATATGCACTCAAGGAGAAGACCCTTCGGAACTTCTATAAAAAAAAAAAAAAAAGAACTAGGACACAAATAGGCACACTACAAAAGAACTTCAGCTGACCGACAATAAGCATAGTAAAATGTTTCATATAATAATAGAAAACAAAAAAAGGGGATACAGATGAATGTCCATTTTGTTTGGTTTTTTTCTTTTTTTTTAATTTCTATTTATTTATTTATGTGTGTGTGTGGTGTGTGTGTGTGTGTGTGTGTGTGTGTGTGTGTGTGTGTGTGTGTGTGTGGCCAGCTCAGCCCACCAGGGGGCGGGGCTGGCTGGCATGTGGTGCTGGGGGATTGAACCACGGTCTCTGTGCTTTGCTAAGCTTGTTCTAAGTAGGTGCTTTAGACCACTGAGCCATCTCACCAGCCCTGAATGTCCATTTTGTATCTGTGTATTCAAAGTGGTTAGGATAGATATATAGTTACATTCTCTTAATGAATAGAACGATTTGTTCTAATGGTGTTCATAAATAGGATATCATGTCTGCATCTTGTACAGCAATTAACCACTAGGAAGAATGTATGCAATGTGTTAATTATTGAAACTGTCCTATCAATTTGATTTGAAACGGTCTCATTGCTATTTGTTTATCAATAAAATTATGGGGAAAAAATAATAGAAAACAATGAACTTACAAAAAATAACAATGATAAATAATGTTCTACTCAGAACAGGCTTGGAAAAGATAACAGTGCAAGAGGATGCACACACAGAACCCCAGCACAAGATAAATAAAAAGAAATGTCTTCGTGGCTCCCAACAGTCTCCTTCAGGTCAATATGGATAAGTATTATAACCTGGAGTATTTATATTTTCTGACATGAATGTTTTGCCCTGGTTTTGCTAACTCCACTAAGAACAATGTCTCAAACCCTCCCCACCCTGGGGAAGGTCATCCCTGATCGATCTATTCTGAAATAATATAGTTTCAAATGTTGGACAAGCAAATTAAGTCAGCAATATGGTGTGTGCTCAGCATGCACAAGACCGTAGGTTGGGTCCCCAGCACCGGAAAAAGCACTATGTTTAATGCTTTTAAAAAAAAAAAAAAAAGTACTTTCTTGACCTACTATTAGTGCCACATTAATATGCGGACTTATTCTCCCACTTTTGTCTCAATGGTGGTGATTATTTCAAAGTTCAGCTGAGATTTACTCTCTTGCCAGTCTTTCCAATAATTCTTAGTGCAGAAAATGGCAGCTTTAGCCTCCTTTTGACAGAGATTCAGAGGCCAAGAACTGTCGTGAATTCTCACTTGACAAAGAGTTTATTGCATTTTTCTGAATATACTACAGGACGTTTATTAGTAGACTATGAAGTATTTATAACCAGTAATTAAAACTAAGCTGTTCCCAGTGTAATAAATGTGCAGTCAGAGAGAGAATCTATTCTTTTTATTGTTTATTTGCTCTTCCTTTAATCTAATATAGAAACTCCTTTCCTAATGGGCCAAGGCATTTATCCTAAAGCAGAAGTTAAACGAAACTGTCTTTTACGAAGATGACTCAGGAAAAGTATCTAAAGTCACTAGAGGGAGATGTTTAAAGCAACGATACAAGGACCGAGAATGTGTGTGTACTGCTTACAGAAATAAATGTAAATTGTCCTCTAAAAGATAAGAAGGTACAAATAGAAAGGTATAATACAAGTAAAAGGAAAGCAGGATCTCAAGGACTAACTAACCAAGAGAGGGAAAGGAGAAGAGCTAGGAAACATGAATAAGTCAAGCCATGCAGTTATATGTAGAAGATGGGCAAGGCAATGATCCTGAGAATCTTCAGAAGATTTTTTAATCTAGCAGTAAGTTGGAAAGATTCTCACC
>NW_004524756.1:1980161-1981550 GCF_000260255.1 Octodon degus | reverse complement strand
AGGTAATTCACCAAATAGAGGAAACTTAAAATCATTCTTACAGTATTTATCCTAAAGAACTAATTATGAATGTATACAAAGTGGTGGCTACCGGGGTGTCTAAGCCCTGGGGATAGGTTATTTACTTTTTTAAAATGTATTCAGTACAGGGTCTATAGGGTCTCGCTACGCAGATCCAACTCGCAGTGATCCTCCTGTTTTCAGCCTCACAAGCGCTGGGATTACAGGCGCGCGCCACCATGCGCAGTCTCAGTCCCCATCTCAGCATGCCTGGGGGCGGGGCCGGCACAGCACACAGGGCTTCCGACCCTGGCTGCTGCACTGTACCTAAGCAGGCGCTTTAGTCTGCTGAAGTATTTGGTCAGCCCTCTTATTTTTTTTTTTTTATTTAATGTATTTAGTACAGGGTCTAGAGGGTCTCACTACTAGATGGGACTCATAGTGACCCTCCTGTTTCAGCCTCCCAAGTGCTGGGGTTACAGGTGTGTGGCACCACGCCCAGTCTCAATCTGGGGGGTGGGGGGCACTGCACTGAGGGCACACAGGGGATTCAACTCCTGCATCTGCCTAAACAGGTGCTTTAATCTGCTAAGCTATCTGGCCAGCCCTTGGGGATAGGTTGTTTTTGGGGTTTTTTGAGGACATAGTTTTTTTTGTTTTTTTTGTTTTTTTTTTTTTTTTTTTGCGGAACCAGGGATTGAACTCAGGCCCTTGTGCTTGCCAGGGAAGCGCTTATTCCACTGAGCCATCTCCCCGGCAAGGGGATAGGTTTTTAAAACTGTCTAAACCATAAAATAATTTGCGGCTATCAAAAAGTCTTCTAGGGGGCTGGAGAGATAGCTCAGTGGAATAAGCACTTGCCTAGCAAGCACAAGGTCCTGAGTTAGATCCCTGGTACCACCAAAAAAAAAGTCTTCTAGCCAGTCATGGTGACACACACCTATTATCCCAGTAGGCTGAGACAAGAGATCACAAGTCCAAGGCTTACCTGGGAAACTTAGTGAAACTTTGTCTCAAAAGAAAATTTAAAAGGACTCACTAGTAAAATGCTTGCCTCACAGGACGGAACTCCAGGGTTCAATCCTCAGTACTGGGGGAAAAAAACAAAAATAAATAAATAAATATATATATGCAACATTTGGGAAGCTGAGGCAAAAGGACCACCACAAGTTCAAGGCCAGCCTGGCTAAGGACAATCCTAAGTGTATACGGAAACTTTGTCTCAAAAAAAGAAAAAATAATTAATTATAAAGGGAAATGAAAGACAAGCAGTTTATAAAAGTATATACAGCATGATTTCAATTTAAAGTTGAAGCTAAAACTATATGAACCAAATATTGATAAGCTATTGGGGAATTTTGGGTTTTTTCTTTGTTTTGTTTTTTGAGA
>NW_004524756.1:1977883-1979025 GCF_000260255.1 Octodon degus | reverse complement strand
CACACACACACACACACACACACACACACACACACACATACATACATAAATAAATTTAAAAAAAAAAAAAAATCCAGCCTGAACCGTGTAGGGAAGCATGGCTGTGTGCTGGCAGAATGTGCCTGCTCTCGAGTCCCTGCACAAGCACTGTTGTCCCACAGACCTCGAGGAAGAACCCAGAGTGCAACTCAGCCGCAGCTGAAATCGCCTGCTTTGGAATCGCTTCAGTGCTTCTGAAGACACTATTGTTTTAATAAAATGAGCGTGACTTTACCTTTGTGTCTAAAAAAAGCTTAAAGGGCTGGCCTGATAGCTCAGGGGACTAAAGCGCCTGCTTAGGCAGACCGCAGCAGCCGGTTCGATCCCCAGCATGCAGGGCCGGCCCCGCCCACCGGGCAAGCTGAGATGGCGACTGAGACTGGGTGGTGGCGCGTGCCTGTAATCCCAGCTCTTGGGAGGCTGAAAACAGGAGAATCACTACAAGTCAGATCTACATAGTGAGAGCCTGTAGACCCTGTACTAAATACAAAAAATATATAAGTAAAAATTAAAATAAAAATAAGCCACACCTACAAAATCACAACAAGCAGCCACCACGCCCAAAACCATGATGGAGAAATCACGCCTGCTGGTGTACATCTCTAATCCCAGCACTGGGAGGCTAAGGTAGGAGAATCACACGTTCCCACCCAGCGACTTAGCAAGATAGTGGCTCAAAAGAGGGCTGGAGACGTAGCTTAGTGCGAAGGCCTGTGTCCAACCCCTTAAGCCACTAAAGAAAGATTTTTTTAAAAGATGGAATGTAAACAAAGTAATGCTGTCCCCAATACCTTATCCTCTGGTTCTGGGACCACCAGCTTTAGACAGTCTACCAGAATAAGGGGGGGACATGGTGTCACCCACAGGAAGCTTCCTGTTGCTTCAGTTTAAACAACATGATAACAAAAGTGTTTCCCTTTATGCAAGGACTTAAAGTTCAACATATCAATACTTGATGAAAAATACCTGTTCCTTATTATGCCTAAAATGTTTGAAATGCAGTGAGATAGTGAGGTTAAGCTTAATAGCCTAAATCGTTTGATAATAACAATAAGCTTGTCTTCTGGATGGTTAACAACCTAAGTTTGCAGACCAAAATTAGA
>NW_004524756.1:1975794-1976486 GCF_000260255.1 Octodon degus | reverse complement strand
GGACAGACCCCCACGCCGCCGGCCTGCAGTGCTGTCCTTGCTGGGGGTCCTAATCCCCGCGACCAGCAGTTTACCCACCTGGCCACAGCGCTGGGAAGCGAGAAGACGGCCACCAACCCTGCTCTCTCCGGCAATGAGTTTTGAAGGTTTTCTTTTTACCAAAGAAATAATGAACGCCTCTTGCAAGCTGTCGGGGAAAATGTCCTGTTCGGAAGTAATTGAAAATATGTTTTGCTGCTGCTTCCGAGCCCTCTTCCAAATCTTTCTTATCTAATTAACAGAGCTCTGCCATCGCTGGGCGGAGAGCGCCACCTAGTGCACAGAATCAGAACGGCCTCACGAGTCGTGGGTGGAGGCCCCACCGGGCAGCTTTGTAAACAAGATTCTTAAATGCCCGGAGCTAGTGCCCATAATGGCCAGATGGAAATCCTGGAAGCTTCACAGGCCACCTGAGATTGTTTCCTCTTTAGATATTTAGGAAATAGCTGATTTTTTTTTTTTTTTTCCTGAACCGGGATTGAACTCAGGCCTTGCACTTGCCAGGGAAGCGCATATTCCACTGAGCCATCTCCCCAGCCCAATAGCTTATGTTTTAAGGCAGATTTTTATCTAAGAAAGTATTTGAGGGGCTGGTGAGATGGCTCAGTGGTCTAAAGCACCTACTTAGAACAAGCTTAGCAAAGCACAGGGAC
>NW_004524756.1:1970082-1975409 GCF_000260255.1 Octodon degus | reverse complement strand
CCCAGCCCTTTTTACTATGTTATTTTGAGGCAAGCTTTCACTACACTGCTAGGCTTCCCAGGGTGTATCTGCATGTGATCTCCCTGCCTCAGCCTCCCAGAGGGTGGGGATTGCAGGCACACCACACCACAGCTGGCTTCTCCCTAGCTGCATAAAGGAAATTACTATCTTTGACCTAATTTATCTGTTTTGCCCCTGGAGCAAAAATCTTTCTAAATAAAGACATATCCTAGCCAGGCCACCTTTGCTTGCTAAAGTCAGGATTCAAGATTAAAAGTAGCCCCCTCCTCTCAGTAAGCCATGTCTAGATATAATACAGAATTGCTGACCACCCAAAACGTGAGGGGATCCTATCAAGTTTATTTCACTTACAGTTTCCAATTCTAAAAGCCAGAAAGTCCCTTTTTTTGAGGTGATGATTGTGAAAGCCAGCAGCAGATTCCAACAGAAGAGCCCTTGGAAAATCCTAATCTCTCAGTTGCCCAGGGCTACATTTTTTAGGGAGATTGGGAAACTTTCCCTTAGGACAAAGCCATGTGTCAAATTCTTGGCATGTGCTAATCTGATGTTTAAGGTATTGGTTACATTCAAGTAGCTCCAAAAATTCCTCAGAATTTTTCAATTTACTGAGATAAATGTGAGTGAAGCCTAGGGGAGCTTCAGCCCCGTGCCTCCCTACAAGTCATTACCCTCCCTGACACCTCAAAAAACAAATCTCTAGTTCTTTTATTTTTCTGCTTTAAACTATTTAACTGAAATGGACTTACATTTGTTTCTGAAGTGACTTTCATTTATTTTGATACATCTTTTCTCCCTGATGATTTACAGGATCTTCAAGCCAATATAAATATTTTATAAATATTTGAATGCTTGAGTATATACCTGCACAATATCTCAACAATATCTTTCAGCAAGAAAAACAATGAAGAATAAAGACTAGACACAATTACTGGGTACAGTGAAAATCTGCTGCAAATATTTCTGAGTTAAGAAGGCACTACATACCTGTTCAACTAAGAAAACCACCCTTACAACACAGGATGATTTTATTTTTAGGTAGGACCAGAGCACTTAGGCTGTCAACTAGGTACTGAATGGCAGAGTAACATCCCCAGTTTATGCCATGAATTCATAGGGAGTAGGTTCCAACAGCTCAGGGTCCTTCCCATTGGTTCTCACAAAGTGCACTTCTCTGGGAGGAACAGGCTGGCGCTTCAGTTGAACCCAGGTACCTTTCTCTTTGGCTTTCTTCTTTTTCTGATCATTTTTCTTCACACGTTTTAGGAAGCCATCATGAATTCTTGAGTGTTCAATCTGCTTAATGTGCACATTAATCCTCTTGGCAAGTATGTTGCCCTTAACTTGCTTGTTTACAACAACACCAACAGCATGCTGGGTAACGTTGTAGACTCTTCCCCTTTTGCCATGGTGACATTGGTGAAGCCTCCTTTTTTGCACAGTACCCATTCCCTTGATGTCTACAATGTCACCCTTTTTGTAGATTCGCATGTATGTGGCCAAAGGAACAACCCCATGTTTGCTAAAAGGCCTGGAGATCATATATCGGGTCCCCCTTCTCTCGCTCTTTGTGTTAGCCATTTTGGCAAATTACTGGAAGATGGTGATTCTGGCTGACAGGAAATCCCTGATTCTTAGAGGGAAAAAAGCAACAAAAAGCAAAGCATTTACTTTTTTTCTTTCTTCTTCTTCTTCTTCTTCTTCTTCTTCTTCTTCTTCTTCTTCTTCTTCTTCTTCTTCTTCTTCTTCTTCTTCTTCTTCTTCTTTTTTCCTTTCCAGGAGGTTTCAGTATCTACCCCAGGCTGGTGTTAAACTTGGAATCTGACTGCCTCAGCCTCCCAAGTGGAATTACAGACATGCTCCAGGGTTACAGTATGAGCAGTTCTTTTTTTAATTTTATTAAGAAACAAATAGCAATGAGACAGTTTCAAAACAGGTTAGTAGGACAGTTTCAATAATTAATACATTGCATATTGTTGTCTTCATAATAGTTATTCAGAGTACAAGATGCAGACATGATATCCTGTCCAGCACTATTAGTACAAATCTTTCTTCTTATTGACCTAAGAGAAAGTAGCTGTATATCCATCCTAACTATTTTGTATATACAGATACAAAATGTTCCTTCATTTTTATCTCCTTTTTTTGTTTAGTTTTGTTACACATCAGTATTCCATTGCCACTTAAATATTGTAGGTGTGTGAATTCAGCAAAACAATCCAACATAGCCCAGTAGTCCATAATAGTAGTGGGTTCTCCGTAGGACTGGCAATGTCAGAAGTTGTTGACTTGAGCCTTTTACAGCTCAGCATACTAATATGGCTTTACCTTTTTTTTTTTTTTTTTTTCATTTTTTTTGTGGAACCGGGGATTGAACTCAGGCCCTTGTGCTTGCCAGGGAAGCGCTTATTCTACTGAGCCATCTCCCTGGCCCATGGCTTTACTTTTTATACCTCGTTTTTATACTTTTCCGATGGATGGTTAAGACCAAGATAGAGCAAGACCTATATAACAAGAAGTGTAGGGGCCAGGGAGATAGCTCAGTAGAATAAGTGCTTGCCTGGCCCTGGTTCCACAAAAAATAAATAAATAAATAAATAAATGAGGATGAAGACAAAGCCCAAGATGAAGAACTTGGTATTTTACGATCCTCCCAAGACATGCTTTTTACTCTATCTTTGGGCCACAGTATCCTCTGCTCTTCTGGGTATCATAAGATTTTGTAAAATCTCTTTCCTAGAAAGAGTAGAATGATGACTCAGTCCTTCCTCTGTGACTGATAGAAGATTTTTTTTTTTAGCATTTTTGTTCATCTTTTATCCATTTATTTATTTGGTACAGGATCTCGCTGCACAGCTTGGACTCATAGTGACCCTGTCTCAGCCTCCCCATCACTGAGATTACACCACCATGCCTGGTTTCAGTGGCCGGCACTGCTCCAGGGCCAGCACAGCATGTGGTACTGGGGATCAAACTCGGGTCCTTGTGCTTGCTAGGCATGCACTTAGACTGCTGAGCTATCGCCCAAGCCCTGGAAGCATGTTTTATTGATAACTTAGAAAGATTTACTTTAGGGTAGGGGATAGCTCAATGGTAGAGGGCTTGTCTATTATGCCCAAGACTCCACCCAGCCTCCATTCCCAGCACTGAAAAAAAAAATTATTTATAGACAGATAGACAGACAGATAGATAGATTTAGCTTCACAACTCATTATTGATTCTGTCTTAGTCACTTTTCTCATTGCTGAAACAAAAATACCCAGCACCTGGTGTCAAAGGGGGAAAGGTTTATTTAGCTCACAGTTTGTAGAGGTTTCAGTCTGCACTCAGCTGGCTCCAAGGCAGGGTGGCACATGGCAGAGGGCAGCGGCTCTCAGCAGGCAGAAGACAGCGAAGCAAGTGAGCAAGAGACGACTGAAGCTCTTTCTGTCCCTTATGTCTTGTCCAGGCAGGCAGCACTCACACCCGTAATCCCAGAGCCCTTGATCTTGGCACTGCACCATGAATCAACCCCAGCGTCACATACTCTAGATCCAGGTACCTCTGAAAAAGTCCCACATGTGACCACGTGAGGCTTCAAAGGGACACTAGACACAGCCAAACAGTACATGCAAAAGTTTTAGGATTATTGTCAAATTTGAAATACTCAACATATTTCTTAAATCACTTTTGTCTCATATTCTACTTAGCCTTTCTTCTAATTTTCTCCTCCTTTAATAAAAATCTTGATGATGACTAAAAAAATTCCCTCATATAGGTCCAAATCGTGTCTTTGATTTCTCAAAAATATTGAAATATCCCAGTATTTCTCTCCAGCTTCACTTGTTTAAATAATCTGACTATTGCAATCTTTATGAAAACAATGGCCATGGGAACACACTGTAGCAACAGGAAGCCGTGTCACAGAAGCTTTTGGAGTTCTGGGTTGAATCCACTCCTGCTCAGGATCCAAAGGGCCAGGCCCAAGAACCCTCTGAAGCTTTCAATGTGTGACCCAGCAAACCTGCAGCTCATTGAAACGTGGTCAGGTTCCAAACTTTGAGAATTCTGCAAATCCCTGAAATGTTCCTTGCAATAGGCCATGAGTGGACTTGACACTCAGAAACAAGGACACTTACAACCCATAAATCAGCTGATGTGACTACCTTCAACAGGTTCATCTGTCAGGGTGCCTGCTGGGCAGACAGAACCAGTAGAGAGAGAGTGCTGTTGCAAGGGCTCGGCTTATGTAACGTGGACCGACCTGGGAGAGTCCACGACCTGGATGAATGTGAGACCTGGGTGAGTCCGAAAGCACAGGGCAGGCTGCAGGCTGGAAACTGTAGAGCTTAGGGAAACCAGTTTTGCTTCTAAAGCAGCTTAGATCAGACTCACTGAATCATCAAACACAATCTCCTCTGCTCAGGGTCCACCGATTAGCAACATGAGCAAGTCTACAAAACGCCTCCTTAACTACACCTCGGTTAATGCTAGAACCCAGCGCAGGGCAGCGTCGCACATTGGCAAGTGACACTGCTCTACTATGTTGGAGACTGCACTAACAAGCAGCACCCAAAGATGAGAAGCAACTGTTCTTACCCAGCTTGGAGTAGAGAGATGGATTCTGTGGCTAGGTAGGCCCAGGATGGGACAATCCCTACATCACATAAAGGTCAAGGGATCAGCTCTGACTCCGACATTCACATCCTAAATGAGTTCCTCCCTTTCCCTATCATCACTAGTAAGATGCAGGTAATAATAATAGTACCCATCTCCCAGCTTGTGAAAATCAGAAGAGACAAAAGAAGGCAAAGTGCTTAGAACAGTGCCAGGCATACAGCAGGGGCTAGCATCAACCTGGTCTCTGCTCTTGTTACCCGTGTGAAGACTTGAAGGTAAGTAAGCTCAGTCTGGATCAAAGTGTACACCAAGCATAAGAAACAGGACAAGCAAAGTCACAGAGGCGTGAAAATACTTGTCACACCTGGGGAAGAGTACTTACCACAGCGTAGCCAGAGCTGGCAAGGAGAGATCAGATCTGAATGGTGGCTCCAAGGAGCTGCAGATGCTGTGGGAAAGAGTGTGCAATTTATCTTGGCAGCACAAAAGCACAATGACACTTTTCTTAATCAAAATGGCCAACACAATAAGCGAGGAGTTCATTATGCATGCCCAACCATAATACAACCCCAGCACTTGGGAGTCTGAGGCAGGAAAACCTTGCAGTTCAAGGCCAGCCTGGGGTACACAGTGAGTTCTAGGCCAGCCTGAATTACATAGCAAGACCTTATCTCAATAATAATAATAATAATAATAATAATAATAATAAT
>NW_004524756.1:1959673-1969982 GCF_000260255.1 Octodon degus | reverse complement strand
CAGGCATGGTGGCACACTCCTGTGATCCCAGCACTCAGGAGACTGAGGTAGGAGGATCACTGAATTCCAGCCCAGCCTGGGCTACATAGCAAAACTCTACTATAAAAAAAAAAAAAAGGAAGGGCCGGGGAGATGGCTCAATGGAATAAGCGCTTCCCTGGCAAGCGCAAGGGCCTGAGTTCAATCCCCAGTTCTGCACATTAAAGAAAAAAAAAAAAAAAAAAAAAGAGAAGAAGAAATCTTTGAATACCTAGAATGCACAAGCTTCAACAGCCTATGAGTATAAATGAGGCCACATCTGAATATTCCCCCTAGTCTCAATGCTCTAACTATTGATCACTGTAACAGAAAGTTGGTTTTTCCCAGAGGTCCTCTTCCAGTGTACAGTGTTCCCCAGGACCCACAGGATGGGCTCCAGGATCTCCTAGAGACACCAAAATCCTCAGATGCCCCTGTGCTTGCCCCAGAAGACATTTAGGACTTCTAGGACCTCCCACATCCTCCCATAGACTTTAAATCACCTCTGCATAGCTTATAATACTTAACACAATGGATGCTGTGTACATAGTTGCAGTATCCATTGTTTCAGGAATAATGACAAGACTGTACATGTTCAATACAGACACTTATTTTTCAACTATATCCCATGTGGAGTTTGCTGAACCCGAAGATGTAGAGTGCATGGATACGGAGGAAGGGCAGGCTGCATAGATCCTCCAGGGCTGACTGCATGATTTTCTCAGTCAGTTCTGGTAGCAGCTCACTGTCACAGGATGGGTAGCATGGGGACACCACACAGGGCACTCAAGGCAGGACTCTTACCCTCTGGAGAGATCTAACTCTACCTAAGTCCTCCAGACCAGAATTGAGGTCACTATTGAAGAGAAAAAGCTCAATTTGAGGTTGTCCCATGCAAATCATCATTGGCATCTGGAGCACTATAATACTCTACATTCATATATTCTCAATGTATCAGAGAGGGCTGGTTGTCCCCCAAATCCATGCTGTCATAATAATAGCAGCGCAGTTGGGCTTGTAGCCACGTGGCTCAGTGCCCTACTTCACAGCCCTTTGTTCATAAATGAGGTCACATGACTTCCCACAGATAGAACACAGGCGTGAGTCACAGATGTCACTTCTAGGCCCAGACCTGGAAATTGCATGTGTATTCCTCTACGCACTTTCATCTTCCCTGCAACTGTCATTCTGATTGTGACTTGGCTCTCAACACATCACTGGAACCCAGCATTTAAGAGATGAGAGCAGAAAACAAGGCTCTTGACTTCCAAGAGCAAAGCTCACCTAGGACACTGCCTACCAAAGAAAGAAACGCCTGCGCTCCTAAAGCCACTTGATTATTGTGAGTCTCTATGACAATGGCCAGTTTTCCCCTAATTTGTACCCTCAGCTCTTTCCTTCAGTCTCATGAGTGAAGCTAGATGAGTTTCCAGACACAACCATGAGCCCATGAAATACTCAGACCTTGATCTCACGAGGGCTCATTGTGCCAGAATTCCTGTAATGAATTCAGGGTGCGAGAGAGGAGAGAGAGAGACAGACACAGAGAGACAGAGCTGAGAAAGAGACAGAGACAGAGACAGAGAGACAGATCCACTGTCCTACCTACAATCTGGTTTCTGGTTTATATTTGAACCTCTTCCATTAAATTAACTCTAGATAGGATCCAACATTTTTCTTTGTGGGAATTTCCCCAGCCCTACACAAAGTAATGAACATACATAAATCTTGAGTAGGGAAAAGATCCGTGTGTCTGATCAGCCACGACCCCCGTGACCCAAGACTCTTTAGACATCAGAGATACCTGTGGTCCCTGTGAGAAGAATCAGTTGAGAAGATGAGGACAAGGGTGAATCCGAGAATGGAATGACCTGACTAAGAGCTGGTGAGTTCCTGTGCATGCCAGTGCCACTGGGAATGGAAAGGCTCAAGTTCAAGGGAAGAGTGAGAACCGCAGTGAGAACCGCCAGCCTTGACACGGAGCATTTCCCACAGCGCTCACGCTGTGCTCCAGGCAAGCACTTTTGGTGGTGATACTGAAGAGAATAATGGTTACAGCGTTACAAATGACTGGATTTACATAAATTTGATCCTGGAACTCACTGAGGGAAAACAGCTTTTTTTAAAAAAAGAGAAAAGATGGCAATGGAATACCCATATCTGACAAAACTAAACAAAAAAAGGGATACAAAGGAAAGACCATATTATATCTCTATATACAAAATAGTTAGGATAGACATACAGCTACTTTCTCTTAATTCAAAGAGAAAAAATATTTGTACTAATAGCATGTAGACAGGATATTACATCTGCATCTTTTGCTATGAATAACACTAAGAAGACAACCATATGTAATGTATTAATTATTGAAACTGTTATACTAATTGGTTTTGTAACTGTCTCATTGCTATTCCTCAATAAAATTATTTTAAAAAATAAAAAAGGGCTGGGGAGATGGCTCAGTGGAATAAGCACTTCCCTGGCAAGTGCAAGGGCCTGAGTTCAATCCCCGGTTCCGCCAATAAATAAATAAATAAATAAATACAAATAAATAAATAAAAAAGAGAAAAGAGAAAAGAAAACACAATGCAGCATGACCAGTGTATGTTATAATGTTTCCTTTCTGTTTTAAAAATGGAAAAGAGGTGAGGACTTTAGATATAAGGAGGAGAAAAAGGTGAGTGACAGAAAAACTAAGGCCACTTTGGAAGTTAACAAGTAACACAGGTTTTTATGAGACTGTCAGGTATTGCAAAATATCTCATATTCTCTGGCAGAAAACCCTGATTTACACAATATCTTTTTGACAGTCAGGTAGAATTTTTAAAAGGATAAAAGTGACCTAGGACACAGTTACTTTGATTCTAGTCATCTTATTTTAAATTCCTTTCTTGTTTGTCTTCTATAATCCAGGATACTCAGCTGCAAATAATGTGGGCTGGGAGATGGCTAGTAGAATAAGCGCATGCCTGGCAAGCGCAGGGGCCTGAATTCAATCCCCAGTTCCACAAAAAAAAAAAAAAAAAAAAAAAAGTTAATGTATGAGGTTTGTTTGTTTATTTGTTTCTAAACTAAAATTTCGATATTCAGGTTTAATTGCAGTGGAAATGGAAAGATCCCAACTCGGGGCACTTAGCAACAAATACATGGGTTTGGCACTGTAGTTCCGGCACTCATCCGTAAAAGGTTCACCATCTCTGCACTAACTACCCTGTCTCGGAACACCACCGCACTTGGTGGAATCTAGACCCTACTTGCCAGGGTAACTTAGGAAATAGTTTTAGCTTCCCTGCCTCTATGATAAAGGAAAGGTGCACTAGGGGTCAATTTACATGATCTACTACACATTTAAAAAAAAAAAAAAAAAAAAAAAAACAGAAGAGCTAAGAGTATGGTTTATAGGAGTAGAGCCCTCCCTTAGTACATGAGAGACCCTGTGATCCCTCCCCAGCACCACAAATGAATGAATGAATGAATGAATGAATGAATGAATGAAATTCGAGAACCTGTGCATAAATATTTTCCAGAAAGATTATCAAATAACTATTACAATAATATTGTTATCGGTAAAGAGTGTCAGATGGGAGTTGTTTCGAACTGATTCATCACAGGGCTCTTTTGCTTGGGTCCTGCGTAACCCCCTAGCAGGAGGAAGACCCGTGTGGACAGCATGCCCTTGGGGTTGACTGCTGCTCAGGTCTGCCCACTCCAAGCTTCAGAATCCTCACACTAAATCTGCCCTGTCTGAGGCACTTCTCTGCTACAATGCTTACATGTTTTCTCTAAGTTGGATTTGTACAAAGCTGACAATAGGATCTGCTATTACACCATCACCTGCGCACGTCACACAGAAGTTTCTGGGCTCCGTCTCCAGTCTCTTCTCACAGAGGCGCTGGCTCTGAGCCTTGCCCCTATGGCTGAGAGATTCATTCTGCTTTAGCCGCTCTTACTTTTTTAGTATTCTGCACTCTTCCTGTCCTAGGCTTGATTTTCCCTAAGAAGTCTCACTCTTGATCTGGAGTCCTTTTGCACTGACCACAGGGTGCTTGAGGCTTGCATTTTGAAAGGAGATAATATTTTATCAATGTTAAACTCTCCTGTTTTAGTCAGATATCCTATTGTTCAGACACAAAGCCTAACACACACAAGTTGCAGGAGGACAGACTGACTGTGTGGCTCATGCTTTCAGTGGGCACAGTCCATAGTCAGCGGGCCCCATTGCAGAAACTGCATGGGGTCGGGCCCAGGGGATCCACTCACATCACAGCAGCCAGGACACAGAGAAGATACAAACCAGGAGAGAAACACCTTCCCACTGACACAAGTGACCAGCACCTTCTGACCAGGCTCTACCTCCAAATGTGAGACTTCTGGGACGTTTCAGATCTGCATATGTTTTCTCATTTCACTTCCCAGGAGCCAATCCTAAGATTGGGCCCCTAAGAGCAACAGAGGCACAGGAATTTGTCTTCTTCTAGTGGGCTAAAGAGGAAACTTCCCTGGCTGTCTTTAACATAGCACAAAAGCATCTCAGAGGACTTATCTCAGATCCCAGAACCCTTCCTGTACACAGAGAATTAAGTCCGTGCCTGGTCATAGAAGAGCCGGGCCTATGGCAAGCATCTTGTCCCAGTCAGCCTGGGACTATTTCAGTATCAGCAATGATCCCCACAGTCCCAAGCAGACCAGGAGAACTGGTCAGCTAACTCCACCATGGGGCTTATGGTCCTCTTAAGGAGGATGAAACATAAACCAAACACTCTCTTGCAGTCTGGAGTAATCATGGAGAGAAGAATAATGACCAGAAGAGAAAAAACATACCCAGGCTCTTCCCTTCTCTCCTGCTCCACGCACCCAGGTCCACCTTGAGACCTACAAGCCCTAGAAATATCCAGACATACACAAGGACCTTCTGTTAAAAAAAAAAAAAAAAAAAAAATGAAAAAAAGGGGGGGCTAGTGAGATGGCTCAGTGGTCTAAAGCACCTTCTTAGAACAAGCTTAGCAATGCACAGGGACCGTGGTTCAATCCCCCAGCACCACATGCCAGCCAGCCCCGCCCCCTGGTGGGCTGAGCTGGCCACACACACACACACAAATAAATAAAATAAATTAAAAAAAAAGGGGGGGGCCAGTGAGATGGCTCAGTAGAATAAGTTCTTGCCTGGCAAGCACAAGGGCCTGAGTTCAATCCCCAGTTCTGTAAAAAAAAAAAAAAAAAACAAGGACCTGTGGCTACTGGGGAGGCTGAGGCAGGAAGAGCACAAGTTGGATCCCAACCTGGGTGACTTAGAGAAACCATCTTTCAAAATAAAAGATTAAAAAACAGGATGTATCTCAATGAAAGGGCATCCCTAGAATTGATCCCTAGTATAGGGAGGAAGGAAGGGGAGGAGGGAGGAAAGGAGGGAGGGAGGGAGGGAGGGAGGGAGGAAGAGAGGGAAAAAGGAAGGAGGAAAGCTCATATCCATGGCAGGCGGCAGAGAGCAGGAGTTTGTCACTAACTTCCTCACTGGAAATCAGCACACTATTGGGTGACCTCAGCGATAGGCTGAGGCAGTCACTTTCATCAGTAATGTGAGGAAAGAAATTAGGCTGGAGGACAAAGCAGGATCATGAAAACTGTGGGAAACTGGTGCACATGACAGGTGGGAAATAGGGAAGAAATAGAAGGAAGAGCAGAACAGAACAACAATGACAAAAAGCCTAGAAACCGTGTTCACACTCATGTAAAAGCAAGGTCAAACAATGAAGGAAGAAAAAAACAAAACAGAAACAAGAAAAAGAAGGGGAAAGTGTCCACTTTCAGGTTTGTCTCTGCTGTCACTGGTAGTAATGTGAGGAAACTGGACTTGGAAGGAATGGGAAGAATGAGAAAAGCCCATTGTATTCACTAGCTCAGTACAAAGCTATAGCTCAGTACAAAGACCAAGGCGTCAGTGAGGCCAGTCTCTTCCAAGACCTCCCCCTTGCTTCAGGTGGTCGTTTCCTCTCTATGTCTTTGCTTTGTGCTTCCTCTGTTGGCTTTGTCCTAACCTCCTCTTCTTATGACAGCACTAGTCCTGCTGGATTAGGGCCCACCCCAATGCCCCCATTTTAACTTAATTACCCATCTATAGTCCCTACCACCAAACAGCCACACTCTGAGATCCTCAGTGTTAGGCCTTCAATATATGAATTTTGTCAGAACACAACTGAGCCCACAACACCCACCTCCCCATATCAGGCCCATGAGTCCATCTTCTGCAGAAATAACAGATGCTAGAAGAGAATCATCAAAACCTTTCTTGTATGGAGTGTGGGGTGTTGTTAGGAAAATAAGTCTGTCCACACAGAACCTTGCAGGGCCATTGGGGAACCCTGGTCCCCTTACCAGTGGTGAAAATAGTGGCCTTAGAGGGCACCCTGCATAGGTGCCTTCTTCCAGTTACTCCCCATGGTGCCTCCTCCTGGGCCCCGACAGGCCTCCCTGTGGACTGAGAGGGACCTCTTCCCTCTCCAGACCCACCACACCCCAGGGACACCGGGGACCCACGGCTCCTGAAACTGTGTTCTCAGGCTCATTCACAGGACCTGGGTTCCAATACAGGGCCTGCAGCAAGAACAGACAGGAATAGATGTGAGTTCAAGGCCAGGCTGCCTTCAGCTCCTCCTCCACCATGAGGTCAGCTGGCCTTAGCTTTCTTCACCTCACCTTACCTTTCCCACAGGTGAGTCAGCCACTGGCTGTGTTAGGTAATGAGAACAATGACCATGGAATTCAGTTTCACTCAGTGTAAGCACAAAAACAATGTTTTACAGGGGTTTTTTAAAAGGGAAATGTAATACTCTTTAGTATAAAAGAAAGGATTGGCATCCCAAGTTGGCTATTGCATTTCCACTAAACTGTCAGGGACTAGAATCCTTCCACGCACATTCAGCCTTTCCTTGGCTGATACGCACCCTCAGGGTCTACGGTGGTTGCTGAGCTCTGACCATTGAATTATACGTCTTCACTTAAGAGAAATGAGAAGAATACTTCCCAAGATATGCACTGCTGTCTCCACCTCATTAGTCAAAATTAAGTCCCGTATTCACTGACAAAGGAAACTAGGAGTGTGTTACTGACCTTATTATTCTAGCTGGGTGACAATATGTCTAACCAAAGGAGAGAACGAATGCCAAGAAGCACTGAGTACTTGATCATAAATCACCAATTAGGTGGTGCTTCTCCAGAGAGAGAAGCAAAGCCAAATTGAGGTAGAGCAGCAGCACCGGTGCTCTGTGACTCACAAAGGGGTGACTCACTCCTGCCCACCAGGTTGTCAGCGAAACCATGTTATGAAACTTGGAAATTGCTAAAAATATTCTCAGCTCTGAGTAGTACATCCCTGAATGCAAAGAGTCACTGTATTCTCTAAGTTTTCAAATTATGTATTTCATAGGAAAATTATTATCTGTATCAAACACTGAAAGTACACATGTTTGTACATTGTGACTATTGAGAGAGGTTATTTCTGGTTAGTAGACACGCAGGACATGTTTTGCTGCTTTGCTTTGCTTTCTTTTCTTTCTATGGATAACATTCCTTCGCTGTATACAGTTGGTTACATAGTCAGGTAAAATAATAATTTATTTTCAGAGCACAGCCTTCTAGCCCTGTCACTCATTACTTGAGGGATTCATTCGCCTACAAACCTGGAGGCTGAGACCAGGAATAACTAAACAAACCCAATTCCTGAAATCATTCCTAGCGCTTGCTCTGCCCTAGCTCCTGTCGAGCCGCATCTCTAGGGTTAACTACAGCGCAGAGATCACATCCTGACCTTTCTTGATGGTTCCCAATGGTGCCTTCTGGTTTCCTCGGAACCCAAAGATAAATGTGACTCACGAAGAGTTTCTGAAGAACAGGCACCAAGCTCTGGTGGGATACCGAGTAAGGTGCACTTTCCACACTGCACGCTCAGAAAGAAAAATGGGAGTGTTTCCCTCCTTGAAGCCACTCTCCAGGAGGAAGCCCACTTACCTGGGCTGCGTTTTCTTTCAGGAAACTCTTTGTACCTGCAGGGAGTCCAACACATCTGCAATCCCCACACCCAGTCCCTGCAGCCCCCAAGGTGCACAGTGCAGTTCTGGAATCCACAGGGGCTCATCCATTCCTCCCCACACTGAGGCTGCTGCTTCTCCACAGAAGACCATGGCTGACAAACTGAAAGGCAATTGCTCTGGGGTTGTTTTTCCCATGCTTTTGTTCCTATCCTAGAGTCAAGAGACTGACAGCCAATTGAACCACCAGCCTTGCTAGAAAAACACCAAAAGTTGGGGCCCAAGAGATGGCTCAGTGGAATAAGTGCTTCCATGGCAAGCGTAAGAGCCTGAGTTCAATCTCTGGTTCTGCCAAAAAAAAAAAAAAAAAAAAAAAAAAAGAAAAACACCCAAAGGCATGTGAATAAAAGCATCACGTCATTCACAAAGCTTGCCCGGCTCTGTTTCCTGGGGCCTTCTACAGTGCGATGGAGGGTGAGAGACAAAGCAAGTCTAGACGGGAATGAAGGCACATTACCAATCCCGGAAAAAAAGGGCAGCTGCTGACTCCAGATCTAGCCAGGATGAGCACAAGGAAGGCAGCGGGGACCACAGCAGTCCCACCCTCCCTCTTCGAGGGCTTACAGGTGGCCGGGGCAGATTTTAAGGAAGGCACACGTGAACACCTCACTCACACAGCCCCTTCCTGCTCGCGCTCAAAATTAGGATGCATATTCTTGGCAAAATGGCTACTGTTTGTCTTTTTCTCAATAAACAATCTTAAATTCTGTAAGCTTCAAGCCTCACAAATCCTAATTCTTCCCAAATAAAGGAATGGGTCATGGGCTCCTAGGTTTTTTTTTTTTAATGTAAATTGTGGCTTAAATAAATAAAATGTATCACCTTAGCATGCTTGTTTGTTTGTGTTTTGAGCCAGGACCTTACTATGTAGTCCAGGATGGGCTTGAATTCACTATGTAGTCCAGGATGGCCCCAAACTCACAACTATCCTCCTGTTACAGCCTCCCAAGCGCAACCAGGAGAGAGAGAGAGAGAGAGAGAGAGAGAGAGAGAGAGAGAGAGAGAGAGAGAGAGTTAGTTCAGGCTGTGGGTTCCAGCAGGTAGCCATGAGTTCCAGCAGCTCTGGCAGCAGGAGGAAGGGCAGCCGTAGAGCTGGGTAGCTTCGCCAGGCTCCCGTGCGCCTTCCACACGTCCTCCCCACCCACCCCTGTTCCCGTCCTTCCACCCCCCCCAGCCCCCTTTCCCCCCTTCCCCCACCCCTCACCACCGGGCCACCAAGATGCCCAGGAGGAAGGTCAGCTCAGCTGGCCCAAGAGGCGGCGAAGGGGGAGCCGCAGAAGAGATCGGCAAGGTTATCTGCTAAACCTGTTCCAGCTAAAGTGGAAACGAAGCCAAAAAAGGCAGCAGGAAAGGATAAATCTTCGGACAAAAAAAGTGCAGGCAAAAGAGAAAAGGGGAGCCAACGGAAAACAGGCTGAAGTGGCTGATCAAGAAACCAAGGAAGATTTACCTGCAGAAAATGGAGAAACTAAAAATGAGGAGAGTGCAGCTCTGATGAAGCAAAAGAGAAAGAAGCCGAGTCTGATTAATCTCACACCATGTCTTAGCAGTGCTCCCTGTCCCCCTTCTTGTACAATCCAGAGGAATATTTTTATCAACTATTTTGTAAAGGCAAGTGTTTTAATAGCTCTAGAAACATTTTTAAAAAGGAGGGAATCTCACCTCCTTGCATTTTTTAAGTGTAAATGATTTTGTTTAGAGGTGAAATCATTCTCTGTTTATTTTTTGGTACAACCAGAAATATGGGATATTGAATTATGGCAGGCTTTGACTGTCTTGGGTGTCAGCTTAACATTCCGTAGGTGGGGGTTAGTTTTAGATCCTGCAATACAAAGCATACTAAATGGCAATTTGGAATTACAGTCCTGCATTTTATATGTCTTAGATACTTTAAATGGCTTCTATTCCCACTTTTTTTGTAGAATTGTTTCCTAAAAAAACTATATCCTAGCCAACATTTTGGCCCTAGCCTTCTAAGGTCAATTAAGACTCAGGACATGTGAGAACTTGTACTGTAGCATCATGTAACTCAGTAGTGTCCCAAATTTTCTGATCAAGGAGATTAGGGAGCCAAAGAAGAAAGTGATTGATGATGCAGAGTGTGCCAAAGGAGAGTCACATGGAGAGAAAACATTCTCTCAGGCTTCCACAGAGAGCACAATGGACAAGCAATGGCCATGACTCATCCACATGGATGACACTGACAA
>NW_004524756.1:1950277-1950858 GCF_000260255.1 Octodon degus | reverse complement strand
TGAGAATTCTAATTATATGAATATAAGTTTCTTGATTTTGACACAGGGAACTATTATGACTGATCTGTAAATTCTTTCATCTTCATTTTTATTTTGGACAATTTTTATTGTTATATTCATTTAAGTTTGTAAATAATTTATTTACAATGTGCAATCTATTATTACTCTCATGCTATGTATTCATTTTAGAAATATTTCTCTAAAATTCACTCTGTCTACATCTTATATCTTTCACATTTCAATATTTGTCTACAATTTTAATATGATATGTAATTATTGATTTTCAATAAAATTAATGAAAAAAGTATGAGTTATAATAAAAATATGATGAATGTGTAAATTTTTAAAAATTTATTACAGTAAAAGACATTTCCATTAATGCCTCTCAAAATACTCCTTGCTTCAAACATACTTATCTCATCATTCTTGCCAAATTTTTTTTGTTTTACTATTGTTACTATTTTAATCATTTAGTTATTTATTTATGTATTTGGTACAGGGTCTCACTATGCAGCTTGGACTCATGGCGTTCCTCCTGTCTCAGCCACCCCAGCACTAGGATTACAGGCATGTGCCACCAC
>NW_004524756.1:1946350-1948077 GCF_000260255.1 Octodon degus | reverse complement strand
CTCTCCCTGTCCCTCTCTCTGTCTCTCTCTGTCTCTCTGTCTCTCTCCCCCCTTCCCTCCCTCCCTCCCCTAATCTGGATCTGGTACTTGTTAATCCACCAGTACACACTTGGAGCCTTCCTCTCCTTCTCACTTCTCATCTGTTCTTCTAGGACTTTCAAGTGTTCTGGATGCAGTCTCCAACTCTGAAAGAAAAAACAATTGAGTAAGAGCCTGGACACCTTCACACTCCACAGGAGGCCACAGACCCACAAATCCAGTTCAGCACTGGCAGTGAAAAAGACTCATTAAGAGAAGGAATGCTTCAGTCCCCACGAGTCACGGAAGACTACCCCCAGAACGTCACCCTCAACCTGGGCCTCCAAGAAGGCACGGCACTGGGCTGAGGGCGGCTGCTCTATCCCCAGCCCCGCTGCACTGCTCCTTCTCTGCAGGCCGAGGAGAGAGGAGCATGCAGCCGAAGCCGGCCTGGACGCATTAGCCAGATTCTGTCACAACATACAAAATAAAAAGGTTGAGGATGTGGCTCGGTAGTAGAATCCTGTCTCGCAGGTGCCATCCCTGGCTGGGTTCAATCTCCAGGAGAGCAGCAGCAATAAGCTGCTCGCTGGGTGAAAACAGCGTCGCGGGTGGTGCTCCCAGAGAGCAGGGTGGGCAAAGGGTTGGGAACATGGTCCACCCCGAGAAGAGAGATGTTCGGTGGTAGCAGCAGGGGAGGAAAGAGGTAGGTGTGAGCGGGGTTACCCTGGGGCAGCTCGCTGGGAACCAGGACCTCTGCCCCTGAGCGCCCTTTAACCTGGGGGCAGGGGACAGCTTGGTGAAGTCGGTGTCCTGGAGACCGCACTCTGCCGGCACAGCCCGGTGCGAGGCCGGTGAGCTTGGTGGGAAAAGGGCAAGACACCGTGCGCGAGTGAATGTTTGACCAAAAGTCAATGCTTTACCTCCGTCATCAGAGAAGAGAACTGATGATCAGGTTGGACTCAACTATGGAAAAAATTACTTTTATGTGTCTTTGCATTTTAAAATTGTCCTGGGGGGCGGGGGCTGATGGAAAGAGAATCGCTGAGATTTCAAGGGCAGCCTGGGCTGCATAGTGAGGCCCTATCTCCAAAAAGCAAATAATTTAAATTAAAATAAATTAAAACCAGGCATGGTGGCACAGGCCTGTAATCCCAGCACCCAGGAGACTAAAGCAGGAGGATTATTGTGAGTTCAAGACCAGCCTGGGCTACACAGCCTTAGCTGCATAGCAAGACTCTGTCTCAAAAAGACAAAATAATAATAATATAAAATAAAACTGCCACCCTCCTGTGTATGTGTGTTCATATAGTTCCACAAGAAAGTGGTAATCATGGGAAGAAAACAGAATAGTTTTATTTTCTTCTCTAGGTCCTTCTCTATTTCTCAAGTATTCTATATTCAAATATAAATTTTTGGGGGCCAGGGAGATAGCTCAGTGGTTTAAGCACCTGCCTGGCAAGTACAAGGTCCTGACTTTGATCCCCAGTTAAAATATATAGCTCTTTTCCGGCTGGAACCATGGAGGTTGCAGAAGAGAAGAAAAAGAAGGTTCCTGCTGTGCCAGAAACCCTTATGAAAAAGTGAAAACATTTCGCAGAGCTAAAGATAAAGCGAGAAAGAAGTTTGCCCAGAAGACGCTTCACAAGGTGAGGAGGAAGCTCATCTATGAAAAGCCAGGCACTGTCATTAGAAGTACAGACAGATGT
>NW_004524756.1:1944221-1945550 GCF_000260255.1 Octodon degus | reverse complement strand
TCTAAGTAGGTGCTTTAGACCACTGAGCCATCTCACCAGCCCCAACAATATATTTTTTTAAAATAGCCAGGCAGATGCCTCTAATTCCCAGCATGTGGCAGGTCAGCCTAGAGAAATTAGCCAATCCTAGTCACAAAATTAAAAAGAAAAAAGGGCTGGCAACATACATCAGTGAACTAAGCACCTGCTTAGGCAAGTTCAGGGAACAGGGTTCAGTCCCCAGCACCGCATGCCACACTGGCCCTGCCCCCCCCCCGCCCCCCGCGCATGCTGTGCGGGTCCTGACATGGGGCAGGCTGAGACTGGGCATGGTGGCGCACCCCTGTCGTCCCATAGTTTGGCAGCTGAAAACAGGAGGATCACTACAAGTCTGATCTGTGTAGTGAGACACTGTACTAACTACATTAAAAAAATAAGAAATAAGAAAATAAAGAGATAACGTTAAAAGGAAAACACCAAGTAGTTTCTCATCATCCTTAGCTGTTTGATGTCTTAGGTTTTATCATTTGATTATGTAGTAGGTGGGAGAAGAGTGAAAGTAGGAGGGACCCTGTAAAATCCAGCTCCCAGACTAAGCATGTAGCTCAGTGGTAGTGTAGCATACTTGTTTACCATCTTTGTTGCTGGAGCTTCAATCCTCAGCACAGCAAAGCATAAAACAAAATCAAACAATCCTTCTTATCCTTGCCCAAGGCCCCTGGGGGAGTGCCTGACCCGCAGATATTCCTACAACTCAACAGCACTGAACACCAGTTCACCTGCAGAAGGGGAGGGGCAGGAAGGTACACACAAGAACATATGCCATGCTCTCTGCTGACTGAATCCAACAAGGGGGTTCCTGGTGCCTGGGATGGGACAGGGCTGAGTAGGTAGGTGCTGGCTTCTCTCAGAAGGGCAGTCAAAGGGAAGACAAGCTGGGGGAGGGTGCAAGCTGACACAAAGAGGAAGGCAGGGTTGTGTTTGGCAGAAGGTGAGGAAACTAGACAGCTTGGAACAAGGAATTTGTGTAGGACGCTGGGTGGGCAAGTGGTTCTGAGACTGGGGGCCTTACGAGAAGAAAACAGGCCTGGAAGCCTGGCAGGATAGCTCAGCGGACTAAGCACCTGCTTAGGCAAGTACTGGGCATGGGGTTCAATCCCCAGCAACATATGCTGCGCTGGCCCTGCTCCGGGGTGCGCTGAGCCAGCCACTGAGTCCAGGCGTGCTACTGCACGCCTGTAATTCCAGCACTGGGGAGGCTGAAAACAGGAAGATCACTATGAGTCTGAGCTACATAGTGAGACCCTAAACCAAATACATAGGAAGGGAGGGAGGGGTGGGATGGGGAGG
>NW_004524756.1:1940309-1943826 GCF_000260255.1 Octodon degus | reverse complement strand
GTTTCACTGGTTCTCACTGACCATGCTCTTACACCTTTAAAAATAAAAATAAATTTAAGATAAGCAAAAATAACCTAGGGCCTGCAGATGTAGTTCAGTGATATGTTGCTCTCCTAACATGTATGAGGCCCTGGGTTAAGTCCCCAGTATTACTGAAAAACTGAAAATAAAAATACATTTCCTGAGATATAATTTGCATATCATACAATTTACTCAATTGTAAGTGGGATTTTTCCCATTGTAATGGGATATTTTTATGTGTGAGATACTGAGGATTGAACCCAGGGCCTTTGCACTGAGATACAATCCCAGTCTTTAAAAAAAAAAAAAAAAATTTATACTGTGAGAGTCTCACTAAGTTGCTAAATTTCCTGGCCGCCTCCTACCTGGACCATCCCACCCCAGAACAGTGGCAAGACATGGTCCAGTTCATACATTTATTTTTCCAAGTTTTATCCGTGTGAGGAGTGTGCTAAAGACTTAAGGGAGGGCCGGGGAGATGGCTCAGTAGAATAAGCACTTGCCTGGCAAGCACAAGGGCCTGAGCTCAATCTCTGGTTCCATCAAAAAAAAAAAAGGACTTAAGGGAGAGGATAGGCAGGAGCCAGCCAGACATTTGAACTCGGGTACCCTTCACCCAGTGGCTGTATCATCTGCACAGCGAGGTGAACCGCAAGCTGGGCAAGCCTGACTTCGACTGCTCACAGGTGGAAGAACGCTGGTGTGACAGCTGGAAGGACGGCTGCTGTGACCAAAGGAAGGCCAGCCTGTCTGGAGAAGGGTGGGACAGTGATTACACTGCATCTGAACCAGAGCCTGTCATCTCAGCAGGACAGTCCCCAGGACACTGCTCACAGGGCTACTCCTCTCAGGCAGAATGCAGTAGAAATGGAAGTGCCCACTGAAAGAATTCTGTGGCTTCCACCTCAGAAGAGGCTCCATGGGGACTACACATGATGCAGGCAGGACCAGACATGGACCTAATTCCCCCCAAAATGAAGACAGGAAAAAAAAAAAAAATACTTGGTGGGGTTCCCTGTGCCTACTCCTTGAGGTCAGGCCACTGTGTGGCTGCGGATGCCTACAGCGCCGGGGCCACCAGGGCTCTGTGCTTCCAGAATGAGGCCTGCTCTGTGCTGAGCTTCCACAGGGAAAACTCAGGCAGAGGTGTTCTCTGAGAGTTCCACCTACCATACTGCTCACTCCCTGACAGGCACACGGCCTTTCATAGCAGGGACAAGACTAGTCCAAAGATCACCCTGGGGACAGCTTCCTTAGAGTTTTGAGACCAAAATAAAACACTGGGAAAGTAAAATAAATAAATAAATAAATTTCCAAGGCTGGGCTCAAACCTGCAAACCTCCTGTTTCAGCCTTGAAGAGTACTGAGATTATGGGTATATGCCATTGTGCTTAGGTGAATTCATTATTTTTCAGTACTATATTTATGTGGTTATGTAGAGATTACCACAGTTTAGTTCTAGAACATTTTCATTTAAAAAAAATAGTCCTCTGTTAAGCACTTACCTGGCTAGCACAAGGGCCTGCATTCAATCCCCAGTTCCACAAAAAAAAAGTCCTCTCTTTGGGAAGCAGTCATTTCCCATTCTCCCTACTTACACAACCACTGATCTACTTTCTGTCTACAGGTTTGCCTGTTCTGAGCATTTTCACATAAAGATACCATGTAGTATGTGACCTTTGACCTTTTGTTTCTGGCTTCTACTTAGCATGTTTTCAGAGCTCATCTAAGTCATAACATGTATCACAACCTCACTTTTTTATGGCTGAATGTTCTATTATATACACATAGCACATATTTCTTATCCATTCTTTAGGGTTTTTTTGTTGTGTGTGTGTTTTGTTTTGTTTTGTTTTGTTTTGTTTTGTTTTGATTTAGTACGGGTCTACAGGGTCTCACTACACAGACCAGACTCGTAGTGATCCTCCTGTTTGCAGCCTCCCAAGCGCTGAGTGCTGGGATTATAGGCCCACACCACCACACCCAGTCTCAATCACCATCACAGCATGCAGGGAGGAGGTGGACAGCACACCAGGAATCTAACCTCGGTCCCCATATCTTCACTAATTGTTGAACATTTATGTTATTTCTACTTTTGAACCATTATGTTGCTAGTACATCCATATATACATTTTTGTGTGGATACAGATCTTCACTTTGCACAGTTATCTACCTAGGAGTGCAATTGTTAGAGCAACACATTGACTCCATGTTCTTGACCTGTGTTTTTGCACATGTTCTGGTGATTCTTATTATTGGTTTATTTATGTATTATTGGTGCTGACTGATTTCTCCTCCAGTGTAACTGCCTTTCTTCCAACCCCTGGAGTCTCCACCCTGCTGTAACTCAGCTTGTGATTTCTGCAGCCAAGAATGAAGAAGGTGGTGAGCCAGAGCCATCTGTTCCACCCAAGAAGGCAGATGTGGGCCCAGCCAGCACAGCAGCCTTTGTCCTCCTACACGGGTCACGTTCAAGCGCCAACCAGTGCTCCCTCAAGTCCATGCATAGGATTTCAAGATCTTCTACAGCAACTCCCTTCTCTCAGCTCCGAGGCCAAGATTCCTTCAGCAGGGCTCCCAGGATCCCAGGAGTAGTAACTGTCCAAGCACAGTGGAGGCCTAGAGCTTCACAAACACAGTATATGAAAAATGAAAGCTCCCAGGGGGGTGGTGCTCATTGTTTAAGGTTTAATAAAGGTCATCTGAGAAATAAATGATAACCAAAAGGAGAGACAAAAAGCAACGTCTTTCATTCCTGGGTCAAGATGATGACATTTGAGGGGAAAAAAAATATAAATGAACTCATAGCTGAGGCAAGAGAGAGTTATAAATAACTTTACCTTGTATCTTTAAATTTCAGAACAACTCCTCCTCTAGGGGTCAATTCCATGCCAACTTAACATCATGTACAGTACTAAAGTGTCAGCCAAAAGCAGCTAATCAACCAATGATCGATACCAAAAGCCATCACTGTGTGGTTAAGCAATAGCAAATGACTAACTTGCACTGAACACTTGACACAAAGGGGCAAGATTTCACCTCAGTATTGTTCTAACAACATTTCAGCAGCCCTGCCAGCCCTGTGCAGAACGTAATAGCCTTACTCCCAGAATCCTCTACATATGGGAAACAGGGTACCAGGGGAATGGACAGAGAAATGAGGCTACAAAGCTGGGGCCAGAAGAAATTAAGGCTCCAGGGTAACAGAACAGAACACTCAGAGGAGCACAAGAGGATGGTCTGTCTCCCTGTAAGCAAGAGCTTGCAACCTTCCAAGAAGCATCAGCAGTAACACATAACCTGACACTAGAAGCAGGGAGTTACCCACTCAGCTTAAGAAAAGATTTCGCTCCTGTGGTAGGAGAGCATCGGGCCAACAGGCTCAGACAGTGCTTTCTGCAATCAGAAGAGGCAGCCTCCTCCTCTTGCTCCTGAGCTTCTCATCCTGATTATCCAGCAAATCTTCTAAGGAGATCGTTAAAAACAAGTGTTTTTT
>NW_004524756.1:1938181-1939649 GCF_000260255.1 Octodon degus | reverse complement strand
TTTTTTTTTTTTGCGGAACCGGGGATTGAACTCAGGCCCTTGTGCTTGCCAGAGAAGCACTTATTCCACTGAGCCATCTCCCCAGCCCACAAAACTGTCCTAAGTAATGACATTCTCTTTCTGTCTTCCATGCATGACACCATGTAATATGTATGGTTAATAAAGTCTTTTTGTTTGGGGGTGTGATGTATGGGGTGTCACTATGCATTCCAGACTGTCCTTGAGCTCACTATGTCACCCAGGCGGGCCTCAAACTCAGGGCAATCCTCCTGCCTCAGCCTTGCAATGAGGTCTTTTTAACTAGTGAAGAGGATCAGGGAGATAGTGTTAAAGAATAATAAGAATAGGGGGCTGGTGAGATGGCTCAGTGGTCTAAAGCACCTACTTAGAACAAGCTTAGCAAAGCCCAGGGACCGCGGTTCAATCTCCCAGCACCACATGCCAGCCAGCCCCGCCCCCTGGTGGGCTGAGCTGGCCACACACACACACACACACATATAAATAAATAAATTTTTTTTTAAAAATGAGAATAATGAGAACTGGCAGCATGAAGAAGCACTACACAGGGGGTCTTTGCTGGATAGCTCAGTTGTTTAAAGTTCCGCACGGGCAAATGCTGTCAGGCGCATAGGACTATGGTTCGATTCCCAGCTCCATAAACTGCACCAGACCTGCCCTTTAGACAACCTGAAGTAGCAAAAAAAAAAAAAAAAAAAAAGGGACTGGCCAAATAGCTCAGCAGATTGGGGCCAGGGGTTTGATCCCCCGGGCCTGCAATGTCAGCCTTGCCTCTGGGGTACCTGAGATGGCAATTGAGACTGGGCATGGTGGCATGCACCTCCCAGCTCTTGGGAGACTGTAAACAGGCTGATCACTACAAGTCTGATCTAGTAGCAAGACCCTGTAGATCCTTCTCTAAAAATACAAAAAAAAGGGGCCGGGGAGATGGTTCAGTAGAATAAGCGCGTCCCTGGCAAGCGCAAGGGTCTGAGTTCAAGCCCCAGTTCCAAAAAAAAGTGCTACACAAACCAATATATTGCCACATACGTGCAAGAGGTCATTCAAGCCATCTCTGCAGTGTCCCCAGTGACGTATGAACTATTTCAAAATTCTCTGGATGACCTTTCAAACTGAACTTAGTTCTTGTTTTTTGGGCATCAGAATCACATCACTATTTTTTTGTCAAGTAATCATCCTATTTTCTTCCTATTTTATATGTTACACATCTTGGTCCTTATGTGCACTTTCATGTCAACCTTTTAATTCATAGAAATTTTTAAAAAGTCTTTTATAAACATCTATTTACAGGTCAGTTGGATATTAAGTGGACAATAACTTTAGAAGGGTAATACTGGCACCCAGAAGGCTGAGACAGAAAAATCGTTGCAAATTCAAGACTAGGCTGGGTACAAAGTGAGCTCAAGGCCAACCTGAACTGCATAGCAAGACCCTGTCTCAAAAAGACAAA
>NW_004524756.1:1935162-1937251 GCF_000260255.1 Octodon degus | reverse complement strand
TGTTACAACATCTGGTGAGCTGTTGCCATGTCACCAGGGGAGGGTGCTTGGCCAGATGCCATTTAGAGAGGGGCCTGTGGAACCTGGGACTTGGAACAGCTTCAGGTTGGCTTCATCTCAGGGCTCCTGGCGTTGCAGTCTCACAGCTGCAGAAACGTCCAGAGTAGGGAGACATGGTCAGGCTGGCCAGAGCCACCAGAGCATTGGGGTCTGCGAAACTGAGGTCCCAGCCACACACGCAAAGGCCAGATCTGCCTGAACCTCTGTGGAGCAAAAAGAACAGGATTAGCCCCCACCTGCACTCCGCCTCAGCTTGACGTGTCATCCCCCACCGCAGGGCACAGCCACGCCCTTCCTGGACACTGCCACAAAACTGAAGACAACCACAGCCTTGAATTCTCAAAGAAATCTGTGTTTCAGGCTGGGGAGATGGCTCAGTGGAATAAGTGCTTCCCTGGCAAGCACAAGGGCCTGAGTTCAATCCCCTGTTCCACCAAAAAAAAAAGAAATCTGTGTTTCTTTTGGGTGGTGTGGTGGTGGTGGTTTGTTTTTGTCTTCTTTTTTTTTTTTTTTCCAGAACCGGGTATTGAATTTAGGTCCTCGCACTTGCCAGGGAAGCGCTTACTCCACTGAGCCATCTCCCCAGCCCCATGTTTTTGTTTTCTCTTGATTTTGTTTTATGTGTGAACATTGGTTTTCAGTTGTGCTGTTTTGTTATGTCTTTTATTTTTTCCTTCTTTCTTTCCCTCCTGTCCTCACTGCTTCCCTGAAGTGTGGATAACCTACCTTTGTCCTACATCTTGCTTCTAGTTCTTCCCTACTATTTGTCTATTCTTCTCTTAAAGCCCTATACATTTTCTCCCCTGAGAGTAAAATTGCTAGGCCACACAAATAGCTCAGAGGATTAAAGCACCTGCAAGCAGATGCAGGCGCCTGGGGTTCTATTCCTGGGCCTGCTATGCAGGCCCCGCCCCCTGGGGTGCACTGAGAGGGCAATTGAGACTGGGCGTGGTGGTATACGCCTGTAATCCCAGCATTTGGGAGGCTGAAAACAGGAAAATCACTAGGAGTCCAATCTACATAGTGAGACCCTGTAGACCCTCTACCAAATACATTTAAAAAATCTTTAAAAACTGGTACTGAAGAAAGTGAAATAAGGAAATTACACATTTTTACAGTTATTAAATTAGCATTTGTTAGAATGACCACAGGAAGAATGATCGAAACTCTTAACTTTCAACTAGTATTGCAACTTATAAAGCTGACACATGGTACACAGGGCTAAGCTATGCATTCTTTAAGAAAACAGAATCTGTTAAGCGATTTTCAAATATATTCAAGACAGAATTGAGAGTGTAGGGGAGAGCTTCGGGCTACCCTGTGCCGGCAGGACCTGCCAGTCCGAGCCCAGGCACAACGTGGGTGAGACCCTCTTCCACCCCCTTGGGATCACCCCACCACTCTGCAGCACCCCCCCACCCCACCCGCCGAGTGAGAACTTCTACCACGTTCTAGGGACCCCCAATCCAGTCCTAGCCCAGGCCCAGTGAGTGTGTGGGAGAGCTTCCTGCTACCCTGTGGCAGCAGGACCTGCTGGTCCAAGCCCAGGCGCAGCATGGGTGCGACCCTCTTCCAACCCCTTGGTACCCCCCCACACCACTCTGCAGCACCCCACCCCACCCTGCCCACCCAGTGAGAATTTCTGCCACATTCTGGGGACCCCCAGATCCAGTCCTAGCCCAGGTCTGGTGAGTGTGAGGGAGAGCTTTCTCTCCCCCCTACTCCACCTTGTCCCCTCTAGACTCAGCTCAGGCCTGGCATACAGGGCTGAGGTGAAATCCTACAGCTGCAACCCCTGCAGAGAGAGTAGGGGACAGAACCACCCAGCTAGTCCAGGAGCAGAACATCTTGCCAGAGGGACACAACAGGTTCACTCCCAAGGGCAGCAGCAGGAAGGAGCTGAGCACAGCAGCCAGACCCAAGCCAGGCACAGGTGGATAGATCCAAACTTCGTAGATCTGCACCTGAACTTCAGTAGGTGCTAAAGTCATTAACTGCACCAAAGCTCTACAACAAAGGTCAGAAGACA
>NW_004524756.1:1926297-1927655 GCF_000260255.1 Octodon degus | reverse complement strand
GGAAACCTTGGGTTCAACCCTCAGTACTAGAAGGAAGGGAGGGGGAAAAGAGGGAGAGATTGAGATCAGGGCTCTGCAGGTGTCACAACTTAACACCAGGTCACTAGGGTGGGCTTTAATCCCATGTGACTTGTGTCCTTCTAGGCAGAGGGAAACTGAGACCCAGGGTTCACAGAGCAGCGTCACCTTGTGTCTGCGCAGATGGTCAAAGAGGCCACAATGGGAAGGTGGAAGTCTGAGTCTGGGAGAGTGGAAGAACCCGGACAGGGTCCTCCCCTGGACACTTCTGAGAAAGGTTGGCTCTGCCCACACCTTGGTTTTGGATTTCTGGCCTCCAGGGCAGTGAAAGAACAGATTCCTGTTGTTTCAGCCACACTGTGTGTGGGACCTGGAAATCATCTAAAATGTTTAAGATGGGGGTGGGGGTATTTATGGAGAACCTGTGACGTTCCAGGTTCTGTACTCAAGGCCTGACCTACCTTATTTAAATTCTAGCATTTATGAGAAGTAAACCTTTGACAGAGGAAAAAATCAAAGCCCAGAGATCAAAGGCCAAAGATCCCTCAGCTGGCAAGGTCCCCAACCATGGCTCTGACTCGGAAGCCCACAGTCTTTCTGAGGACACAGCCTTCATTCGTGCCTGACTCAGCAGAACTGTGAACACCGGTGTTGCCACGCAACCTTCAGCCAGATGGATCCGGCTTCACTCTTGTCCTGAACGATGTGTCAACATCCCACCAAACAATGCTGCTTATCGACCTGAAGCTTCGTAACTCACCAGTCAGCAGGCCAAACTCAGTGTTTTTAACCAAAAGTTAATGCCAGTGCTGAGATTGTGAATGTATTATTGCACCTACTCCTGACAGACCTTCATACTGAGTGGTGCACTGGGATGAATGTGGTGACTGTGGAAACCCAGGACACTATTATAGTTTAAAAAATCAATGTCAGAAAAAAAAAAAAAAAAAGTCAACCTAGTGTGTACTTAAGGAATCATGAAGCTAAATTGACTGGGTTCTGATGTTTGAAAGAAACAAGCTGACTAAGAGGACAGGCTGAACTCTGGGGGCCCCTTGCCCTGACAGCTGGTCTCTTTGAGCACAACCTGTGCAACTCCACAGAGCAACTGTGGGAGAAGGTTTCCCTATCCTGCAACTACAGCAGGTAGGGTTCTCCATGTCACGCTAACTGCCCCAAATATCATGCAAGCAAGCATAGAAACTAAACAAGCTATGAGTTCAAGATCATTCAATATTTTTTTTAGTCTTTATTTATTTGGTACAGGGTCTCACTATGCAGCTTGGACTCATAGTGATCCTCCTGTCTCAGCCTCCCCAGCACTGGGATCACAGGCACGT
>NW_004524756.1:1923245-1925152 GCF_000260255.1 Octodon degus | reverse complement strand
GAGGAAAGATGACTGGGCAAAACAACGACCTAATGAAAACTTAGGAGGAAAGGTGTAGTAGCCATTGCCCAAGTGAACAATCCTTAGAACCGTAGCAATCACAGCCCTTCTTAATATTTTTTTCTTGCCTTTACGACATGAAAGAACAAACATAGGCACCGTGGCATCCGCTACCTAGCAATTTGAAGTAGAAGAACTGCATTAGAGTGCATCCATTCTGCATCTACCGTGCTTTCCCTTCCAGGGTTTTTGTGTACCCCTGCCGTGGCCCGTGACCTGGCTCCTCTGGATGGCTGAAGTGACCGTCTTTTAGCCCTCTTTGCCCCTTCTCCACCAAGCCCGGGTCACTGTACATTGCATTGCCCAGGTAGATGTTTGTCGGCAGAGCTCAAAGGGTTGTGCAGGCCTCAGTCTCCTTTCAGTGCTCAGCACTCTCCCTGCTGGTGGGCAAATGAGTGACAGGCAGGTGTTCAGTCCGGGGCAGAATGAGCTATTCTAACTCTTCTACGGCTGCTCCCAACATCCTCAGGAAAGACTGGTGCCTATAAAGACTGTGTGCTCAGAAGATTAAGTTTGTGTCTTAGAGAGACTTTGTATTAAAGTGAAAAAAGAAAAAGGTGCTGGGGATGGAGCACAGCATGCCCTGAGTCACCCCGTGAGTCTCTTTCTCCTCCCCCACTCCAGTCTGTCATTTATTTGGCTAGGTGGCACCTGCTTCAGGATCTCTGCCTCCCCACCCCCAACACAAACACCCCAGGCCTGGAAAAATCATCCCTGACTGTCCTCTCACTCCCAGGCTGGGTCAGATTCTTCTCTGGGTAACCCAGCATGACACCCTGTACTTCTCTGTCATGCAACTTACCACAGCTTGAAGTTACATATTTATGTGACTGTCTAATTAACATCAGTCCAAAGTTCTTTGCATTAATTAAGAGGTCATGAATCATGCACTAGTAATGAGAGAGGTATTCTAAAAGCACATCACACAACCAAGAGGCAGAAATGGGATCTTGTATTAATATCAGAACCAGGACCAGCCAGATAGCTCAGTGGATTAAAGTACCTGTTTAAGCAGACGCAGGGGCCAGGGTTTGATCCCTGGCTTGCCATACCAGCCCTGCCCCCAGGGCGTGCTGAGATGGCAATTAAGACTGGGCATAGGGTGCATGCCTGTAATCCCAGCACTTGAGAAGCTAAAAACAGGTGGATCACTACAAGTCCGATCCACATAGTGAGACCCTGTAGATTCTGTAGACCCTGTACTAAAAATTTAAAAAGCATGCTTTTAGCCAGGCATGATGGCACACACCTGTAATCACAGCATTCAGGAGGCTGAGGCAGGAGGATCTCTATGTATCCATGGCCAACCTGAGCTACATAGTGATTTCAAGGCCAGCCTGAAGTACACAGCAAGTCCCTGTGTCTACAACCAACAAACATGCATTTAACTCTACCTCACCTGGTGTTCTTCAAAGTCAATACCCCACCCTCTCCAGGGTTCTGGAAGTCCCCTTGTGCAGACAGAAGTATCTCAGCTTGAAGACTCCCACAGTTCTTCCCCGGCAGGCACCTGCTCCCTGCAGCAATGTGCTGCTAAGGTCTCGGTGCCCTTCAACCCATCCTGGTGTAGTCAGGCATGAGCATAGAGTGAGCATGGGGTGGTCCTGAGCATAGATTCAGTCCAAAGCTCTTCCAGCCCCTCAGGCCCTGCAAATTTTTCCACCAAGTAGGTGCGTACCTTGATTCCCCATGAGTTTCTAATGGATTCTTTGCTGGAAGCCTCATTGGAGCCTGGAGTTTGGCTCCTAAGTGCCCCCAAGCATGTGTCAAAGGCTTCGTTCCCCAGTCTACCATGCTACTGGGAGGTGGTGGAACCTATCCTAAGTGGAACCTTGGATCACCGGCTT
>NW_004524756.1:1921069-1922050 GCF_000260255.1 Octodon degus | reverse complement strand
CCCTTTTGTTTTCTGTTTTTGTTTTTTGGGGGTTTTTTGTTTTTGTTTTTGTTTTTGTTTTGTTTTGCAGAACCAGGGATTGAACTCAGGCTCTTGCACTTGCCAGGGAAGCGCTTATTCTACTGAGCCATCTCCCAAAAATTCTATAGGAGCCAGCTCCTGTTTTTTGTTTTTTTGCGACAGAGGCTCCCTGTGCAGTTCAGCCTGCCCTGGAACTCATAATGATCCTCCTTTCTCAGCTTCCCAGGTGTTGGGATTACAGATGTGTTCCACCACACCCAGGTAGGCCTTCCAGTTACCCCAGATCTGGGTACACTAAAGGGAAGTAGAACTCATAACTCAGCGAAGAGAATCTGTTCAGTATGAACAGTGTAGGGTTAGTCCCAGCACTACAGAAAAGGGGAACAGAAGGGAGGACAGAACTATTTAACAAGTCTGGACCAGTACTAGTACTAAGGGCAGAGAATGCAGCAGAGCTTCAGCGCCTGCGGAAGGGAGTGCTCCCTCCGGTCTCAGAGAGTGGGGAGCCACTCTTGTGCCTACTCATTCAACAGCTGTTCTTTAGAGCACGGTTAGGACTAGAGATGTAGCACAGAGGTAGAGCACTTGTGTACAGGAGGTTTCTAGGTTCGATCCCTAGCAACACTAAAACAACGACTAAAATAAAATAACAGAGAGCAGGCATGGTGGCACACTCTAGCTACTTGGGAAGCTGAGGCAGGAGATCGCAAGTTTGTGACCAGCCTGTGCAATCTAGCCAGACCTTGTCTCTGAATAAAAATAAAAGGATTAGGGACAGCTCAGAGGTAGAGAGCCCCTGGGTTCCATCCCAGTCCTGCAAAATAAATAAATGAACGAATAAAATTATATTAGAGGGATCTTTTCCAGGCACAAAGCATTAGAGGTACTGAAGATTCTAGACAAGAACATCTCAGGAGTTGAGGATTTTGGCAGAGTCATCAGAAATAAGCTCTCGGGGGC
>NW_004524756.1:1917244-1920805 GCF_000260255.1 Octodon degus | reverse complement strand
CCAAAAAAAAAAAAAAAAAAGAAAGAAAAGAAACAAGCTCACATGATTCCCAAAAGAGAAGCGAGGATGGAGTACAAGTTCTTGGCTTAGAGTCTGACACACTGGCTCGTATACTGACTATCTTTTGCCCCCTGTGGTAGGCAAGTTTCTTAACTCCACATGCTTAACAGTCCATATGCTGCTTTTGAGACTGTTAGCAAATAAAACAATGGCCGACCAAATAGCTCAGTGGATTAAAGTGCCTGCAAGCAGACCCAGGGTGGGCCTGCTGTGCCAGCCTCGCCCCTGGGGCAGACTCACATGGCATTTGAGACTGGATGTGGTGGCACAAGCCTGTAATCCCAGCACTTGGGAGGCTGTAAACAGGCAGATCTGAGTCTGATCTTGTGGTGAGACCCTGAACACCCTGTAGATCCTTCCCTAAAATACAAAAATATAAATAAAATTAAAAAAGAAAAGAAAGAGTAACAGTTCAAGGGTCGGGGAGATAGCTCAGTGGAATAAGTGCTTCCCTGGCAAGCACAAGGGCCTGAGTTTGATGCCCGGTTCCACCAAAAAAAAAAGTAACAATTCAATGTTGTAACCCAAAAATCAAAAACCAGACTCAACTTAAAAGCACTTTATTTAGCTGAGCTCAGCAGCAGCATGTACTCTCATCTCCAGATATGTGCGCACTTAGTCTAGGTGAGGCACAGTTTTTAAAGGGAAAAACCACAAGGGGAGGGGGGCGGATTTTACAAAGCTTATTTTGAGTTAGTCATGAATGAGGGTGAACTTTTTGTTCCCATAGACGAGGTCACATTTTACAAACCCTACAGGAATTGGCTTAGGTGTTGTTTTTGTTCCGGTAGCCAGAAGGACATCTGATGAGAGTTTCACCCATTTTCAGGCGTTCTGTTTGTTTCTATGGGAAGGACAGTTTAACTCATTTTGCAGAATGTTGAGGAACATTTCTTATCTTCTCTCGGAATGCTGAGAAACACTTTCTTATTTGTACAAACAGTCACATTCTTCAGGGAAGGCATGGGTGGGGGGCTTACAAAACAAATCAAGGTTTTACAAAATGGAAGTTACAAAGCTTGTTAGAAGATGGAGTTTAATGGGCTGGGGAGATGGCTCAGTGGAATAAGCGCTTCCCTGGCAAGTGCAAGGGCCTGAGTTCAATCCCCAATTCTGAAAAAAAAAAAAAAAAAGAAGATGGAGTTAAAGTTGTCAGCTTATACCAAATAGTCCTTGTTAATAAAGTTACAGTGGAAACATACAGAGTTACAAAATTAGAATCAACTGTACAGATTATAACATTCAAGATGGCACCCAACAAGAAAGCCAGAGAATAGAGCAAGAAAATTTGGTCCTTTTTCATTTTGAAACAATTATAACCTTACATGCAGTTGTAAGAAACAACACAAACAGAACCCATTAACCAGTTTTCCCCAATGGCAATTTTTGTTAATAGTTCTGAGGATTCAACCTAGGGCCCTCACACTAAGCTGCATTCCCAACCCTTATTCATTTTATTTTCTGAGACAGGCTCTACCTAATTGGTCAGGCTGGGGTCAAGCGTGCACTCCTCATGCCTCAGCCTTCCAGAGTGCTGGGGTCAGAGGCATGCACCACCACAGCTGGCAATCCCTGATGGCAACTTCTTGCAAAATGATTCACAATGTCACAAGCAGGATCCTGATGATATTGTCAAGATACAGGACAGCTTGGTCACTTCTAGGATCCCTAGTAGCAATCTTTTGTAACAGCATCTGATTCCCTCTCATTTTCATCCCTCCTTAACCCGTGACAATTACTCCTATGTCCTCCAGTTCTACAATTTCATCAGTCCTGAATGCTATGCAGCTGGGTGCCTGGAGGCACAGCTGTGAACTCAGCTGGCCTCCACTCAGCTGTGTTGCCTAGGCTCCTCTCAAACTCCTGGGATCCTCTTGCCTCAATGTTCTGTTGTTGATTTTTTGTCTTTTGAGACAGTGTTTCACTATGCAGCTCAGGCTGGCCTTGAACTCACTTTGTAGCCCAGGCTGGTCTCAAACTCACAATGATCCTCCTGCCTCAGTCTTCAAATGCTGGGATTACAGGCCTGCACCACCACACCCAGTTTGCACTGTTTGTTTTTCCCTACTAGTTTCCAGAGTTCTGATGGGGTGTGAATGCTAATCCTTTAAGAGACAGGCTTATAAATATTTTCCTCCTTCTCTGAGCTTTCTTTTCATCGTCTTAATAGCATCGCTTGCAAAACAAAGGTTTTAGCTCTGAAATCCAATTTATCAAATTGTCCTAACCTAGCTGGGTGCGGTGACACACAACGGTAATTGAAGCACTCAGGAGACTGAGGCAAAAGGATCTTCCCAAGTTCAAGATCCTCCTGTTGCGTTCACTTCAGCAGCACATATACAAGTTCCTTCTGCTACAAAGTGAGCTCAAGCCAGCCTGAATTGCATAGCAAGACCCTGTCTCAAAAAAGACAAAATAAAATAATAGAAGGTTCACCACACAAACGTTACAGGGCCTTGCAGTGCTTGTGTCGCCTGGAGCTGCTTTCCAGGTTCGTCTCATCTTGAACAAAGAATTAGACAAAGCATGGGGCTGGGGAGATGGCTCAGTAGAATCAGTGCTTGCCTGGCAAGCACAAGGGCCTGAGTTCAATCGCCGGCTCTGAAAAAAAAAAAAAAAAAAGAATTAGACAAAGCAAGTAAAAAATGAGAGCTACGTTTATTTGCAAAGCAAAAGAGAAGAATGAGAGAGAAACTGGCTCTGCAGAGGAAGTTTGGGCTGAGTAAAAGAGAAATCAAGATAAAAGTACACCCTGAAGGACACAGGGAGGGATACCATGAAGGAAGCCATAATAGCAAGGTCTTCTTGGTATCCATGTTCCATTATGCTGGACAAATTTCAAGGAAATCCACAAGAACTTCTACATGCAGACCCTGAGGGGCAGCACTAGAGCCCCACACCCCAGGCTGAGGGGCAGCACTAGAGCCCCACACACCCAGGCTGAGGTCAGCACTAGAGCCCCACACCCTATTGAAAATTTCCTCCAGTTCTCACAAAAGTGTACACCCAGGCTTTGGGAAATATTCTGTGCCGGTGTTTCATGATTTTTTTTTTTCCATCAGGAATTGAACTCAGGACTTTGCTTTTGACAGGGAGGCACTGTGCCACTGAGCTATATCCTGGCCAAGGATCTTGTAGTTAACAGGTCGCATCCACTTCCTCATTTAGCACTTATTCTACTGAGCCATCTCCCCTGCCCCAGATAAAGTATGTTTTAAGGAGATGTGTTTAGCACACTGAGAGGGAAATTAGAGAAACAATACCTTTTACAATAGCACTGAGGAGGGGCTGGTGAGATGGCTCAGTAGTCTAAAGCACCTACTTAGAACAAGCTTAGCAAAGCACAGGGGCCACAGTTCAATCCCCCAGCACCACATGCCAGCCAGAACGCCCCCTGGTGGGCTGAGCTGGCCACACACACGCACAAATAAATATTTAAACAATAGCACTGAGGAAAATTAAATACCTAGGAATTAATCTAACTAAAGAAGTCAAAGATCT
>NW_004524756.1:1907645-1911715 GCF_000260255.1 Octodon degus | reverse complement strand
GGAAAGCAAGGGGGCCAGGGAGATGGCTCAGTAGGATAAGCACTTGAAAGTCACATAACAAGCGGGCATGAATACCAGACGGGGTCTATTCTTGTTGGGGGTTAGACTAGTGACTCATTTAGGCTCTTTCAAGTTGATTGATACCATTTAGGATATCAATCCCTAATGCCCATCCCTAGGGAAGTATGTAGCTGTGCTTCCTTTTTGTTTTGGTCTTCTGGTATGGCCCATATGGGAGTGTCTGTCTCTTCCAAGTTGCAAAGTCACCTTGTCTTCCATCTTGTCTCCTTGAGGACCTGACCCTGTCTAACTGCCTATAATATTTCTATCTAACTCAGCTGCCTATGACAGTTTGTTTTATCTCTTTTTTGTTTGCTTTGCTTGGTTAACTGGTATGTTGATTTGTTAAAACAGTCTCACTGTGTAGCTCATACTGGCCTCAAACTCCCAGTGATCCTCCTGCATCAAGCTCCCAAGTGCTGGGATTATAGATGTACGCCACCATGCCTAGTTGTTTGGTCTTTTGTATTTCTTTGAGAACTGCCTAAAAGAACTAAGTTTCATATAGTTTTATCAAACACTCTAAAGAATTTATTTTTTGTATTTAGTACAGGGTCTCACTACACAAATCATACTCGCAGTGATACACCTGTGTTCAGCCTAAGTGCTGGGATTACAGGCATGCGCACCACACCCAGTCTCAATGGCTGTTTCAGCGTGCCCTGTGGGGAGGGGGACAGAACCCCCAGCCCCTGCCTGCCTAAGCAGGCATATTAATCAGCTGAGCTATTTGGCTGGCCCTGGATAATTGATTTAAATACCTAGAAAATAAGATGCATCTTTAGTATCTTTCCTAAGTATCCTGGTAGTATGAGTAGTCATGTTCCCTAATCTCTCTCGAAAATTATTCTTATTTTATTTTGTTTTTTGAGATAGGGCCTTACTACGTAGCTCAGGTGGGCCTTGAACTCAGAGTGATCCTCCTGCCTTAGCCTCCCAGGTTCTGGGACTATAGCCATGTGTCACCATGACCAGCTTGCAAATGACTCTTATTTCCTTGATGTAAAACAAAAATAAATATTAAAGGGCCAGTGAGATAGCTCAGTAGAATAAGAGCTTGCCTGGCAAAATAAATAAATACAACAAAAACTATTTGAGGAACTGAGAAGATAGCTCTGTGGCATAAGTGCCTGCCTGGCAAGTACAAGTTTCTGAGTTTGCTTTTTTTTTTGGCAGAATTGGGGGTTGAACTAAGACCCTTGTACTTGCCGGGGAAGCTCTTATTCTACTGAGCCATTTCCCTGGCCCAAGTTCCTGAGTATGATCCCTCGTCTGTTACAGGCAGCCAAGTTAGATAAAAATATAGGCAGACAGGGATAGACCTCCTCAAAAAGACAAGATGAAAACAAGGTGACTTTGAAACTTGGAAGAGACAAACACTCCCATATGGGCCACACCTCAAGACAAAAGAGGAAACAAATACAGCTACATACTTCCCCAGGGAGGGGCATCAGGGATTGATATTCTAAATAGGTATCAATCACCTTAAAAGAGCCCAAATGAGTCACTAGCCCAACCCCCAACAGAAAGAGACCTTTTCCCATATTCATGCCCGCTTGCTACGTGACTCCCTTCCCCATTTGGTCCCGGACTTAATTTTATCTGAGCAATGGTGCTTGTAATTCCATTGGTTGACTATAGTTTTGTCCCACCCCACATCCATCTAAGTGAGTTCCCATTTTCTCCACCTTAGCCCAGCATGGTTTTACACTATGAAAGTCCCTGGAAGAGACAGCTTCCTGAGAGCCACTAGCTTGGGTCCCCCTCCTGTTCCTCTCTCGAGCAGCTTTCTTTCCCTCAATAAACATATTCTGCTCAAGAATGATAGGTTTTAACGGTGTCACAGCAGAGAAACAAGCAGAAGGAAAGGGGAAAGGGGCTTTATTATAAAGGAAAAGGAACTTCATTATCTTAGAGGACACAGAGAAAATTTGGGAAGATAAGGAATTCTCTGGATTGGAACAAAAGGAGGCTGAGGCTTTTATGGCCTTTGCCAGGGGTGGGGCTTGAGAGGGAAGTTTAGATAGACCTGAGGAGCTGATTGGGGCCTTCCCTGAGGTGGAGAGAAAGGTGAAAGGAAACTGCATCCTGGGCTGAGTTGGAGAAGAAGAGGGGAGGTGGTCTCTGGGAAGATGAGCTGTTGTTTTAAGGGCTTCAGCCATATTAGATGACCACCATAATAATTCAGCAATTCTTACTAGGACCATAACCTATCAATAACCTCCGTTCCTAAAATTCATTTTTGGTTTTAGAGAACACGAACTCATCCCAGGTACCTTTTAGGTTGGGAGATCAGTTTTTTTCCCTGTGTCACTTGGAGGTTTCCCTGTATCAGTACCAACAAAAAAACCTTAATGTTAATTCACTTTTTTACTAAACTGCTCCAATTCTACCCTAGCCAAAGATTGCTGGCTCTGCAGTTCCATGTCAGCAACAACCTAGATGTCCGTTCCAGCCCCCTCTGTCCCACCCCAGGTCTGGCTCTCTGACTTCTCAGGCTTTTCTCTTGTTTTTTACAGAATCATATGAAGTGATCACCAACAGACACATGCTGCTGCTGACTTCTCTTCTATACAGACCTGTTTCTCTCCCACTAGTTGCCCACTCAACCCATGTGTTGTGCAAGAAAAAGCCATGAGACTGACGCACATTTTTCTTTCTTGTTCTCTTTTTTTTCTATTAGCTAAAGGACAGGTTGACTCCCCCAGCCTCCAGCCTGCCCAGGAACAGAAGCACTATCCTGCAGGGAACTCAGCTCAGCGCTCAGCAAATACAGGAAAGGAGATAAGATGGGCCAAGAAAGTTTGTGGGTCCTGGGGACACCCAAGATTTCACAAGGGACGCTTCAAAGGACTCTGCCCCCTGAGACGCAAGACTTCCAGAGAACTTTGACCACAGATGTCTGTGGGATCTTCCCCTAAGGTCCCGGCTTCTCTCCATCCCTATAAAAGGGACACACTTTGTTCTGAGTAGAAGGTTCTTTTCTTTTTTTTTTTTAAATCACACTCTCTGCCTGAACCCAAGCAAAATAAATTTCATGCCATGTTGCCACTACCCAAGCCTGGCAGTCTCTGCTGGTTATTGATATTACAAACTTTACCCTAAAGACTTTGTCTACCATAAATTTACTTCAGGAAAAAAAAAAAAGTTACTTTAAATTTGTTTAGAGCTGGGAAGGTAGCTCAGTTGCAAGCACAAGGGCCTGAGTTCAATCCCTGGTTCCGCAAAAATAAATAAATAAGTAACTCCATTTATATAGGGCTGGCCAGATAGCTCAGAGGATTAAAATGCCTGTTTAGGCACATGGGGGGGGGGCTGCAATTGAGAGTGGGCATGGTGCCATGCCCCTATAAGCCCAGTGATTGGTTTGGTTTTTTGTTTTTGTTTTTGTATTTTTCGTTGTTGTTTTGGTTTTTGTTTTTTTGCAGAACTGGGGATTGAATTTAGGCCCTTGCGCTTGCCAGGGAAGCATTTATTCTACTGAGCCATCTCCCCAGCCCCAATCCCAGTGATTGGGACCCTGAAAATAGGGAGTGTCTGTCTTCCAAGTTGCAAAGTCATCTAGTCTTCCATATTGTCTCCTTGAGGGCCTGGTCCTGACTATCTAGAATATTTCTGTCTACTTCAGCTGCTTACAACAATACCACCCACGGAATCATTATCTAGGCAAGAAACCATGCACACTCCACGAAGTCTGAAAAGGGAGCCAAGGAAAGACTCTGTCCCCCCTCTGGGGCCCAGCTTTCCCATGGTGCCTCTGCTCTCTTGCTGTCTTTGTTCACACACAGGGCTCTTCTTCCAGTGCCAGGATCAAGAAGAGAAGATGCCCACGTTTATGGATAAGAAAGCCACCGGGGGCTGGTGAGATGGCTCAGTAGTCTAAAGTACCTACTTAAAACAAGCTTAGCAAAGCACAGGGACCGCGATTCAATCCCCCAGCACCACATGCCAGCCAGCCCCGCCCTCAGGTGGGCTGAGCTGGCCACACACACAAAATAAATAAATTAATT
>NW_004524756.1:1900769-1905720 GCF_000260255.1 Octodon degus | reverse complement strand
TCTACATAGTTCGGGTTAAACTTGAACTCACTTTTAGTGTTATTTTTTTATTTATTGTTTTGGTGACAGAGTGTTACTACATGCTTCAGGCTGGCCTTTAGATCACTTTGTAGCCCAGGCTGGTCTCAAACTCACAAGGATTCTCCTCCCTCAAGTATAATCCCAAGTGCTGGGGTTACAGGTATGTGCCACCATGCCCAGCTGGTGTTTTGTTTTTTCTAGACAGGGTCCTATGATGAGGTTCAGGCTGGTCTTGTTTCCCAGGCATGTGTCAGTCCTCCTGAAGAATGTCGTTTTGGTAGTGGGACTTGAACTCTGAACTTCTTGCTTACCAGGTGGGTGCTGTGCCATGGAGTGAAATCCCTAGTCAGACAAAGGATCTTCTGTGTATCCATGTATTCATTTTTTCAACGAGCAGATGAAGCATCTTGCATGGGATTGTGCCTTGAGCCTTTGCATCACACCGGCCTTTGAACTCACTTTATACTTCTGGCTGAGCTTGACTTCCTGGAGCTATTCTTATTCCTCAGTCAAACTGAGCCACTCTTAACCTTTTTGTCATTTCTGAATGTATTCTTCTGCTTCAGAAGACACAACCTTGGGACATCTGATATCTAGCAAATGGGGAGTTATAATCCTCCTCTCTCACTATCCCCAACAACAACAAACACACAAAAAGAGACTGGGAAGATGAACCAATTGTAAAGAATGTGATTTCATCAGTGGAAGAAATGTTTTCATTTTTTCCCCAAGGGACCAAGTAGATAAAATTTGATGCAGTTTGAATCTACTTACATGGTTCTCAGCCCACCCACCTAGCCCAACTTGGGGCTGCCTCAGCCCTTCTCACCTGGTGGCGCCCCCCACCCTCCACCCACTTCTAGACCACTGGCCCTGCACCCAGGAGGACATCCACAGCCACGGCTACATATAGCATCAGAGGACGCTACTGATTCAAAGAGAATGCAGCCTAGACATAAGGCTACTTGCATGCCTTGCTGATTGTCTATGTTTGTAAGAGTTTACAACCTTTCTAAGAACTTTTGTATACAAAGAAGCTTTTTAAAAGATATTTCTAGGGGCAGGGGAGATGGCTCAATGGAATAAGTGCTTCCCTGGCAAGCAGAAGGGCCTGAGTTCAATCCCTGGTTCCACCAAAAGAAAATAAAAATAAATAAATAGAAGATATCTCCAGTTTATATTTAATCCAAAGAAAGATCCTAGGCATTTTTGGGTTTGCAGGTTTTGACTTCATTTCTAAGGGTTGTTTTTGGTTTTATTTTATTTTTTGGCACAACCAGGGATTGAACTCAAGCCCTTGAGCTTGCCAGGGAAGCACTTATTCTACTGAGCTATCTCCCCAGTCCCTTGTTTTTTCTTTGTTTCTCACTCTCTCTCTCTTTTTTTTTTTTTTTTTTCCAGAACTGGGGATTGAACTCAGTCCCTTGAGCTTGCCAGGCAAGCATTTACTCTACTGAGCCATCTCCCCGGCCCCCTTTCTTTGTTTTTGTTTGTTTGTTTGTTTGTTTGTTTATTTATTTATTTTTAGGAAAGGGTCAACAGGGTGTCCAGGGCCTCACTACTAGTTCGGACTCCTAGTGATTCTCCTGTTTACGCCTCCCAAGCGCTGGGATTACAGGGCGAGCCACCACACCCCGGGGGGTGGAGCCGGCACTGCAGGCTCGGGTTGTTTTGTTTTCTCTCTTTGTTAATTCTGGACTTCGGGTATCCAGCTGCTTCAGGCTCCTGAGGATCTTCTGGGCTCTCATTAATGAAGCAGCCACCTGGTGAGTCTGACATGGCTGTCGGCGACGCACCGCTCGGGTCCTTCTCCACGTCCCTGTCCGGCCCGGCGGTAAGGGAGAAGACCCTCCGTCCAGCAGGTGCCCCGAATAACCGCTGGCGGGAGGAGCTTTCCCACCTGAAGCGACTTAACCCAGGGCTTCTCAGCCGCCCTTATGACCTGGCGGGGTCGACCGTGGCCCCAGACCTGATCGGCACTAGCAGCGCAGCCCATCTACCCCGCAGAGAGTCGAAGGAATTCAACAGCTTTCTGGACGTACATGTCATCCTCTCCAACTCATTGTCGCATCAGGACTGTGTGGCCGCCACCATCTCGTCGGCGCCAGCCTGGTCCTCCCCGTCAAGCAGCGGCCGTGCCAGCGCGCCCTCCAGCTGCAGCTTCAGCTACCCCATGCGGGCGGAGGAAGACCCGGGCATGGCCCCGGGCGGCACTGGCGGCCGGCAGCTGTACGGCCAGGAGTCGGCGCCCCCTCCCACGGCGCCCTTCGGCGCGGCGGATGTCAACATGAGGTCCTCGGGTGGCTTGGTGGCCGAGGTCCTGCCGCCCGAGTTGGGGTCAGTGTACATTCCACCGCAGCAGCCGCGGCCAGGAAGCGGGTTGATGGGCAAGTTTGAGCTGAAGGCGTCGCTGAGCGCCCCGGGAAGCGAGTACAGCAGTCCGTGGGTCATCAGCGTTAGCAAAGGCAGCCCTGACGGCCCGCCCCTGGAGGCCCACTTGGGTGCTGGACCGCCACTCAGCAACCAGTGCCTGCCCAGCGCACAAGACTTCCCGCTGGGGTGGCAGCTCCCGAGCAGCACTAACCCGATGTCGGATCCCGAGGAACTGCTGAGCACCAGGGATTATCACCCTGCATTACCGTTTTCCCCTGGCTTTCATCCCCATCCGGCACCCAACTACCCACCCTTGCTGCCGGACCAAATGCAGCCGCAAGTCTCACCGATTCACTACCAAGAGCTCATGCCACCTGGTTCCTGCCTGCCAGAAAAGCCCAAGCCAAAGAGGGAAAGGTCGTGGCTCTGGAAAAAAACGGCCACCTACACTTGTGATTACGCCGGCTGCGGCAAAACCTATACAAAGAGCTCTCATCTCAAGGCACACCTGCGAATCCACACAGGTGAGAAACCGTACCACTGTGACTGGGACGGCTGTGGGTGGAAGTTCACCCGCTCTGATGAACTGACCAGGCACTACCGCAAACACACGGGGTACCGCCCCTTCCAGTGCCAGAAGTGTGACCAGGCTTTTTCCAGGTCAGACCACCTCGTCTTACACATGAAGAAGCATTTTTAAACCCCAGAGTGACACCACCCGCTCTGCCAGGAGAGAATTCAGTATTTTCTTTTTCAAAAGCCTTTTTTTACACTGTCTCCCCGCAAGGGGAGGCTTGCAGTCGGCAAACAATAGAATCATGGTCAGGTTCCTAATAAGCCTGCCGGGGAGATAGCTCCATAGAATAAGCACTTTCCTGGCAAGCATAGGGTCCTGAGTTCAATCCCCCATACCGAAGGGGAAAAAAAAAAAAAAAAGGAACATCAGTAAGTCAGCCTGAGTGGATAATCAGGAGAAAGGACAAACCCAAAGCAGGGGAGGAATCAAAGAACACTTGGGGTGTATGACTGGATCTTCTATCATTCCAATTCTAAAACTGACTTGAATACGCCAGGGCTTACAAAATGCCATGGGAGAGACTGAAAGTTGTGGCTATCAGGGTATAAATGAGATCTGAGTGTGGGGAGGATGGGAAGACCAAGATTTTCTTGAATTGTTTCAATTTAATATAAGTATAAAGATCACCTTATATTCTCTTTGCCTTCTGAGAGTCATTAGTATGTTAGAAGAGGAAGAAATTCAGGTACAGAAAACATTTTTAATCACCTACGTGATAGTGCTTGAGTCTTGGTTCTAATGGTATCAAGTGAGGATGCCAAAGTTCTCAAACTGCTGCATACAAAAAAAGCGGGGTGGGGGGAGCCTGGGAGATGGCTCAATGGTTCAGTGGGTCAGTGGAATAAGCGCTTCCCTGGCAAGTGCAAGGGCCTAAATTCAATCCCCGGTTCTGGGGGGAGGGGGGGCTGCTCCATACTTTGACAAGGAAAATCTGTTTTTGCTTTCTGGTCTACATTGACGACCTATAAATGGTTTACTTCTGTAACATGTTTATGCAGTCTGTTATGCACTGTGGTTTCAGACATGCAATAATTTGTACAATGGATTATTCCCAAGTATGCCTTAAACAGGACAAATGTTTTCTCTACAAAGTTCCTTGTCTTCATAAATATATAATATAAATTTAAGGAAACTTCTATTTTGTATATTTGTAAACTATGAAGTAAAGAAATAAACATTTTGTGGAATTTGTATTTTGCATACTCAAGGTGAGAAATGTTTTAAATCTATAATATTTTATCTCAAAAATAAATGGTTCTCAGGACTTGAAAAAACCTTATCAGATCATTGGATGTAAGTAAAGACAACAGGTTGGGTGTGGTGGTAGTGGCACACCCCTATAATCTTAGCACTTGGGAGGTTGAGGCAGGAGGACCATTTCAAGTTCAAGGCCATCCTGAAGTAAGTGCATAGTAAGACCTTGTCACACAAAAAGGACAATAGATGCATAATCACGTGAGTATTTTATGGCTGGCTCAGCATGTGGTACCAGGGATCGAAATGCAGTCCTTGCGCTTTCCTATGCTTCCCTAAGCAGGCGCTTTAGACCACTGAGCTATCTCACTGACACCCAAGTGAGTTTAGATAGGTGAATGTTTTACCTAGCATTAACTCTAGAAGAATAAGCTAAGTCTCTGGTTGTCCTGATAACTTATGGGTCGCTCAGAATAGGAACCAGATCAGCCAAATTGGAATTTGGAAAGCCATTTATTACTGAGCTCAGGGCCCCCATCAGCACTCGGACAGGAGAGGATGGAAAGGCCCTTTGCCCAGGAAGCAGGGGAGTTTTAAAACATGGAACCACATTCCATTTGGTAAACAAATTCATTGTCTGACACAAAACAACGCTTTCAGGATATCTGTGACCACTAGTCAAACTAAATTTCCTGGGGCTTTGTGTTAGTTTCTGGCTATCTTGCACCTGTGTACCTGGAGGCAACCTTGCATAGCCCGAGGTTACAAAAAGTTAAAGCCCATTTA
>NW_004524756.1:1889352-1900659 GCF_000260255.1 Octodon degus | reverse complement strand
TCTAGCAAACAGTAAGAAACAGCCATGAGTTACTAAACAACTTAGAACAGTGGTGAGTATACATTTTTACACAACAGAAAACACAAGATTTACATATATAATCTAAAATGTGAGTTGAGGGCTGGGGAGATGGCTCAGTAGAATAAACACTTCCCTGGCAAGTGTGAGGGCCTGAGTTCAATCCCCAGTTCCGCCAAAAAAAAAAAATAAATAAAATAAAATGTGAGTTGACCCATTACATTCCCCACTGGTTTTATCTGGGAATCAAACCATTGATTCAGCTAAAATCCCCAAGTTGTTATAAATGTCCCGAGAGTATGAGGGGTTCATAGTTAGATCTCAGCGCCATTAACTTGACGGTCTGGATTTTTTTTAAACATACTTAAACAGTTTACAAAACACGGCCCAACAGAACCAAGAGAAACAGGAAAACAGGTCCAACTGAGGGAGGTATAAGGAGGCATCGAAAATAGTCTCCAGGCCGGGGAGATGGCTCAGTGGAGTAAGTGCTTCCCTGGCAGGCGCAAGGACCTGAGTTCAATCCCCAGTTCCACAAAAGAAAAAAAGAAAAGAAAATAGTCTTCAATTTTTTCTTTTCCTTTGGCTACATTACACCCCAATTGTTTCACATGTTGTTCTGCTATTTTGCCAAAGAATAGGTTTTTAGCAACACTAAATATCATAGCATATGTTTAAATCTCTCAAGTCTTACTCACAAACCTTTGTGGTGATGTTGTATCAGATTATTTTTGACATGGGGTTACCACTGCTAATCTACTCAAACAGCAAGGAACATTAGTTAACAACAGAGTGAGTAGGTGAGTTATATCTGCCATGTCCCCACTGGGTTTTTTGTTTTTGTTTTTTTTTTTTTTTGGAACCAGGGATTGAACTCAGGCCCTTACGCTTGCCAGGGAAGCGCTTATTCTACTGAGCCATCTCCCCGGCCCCTCCCCACTGGTTTTTTTGTGCCACCTCTTAAACTGTAACATCAGCCAGGTAGTTTCCTCTTTTGTCTTGAGGTCTGGCCCACAGTGGGCAGCATCCATCTCTTTCAAGCTGTAAAGTCACCTTATCTTTAATTTTGTCTCCTTGAGGGCCTAGCCCTATCTGACTGCCTATAACATTTTTAATCTAACTCAGCTGCCTGCAACATTTTCCCTCTGAAGAAGTAACCGGGACTGCCTTGAAGGTGTATGGGCGATGACCACTCTGGCTACTTCAGGCTGAAATGGGCCTCAGTTGTTGACTGGCAGTCAGAGACACTCTTCAGAGGTTCTACATAAAGGCTCTCAGTAGACACCATGCATTTTTATCTTGGGTAGGCAGAATGGCTTTAAATCTAAAGGAAGCAAAGCCAAAGAAACAAACATTCATAACACTAGTCAACACATTTTGTAGGTCCATTAGCAGATATCTCTCTTTTTTTTTTTCTTTTCTTTTTTTTTTTTTTTTGTGGAACCGGGGGTTGAACTCAGGCCCTTGTGCATGTCAGGCAAGCGCTTATTCTAATGAGCCAACTATCCAGTCTCAGCAGATATCTCTTTAACGTGTGGTTTAATTCCTTTTATCTTCTATGGCCATTGGGTACTGGGGCATATGAATTGCTGGACCTCTGGAAAATACTGAGTACTTTCTGGTTGACAAGTGGGGCCACTGTCTGGGTAACTGACAAATCTGCATAAGCATCTATTAAAAGTTTAACAGGCTTTCTCCTTATATTGGCTGTTAACATGGGTTTCCTCAGGCTGAAAGGGGAAGACCCAGGACTACTTCAATCTGAAACCTTCTCTGACTCCATCATGAACGCTTTTTTTTTTTTTTTTTCTTTGCAGCAGCTTTGGACATTTTTTTTTTTCCAGAACCGGGGACTGAACTCAGGTCCTTGCACTTGCCAGGCAAGTGCCTATTCTACTGAGCTATGCTCTGGACATTTTTTGCTTGAACTGTCCCTTCTCTCTGTCTGGGTCCAGGGAAGCATAACTTCTTTTTTCCTGACTGGCCTTCTTTTCTGTAGGCTGCTATTATCAACACTCTCATTTTCTATTTATAATTCCATTCTGTATCCTTTTTACTATGAAACACCTCAACTCAGACAAATTCATTCCTGCAAACCCTTCTAACTTCTGCAGCTTGTGTCAGATAACTGGGGTCCACTGAGTAAGGTACAATTTCTTGGTTTTAAGGCTGCCTGCAGGTAGCCCTGCCCAAGGAATATGAAGATAGCCTTCCTTGTAATGAGGCAGGAAACCCAGAGAAAGCTCAGATCACCTGGGCTCCATCAGGTGGACAGTTAGTTTAGGCTTTAATATTGTCTCTATAGATAAAATCTGGTGGATCCCAGTAAAAGGAATTTTAATCTAGCATGTTTGTTAACAGATTTTACCTGCATGATTACCTGGGTTTTGGTATCTTCTAGGACAGAACAAATTTTCTTTTTTTTTTAATAATTATTATTTTATTTATTTGTTTATTTATTTATTTATTTATTTTGTGTGTATGTGTGTGGCCAGCTCAGCCCACCAGGGGGCTGGGCTGGCTGGCATGTGGTGCTGGGGGATTGAACCACAGTCCCTGTGCTTTGCTTAGCTTAGCTTGTTCTAAGTAGGTGCTTTAAACCACTGAGCCATCTCGCCAGCCCCGGCTCCGGCTCAGTGGTTTAAAGCACCTACTTGGAACAGGCTTGGGAAAGCACAGGGACCGCGGTTCGATCCCCCAGCACCACATGCCAGCCAGCCCCGCCCCCTGGTGGGCTGAGCTGGCCACACACACACACACACACACAATAAATAAATAAATAAATGTTGAAAAAAAATTTTAAAAAATAAATAAATAAAATAAAAAAAAGATAAACCACTGAGCCATCTCACCAGCTCCAGCACAAATTTTCTGATAAATTATAGCTTGTATAATCAAAGCACAAGCATTTGAGCTAACAGGTAAATGTATAAACTTTGAGGCTAGCAATTATAACTCACTAGCTTTTAGACCCCTTTATTTATGGAGTCTGACAGTTTATTGTAAGCCCCTCTAGCTATACTTATAATTATCTCTAAATTTTGAGAACGTATGAAAAACAGATTAATACCTTATTTTTTACTGTTAATGCTTTTTTTTTTTTTTTGGTCGAATCGGGGATTGAACTCAGATCCTTGCATTTGCCAGTCAAGCGCTTATCCTACTGAACCATCTCCCCGGCCCCCTGTTAATGCTTTTAAGTAACTGAAGTACAGTTTGGCATATTTTCCTAGCTACACCTGTGTTTACTATCAGCATAAAATACCTGAGTTACATCAGAAATCAACCAGGCTAACTTAATAAGCTTATCGTTATTTTTTGTTGTTGTTGGCGGAACCAGGGGTTGAACTCAGGCCCTTGCGCTCGCCAGGGAAGTGCTTATTCCACTGAGCCATCTCCGCAGCTCCTAAACTTATCATGAAATACACAGTATTCAGTCAGATTAAACCAATGTCCCATTCATTTTTTGATATGGCCCCTATTGTAAGCAAGGGGCATTATAGAGACATTTATCCTTTTAACACTGGCTCTGAGTGTTATGATCTAAAAACAAGGCTTGCTCTATCTATAGGCCCAAAGCTATTGGACACTGTAGCCAGTGTCTCTAGAACTTTTTTTTTTTTATATTTATTTGTTTATTTATTTATTTTGTGTGTGGCCAGCTCAGCCCACCAGGGGGCGGGTGGGCTGGCATGTGGTGCTGGGGGATTGAACCCAGGTCCCTGTGCTTTGCTTGGCTTAGCTTGTTCTAATTAGGTGCTTTAGACCACTGAACCATCTCACCAGCCCCAAAAATGGAATAAGGTTTTTGTTTTTTGTTTTTTGTTTTTTTTTCTCTAAATGCCCTAAGGGGTGGTTTGGCTGGCTGGAGTGTTGTGGGGATCAAACTCCAGCAACCTGAGGCTGACAGCTTTGTGGAAGCAGCCACTTAAACAACTGAGCTAAGGCCAGGCCCCCTCTAGAACTTTTTTTACAGTGACAGGATTTTATCTGTACATGAACAATATATCTCAGTTATAGCTAAAACAAGATGATGATGACTGGAATGAAGGTCAGGGTTAAAGAAGACAAAGAGACCTGTGCCAATATCCAGCAACAGTCTGGGTTTTTTCCTCTAGTCATGATTACTCAGGGCTCCTCCACGGAGAAGACAGGTAGAGATAACAGTATGGCCAGAGGGAGGAGGCAGGCTCAGCACCCTTCAGTCCTACTGAACCACCTGGGAAACCGAGTCTGAGCTCTGGGGCCTCCGCCTAAGAGTGCAGTCTGACTTCTAGTGGCTGCCTTAGCAGTCAGGGCATGGCTTGTGGGCCTCTTAAGGCAGTCCCTCTTACAGTGGCCTGGCTTCTGACAGCAGTCACAATGAATTTCATCAACAGATGAACCGCATTGTCACTGAGCTCTTCTTGGAGCCCAGAGAATCAGACTTAGGGTCTGTTTTGAGGCCGCAACAAAGGCAGCCATTTTTGATCTCTTTGCTTTTTCTCCCTGGTTTTCTCCCAGTTCCAATTATAGGACATTGTTTCGTTAGTGCCCTATAAAGTACCGGATTTAATCAATTTTTACCTGAGCAATGGTGCTTGTGATCCCATTGGTTGACGATAGATTTGTCCCACCTCTCATCCATCTAAAAGAGTCCCCATTTTCTCTATCTTGGCCCAACGTGATTTTGCCCTATAAAAATAACCTGGAACAGACAGCTTCCTGGGCAACCCGCGCGGGGCCCCCCTTGTCTTCTATGAGACAGAAGCTTTCTTTCCCAATAAATATTCTACTCTCAAACTTTGTTTGTTCCTAAATTCATTCTTCGTTTTTAGAGAACACGAACTCGTTTAGGTCAGGAGATCATTACCCCCATATCAGAACGAGCAAGTTCTGAGGGTCATGGTCGGGGGTCACAGCCACTTATCAGTTCAAACTGCCACTGTGACCATGTGGGATTGGCCGGTCCTCCAGGGATGGCGTCCAGAACAGCAAACTTTGAGTCATTTCAGAGGTTCATGGTCAAGATCAATCCAAGCCTGAATGTAAGTGATCTGGTCAGGGTGTCTCAGATTTCCAAAGATGACTCTCCAGACCTGGTAAGCAAGAAAAAGGTTAAAAGAGCCTTCTGGAGGCCAAGCGGCCTAGGGGAAGAAGGGCCATTCCAATTCAGAGAAGGTTCAATGTTTTCGGGGGGACACAGAGTCTCCATACTCTGAGGCTTGTTGTCTGAAATCCTGAAAATTATTTAGAAAACATTATAGGGGCGACAAAGACACAGAAACAGAAGCAGACTGACACATAGTTATTAGACAGACAAACAATCAGCTGAAATACACAAAAACAAAACAAAAAACAGATCCGAGACTCTGATCCGCCATCATTGAGAGAGTCGAGTCCAGGGGCTATCGTTACATCTAACACTGCCTAGGACTCCCAGATGGGCACCCAAACAGAACACATACAGATACAGATGTCTTGCTGCTAAGAACTTACAGATGGCTCCGAGGTTCGAATGATAAACTTTAGACCACCCTGGGGCCAGAAAGTCTCCCCTCGGGAAATGGTTTCAGAAAACGCTGGTTCCTCAGATTGATCCCCAGTAAAGGGGATCCTGGACAAGCCCCCAAATGTTATGGGTCGCTCAGAATAGGAACCAGATCAGCCAGATTGGAATTTGGAAAGCCATTTATTACTGAGCTCAGGGCCCCCATCAGCTCTCACACAGGAGAGGACGGAAAGATGCCTCCCCCAGGAAGCAGGGGGGTTTTATTTTTTTGCAAAAAAAAAAGTCATTTATTTTTAAAAGTAATAGTGCAGTGGTAAAAATACAGCACTCAGGGCAACCTAGAGCTCTTTTCAATATAGATTTTTGCTGTCATTGCTTCTAATACAGTCTGAGAATCCCTTAATCCAAAATGCTTGGAGCCAGAAATATACAAGATATCAGACTCTGGAATATTTGTATAACCATCGTAAGATATCATGGTGATGAGAAAATCTTAACACAAAATTCATTTATATTTCGAATGCATCTTGGTAAAGGAAATTTTGTGCAATATAATTAGTGGGCCTGTGAAGGGGAGTTTTAAAACATGGAACCACATTCCATTTGGTAAACAAATTCATTGTCTGACACAAAACAACGCTTTCAGGATATCTGTGACCACTAGTCAAACTAAATTTCCTGGGGCTTTGTGTTAGTTTCTGGCTATCTTGCACCTGTGTACCTGGAGGCAACCTTGCATAGCCCGAGGTTACAAAAAGTTAAAGCCCATTTAATTTCCTTTTGAAGTCATCTCTGTAAGCTAACTTTGTTAACAGGAACTGGTGAGGGTTACAGGAATTGGTGAGAGTTATAGGAATTTTATCTAGCAAACAGTAAGAAACAGCCATGAGTTACTAAACAACTTAGAACAGTGGTGAGTATACATTTTTACACAACAGAAAACACAAGATTTACATTTATAATCTAAAATGTGAGTTGACCCATTATAGTAACTTCGTAGTTTTAACCTATACATAGGTAACTAATAGCTCATAGCTTCCCCAAAAGCCTTTGTTCTTTCCATGCACTATCACTGCAAGGGTGGGGGATGTAGCTCAGTGGTACAGCACCTGCCTAAAGAACTTCTCAAAAAAAAGCAGGGGGATACTGAGAAAATGCAGGAATATGGGCAGGACTTGGGGATCCTGTTAAGGACTTCTGCAAGGGAGACATTATGTTAACTTTGAGCTATTTAATCTGCAGGAAGTCCTTCACTAGTGAGATCCCTGCAGCTACAGTCTTTATCTGAGGTTGGAGCCTGGTGACCTTAGCTGTGGCATCTTGTCTTGTCCTTTGAGGCCTCACGGTTTCACCCACTGTGATTGGTCTCAGAGGGACCAGGGACTCCCACAGGTTCACTTACTATGAGTCTGTTGCCCTGAGCTTCAGGCAAACTCACAAGTAAACTTGAGAAGTCTGTTGCAGGGCCAGGAAGATGGCTCAGTAGAATAGGCGCTTCCCTGGCAAACGCAAGGGCCTGAAAAAAGAAAAGAAAAGAAAAAAAAGTCAATTGGGTGATATCAGTCCTGCTCACAGCCACTTCATGGTGATCTCCATCTCTCTGAGCAGTTTCTCCCTCTCTCTGTCTCTCCCCCTCTCTCTTTTTGTATTTTAGGGAAGGGTCTACAAGGTGTTCAGGAACTCACTACTAAATCAGACTCTTTTTTTTTTTTTTTTTTTTTTTTGGTGGAACCAGGGAATTGAACTCTGGCCCTTGCACTTTCCAGGGAAGTGCTTATTCCACTGAGCCATCTCCCTGGCCCTAGATCAGACTCTTAATGATCTCCCTGTTTACATCCTCTCAAGAGCAGGGATTATAGGCAAGCGCCACTACACCCAGTCTCTTGCCTTCTCAGTGCACCCCAGGGGCAGGGCCAGCAAGGCAGGCCCAGGGGGATCGAACCCTGGCTCCTGTGCCTGCTTGCAGGAGCTTTAATCTGCTGAGCTATTTGGCCAGCCACTCAGCAGTTTGTTTGTTTTTCTTTTTTTGGAACCGGAGATTGAACTCAGGCCCTTGAGCTTGTCAGGCAAGCACTTATTCTACTGAGCTATATCCCCGGCCCATTGAGCAGGTTTTCAATCAGATCCGGATGTAGAAGTTCTTCAGGACAGTATAAAAGACATACACCCAGAACTTGTTCCTGGCTTTGTTCACAGTACAACACCCTGCTTGCTAGCTTTTTTGTTTTGTTTTATTGTTTTATCTAGGGTGTTTTTTATTGCTTTTTCTCCCTTTTACTCAGCCCAAGCTTGCTCTGCAGATCCAATGTCTCCCTCACTTTCTACTTTTCTCAGACTTGGCCACTGCTCTTTATTCATTTTGTTCAATCCTTTGTTCAAAATGAGGACTTAAACTAACTTGGAATCTAACTCTAAAGGGAGAGGTGGGCAACCCAAAACCCACTAACATTTAATTGGTGAGCCACAGTTCCTTTTGTTTGCCACTCTTCGTTTTGTTTTGGTACCAGGAACCAAACTCCAAACCTCATGTTTGCCCAGCAGGCCAGGGACCTCTGCTACTGAGCTATATTGCCTGCCCAGAGCCACTTTTAGAGAGTGTTTTTGTTTTTGTTCAGGGTCTGATTATGCAGCTTGGACTCCTAGTGATTCTCCTGATTTCTGCCTCCCTAGTGCTGGGATTATGCACCACCAAGCCCCGACTCAAGGGCCTTATTTATTTATTTATTTATTTTTTATTTATTTGGCAGGACCAGGGATTGAACTCAGGCCCTTGCACTTGCCAGGCAAGTGCTTATTCTACTGAGCTATCTCCCTGGCCCCAAGAGCCACTTTTTTTTTTAATTTATTTATTTATTTTTGTAGAACCGGGGATTGAACTCAAGACCCAAGAGCCACTTTTAGAAGGAACTACCCAATAACATCATGGGAGCCTGCTGTGGTTTCCATCTAGATGGGCCCCAAAAGCAGCGCATGCTCAAAAGCAGGGCTTTGGGAATGTGATACCCCTTAGGAGAATAGGTAATTTACGGCTAAATTGAGGCTGGAAGATGAAGCCTGGTCTGAGAGAGTGAGTCTCCAGGTTCAAGGCCTGGAGCTGTTTTCGTCCTTCCTATTGTAACCCAAAAATCAAAAACCGAACTCAATTTAAAAGCGCTTTATTTAACTGAGCTCAGCGGCGGCACATACTCCGGTCTCCAAGTATGTGCCCACTTAGTCTAGGTGAGGCACAGTTTTTATTTATTTATTTATTTATTTTTTGGAGGAACCAGGGATTGAACTCAGGCCCTTGCCAGGGAAGCACTTATCCCACTGAGCCATCTCCACGGCTCAGAGGCAGAGTTTTTAAAGAGAAAAACCGTAAGAGTAGGGAGAGGGGAGATTTCACAAAGCTTATTTTGAGTTAGTCATGACCAAGGGTTAACTCTTTGTTTCCATAGACCAGGTTACATTTTGCAAACCCTATGGGAATATGTCCTTATTTGGCTTAGGTGTTGTTTTTGTTCCGTAGTCAGAAGGACGTCTGATGACAGTTTCACCCATTTTCAGGTGTTCTGTTTGTTCCTGTAATGGGAAGGACAGTTTAACTCATTTTGCAGAATGTTGAGGAACATTTCTTATCTTCTCTTGGAATGCTGAGAAACACTTTCTTATTTGTACAAACAGTCACATTCTTCAGGGAAGGCAAGGGTGGGGGGCTTACAAAACAAATCAAGGTTTTACAAAACAGAAGTTACAAAGCTTGTTAGAAGATGGAGTTTAAGTTGTCAGTTTATACCAAATAGTCCTTGTTAATCAAGTTACAGTGGAAACATACAGTTACAAAATTGGAATCAATTGCACAGGTTATAACACCTCCTTTCTTGATCTTTCTGTGAGCCTTTCTTCCTTTAAACTGTGGGTGTCCAGCACTGTGTCTCAGTGACAATAAAAGCCCACATAGTCCAAGTAAACTCACAGATGCTAACAAACAAGACAGAAGCTAAAAGGCCTATGCCACTTAATGATAGGGCATAGAAATGCACTGTTAGGCAATTTCTTCCTTCTGTGAGCCTAACATGTCCAGATAGCAGAGCCTTCAACATACTTAATAGGGTGTAGCCTCTTGCTTCTAGCCTATAAACTTATACAGCATGTTACTGTGCCCTGCTGGAGGCAATAAAAGAGAAATATGTACTTAAGCATACAAAAGCAGTTAAAAAAAATATAGGTGGGGCTGGTGTAGTGCAGCGGTACAGTGCTAGCATGCAGGAGGTCCTGGTGCTGAAAACAAAACATAAAAATAATAGATGAGGGTGAGGAGTATAGTTCTGTGATTAGAACCCTTGCCTAGCAGGCACAAGGCCCCAGGCTCAATTCACAGCACAAAATGTGGTCATAATAGATGAGAACTAGATCTGATGGTGTGTCTGTAATCCCAGTACTAGAGAGGTTGAGCCAGAAGGATTATGAATTCAAGGCTAGCCTGGACTACATAGCAACAAAACAAAACAAAAAATGGCTGCTCATTGCCTGGGGAGGGCTTGAATTTGAGATCCTTTAGCTCTGGACAACTGCTTAGAATCACCCCCCTTTTTTTTTTTTTTCACCAGGGACTGAACTTGGGATCTTGCGCTTGCCGGGTAGGTACTTATGCCACTGAGCTATGTCCCTGGCCCTGGTATCCCCTTTAAATACTGTAGTGATAGTTTGTTTTTGTTGTTCTTTTTATGGTACTGGAGATCCAACTCAGGGTTTTGTTACATTTAAGTACTACCTTTCACCTTTCAAAGCTCCTTTCCCCTTTGTGTTCACTTGTCTTTTTTTTTAGGGAAGGTCTACAGGGTGTTCAGGGTCTCACTACTAGATTGGATTTGTAGTGATCTGCCTTTTTACAGCCTCCCAAATGCTAGGATTATAGGCGCATGCGACCACTCCCAGTCTCAATTGCCATCTCAGCATCCCCCAGGGGGCGGGGCTGTTTGGCCGGCCCTTTCATCTTTTTTGAGACAGGGTCTATGCAGTTTAGGTGGGCCTTGAGCTCACTGTGTATCCCAAGCAGGTCTTGAATTTACAAGATCCTTCTGTTTCAGCCTCCCAAGTTCTAGAACTATAGGCATGTGCCACCACCTCCAGCCTGAATTTTTTTTTTTTTTTAATGTATTTGGTACAGGGTCTTACTATGCAGCTTGAACTTGTAGTGATCCTCCTGTGTCAGCCTCCCCAGAGCTTGGATTACTGGCATGCACCATACCTGGTCTTGGTGGCCGGCTCTGATGTTCATGGCATGCAGTACAGGGATCAAACCTGGGTTCTTGCACTTGCCTACGTAGGCACTTAGACCTCTGAGCAATCTCCATGGCCCCAGGCCTGACATTTTATTATGAATATCTCCAAGCATATAGAAAAGAAATAGTTGTAAGGGAACCCATGTACTCGCGATGTAGATGATAAACCAACATTTTGCCACATTTGCAGAACACATTTTTTTTTTTTTTAGTTTAGATATCATCAGTTTATTATAAAAGAGACATGGAAATTATGTACATGATGAAAGACGCAGAACTTCAGTGGAATGGGCACCATTGTGTGACGCCACTTCAACAGTGATTTACTTCACTCTACGTATTTTGCAAGAATGTCACCATCTCTAAACAAGAAATAATCCTTGTCGTCTAGAACTACTTTGGTGCCTCCATATTCTGGAAGAAGAACTTTATCTCCAATTTTCACACTAACTGGTTGGATCTCTCCACCCTTCCCCTTGGAGCCGGACCCCACAGCGACCACAGTTGCCTGCAGCACTTTGCCTTGAGATTTTT
>NW_004524756.1:1884392-1888836 GCF_000260255.1 Octodon degus | reverse complement strand
TGATCCTATTTACAAACACCATTAGAACAAATCATTCTATTCATTAAGAGAATGCAACTATATATCTATCCCAACCACTTTGAATACACAGATACAAAAAATGGACATTCATAGTTATACCCCATTTTTTTTTAAGTTCCGTTATTGAATATTATAGGTGTGCAAACTCAGCAAAATATTCTAAAAGAGTCCAGTAGCCCATAATAGCATTGGGTCTTGCAGAACACATTTTATGGCCTAACTTTACCACCACCCTTTTTTTGACCTGATGACAAGGTACAATTATCCTACAGATAAGGACAGTGACCCTAGGAAGATCTAATGACCTGTCCTCAGCTGTGCCAGCTGATTCATCCACATCTCTAGGGCCTGAGATATATAACAGGTCTGAATAATATTTTGAATATCCTTAGTGATGAAAAGCATACAGGTTTACACACTGAAGAATCAGCAAAATGATGGGAAAACCACAGAACACATTTCTAACTCCTGTCACACTGAGGGAAAGTTCAGAGTTTCCCCACCCCCTGGCTCTACTTGCATCCGGGGTAGTCATCATCTCCTGCCCAAACTATCTCAGCTATTTCCTCTACCCACTCTTTCCAGTTTCCAAAACCTGGTTCACACATGGAATATAGCTTGCCTCAACGGGGCTTTCTCCTGCCGTTTCACGCACCGAAACGTCAGAGATCAGAAGAGACAGAGATCCGAAACACTGCCCTATCTGAACTGCTCACCCAAAAGGCCCCGCAACCGTGTTTCAATTCCTTAGCCTCCATCTTATATATAACTGAGGAGTGTTTCCCCAGATATACCCAGGGCTTTTAAACTTATTTGCCTTATTTTTTAGGTACTGGGGAATGAACCCAGGGTGCCCTTTCGTACTTTTTTTTTTTTTTATTTATTTATTTATTTATTTTTTGGCGGAACCGGGGATTGAACTCAGACCTTACGCTTAGCGCTTATTCTGCTGAGCCATCTCCCCAGCCCGGCTCTTTCGCACTTTAAGACAGGGTTTCACTAAATCGTCTAAGTGGTCCAGGTTGGTCTCAAAACTCTCCATCCTCCTGCCTCGTTCTCCCCCACTGCTGGGATTACAGGCGTGCGCCATCATGCCTGGTTTTATTTGCTTTCTTCGTGTAAATCACCAATACCCCTGTTCCAAATATCACAGGTGTAAAAGTTAGACTCCAGCCACAGCTCATCTCAAACGCCGAATCTTCTAACCAACTTTCTGCAGACCCTGGGCTTATATAACCTCTACCCCCAATCTGGTATGCCTCTCCCTCTGTCTCCTCAGCTCCTCCCCACCCCCAGCCCGAGCATAACATCGTGGAGGAAAGGGACGTGGTTGTAGTAGGGCCGGTCCGCTCCTACGTCAGAGCTTTGCAGGGTTAAATTCCACCCACGCCCAGGGGCGCGTTTCACACAGACCTGCGGCCGCGCACGCGGACGCCGGCTTCCTCCGGACGCACACGTGTCCCCAGGGCCACAGCCCCGGGCCTGTCTCGGGATTCCCTGCCTGTGGGAGTTTCCATTCCACCCAGCGGAAGGTGGAGCTGATTTATTTAAATCCTCTCCAAGGGAAATTTGTTACCTTATTCCTCTCGCAGCTTTCACCTGAGAAAATCCTCTAGGAGCCACTTTCATTCTGAAGTGATCTCGCTGACGGCTGAACGCTCCGGCCCGGTAGCGCCCGGTCGGCCCCAAGGATTCCCCCTCGCCTGCGCTCGCACTTGGTAGCGCCCGCCTCGTCAACCGCGGCGCTCGTCGGTCTCGCCCCAGCTCGCGCCAGCCGGCGGCGGACAGAGCCGCGTTGCAGCGTAAGCTTCGGCGTCTGGCTGAGGAAGCTCCGGACGGCGTCCGCGCGCCTGGGCCTCCCGAGCCTCCGCTCCTCCTCCGACGCGCGAAGCGGCCGCGGCGGTGCTGCCCGGCATGTATCAGAGCCCGCGGCGGCTCTGCTCCGCCCTGCTGACAAGGGACGCGCCCGGCCTGCGCCGCCCGTCCGCCCCCGGCCTGCGCCGACGCTCGCCCCCGCCGACAGCCGCCCCCCGGCCCGCGGCGCCCCGACTCCTGGCGGCGGCCCCCGCTGCCTTGAGCGCCGCGTGGACTCAGTCGCGGACAGGTGAGTTAGGCGGCCCGCGACCAACGCGCCGCTGGCTCTTGGAGACCGAATGAATGGGAAGCCCAGGCGGCCGCGTCTCCCTCTTCTTCCCTTCCCGCCCGCCGGTTTTACCGGGCTCCCGCTCTGTCCCTGTGTGCTGACCTCTGTTTCTGTCTCGCTCTACGTTGTCCCCCTTCGGAGGCCACAAAATCTCGTCGACACTTAATTTAACTTTGTGCGATGCTGGCATCGGCCCCAGGGCAGCATAGTGGGCATTTTTGTAGAAAAAAATAAGTTACTTGATGGTGTGGGTTGCGTAGCCTAGAAGTTGATTTTTTGAAGTCATGTTAATACCATATGTTAACTAGTTTTACTTCATTTGGATTTTTGAGAGCCCTCCGATGTTAATGTAATTACGTTTTTGTTTGTATACGTGGGTTAAGATACAAAAACTGATGTCTCCATTCGCCTCGAGCCAGTTTCATATACGGCCTTATGCTCCGGGTTTCCCATTTTTTGCCACCTCGATTTCTGCCTAGGGACGCTTTACTGTGGCCACAAATTACGTAATGATACTTTTATTTTTTTAATTTTTTTTGTAATTATACTTTTAAATTTGTGAAATATTTTCTCCTTCAAAACTTGCAATCTGTTATACTGTTTTTATAACGTGCTTTTAGCTCTTTGTTAGATTAATGGTAAGACATTCGTATAAATAACTACTTTTATGTAAGAGTTTTGTATTTAAGGACAAGTTGAGCACTACAAAGTATTGAGCATTCTGCCACTGAGGTGCATCTCGTCTGTGTGGCGCTTTTTTTTTTTTTTTTTTTGAGACGGGATTCTCTATGCAGTTTGGGCTGGACTTGATCCTCCTTTTATAGCCTAGGCTGGACTTAAACCCACAATGATCTTCCTGCCTCAGCCTCCCCAGGGCTGGGATTACAGGAGAGTGCCACCGCACCAAAGCTTTGTGGCTTTATCTTGATTATCTGAATGTTGAGCCGTGATTTTAATGGATGATTAGGCAAGGCATGTGTGCCTGTAGTTTTGTTTGAGACGCAGGGTCTCACAGTGTAACCCAGGCTTCCCTCAAGTTTTTGAATCCCTGCTTCAACCTCTTCAAGCTGAGATTGCAGGCCTGAGCCAGCACTCTGGCCTTTTTTTTTTGTTTCTTTTGAGACTGACAATGTAGTCCAGACTATCGTTGAACTTGGCTGTGTGACCTGTGCTGACCTCTTTGCTGCGTTCCTCTTGTCTCAGTCTCCTGAGTACTGGGATTACACATGTGGGCCACCATACCCAGGTGGGCTGGATTGCTTGATTGATGTTTTTGAAACAGTCTCTGCCATGTAGTTCAGGCTGGCCTTGAGCCCATTTTGTAGCCCAGGCTGCTCAAACTGACAGGATCCTTCTGCTTCAGCCTCCAGTGCTGGGATTACAGGCCTTCCCAACCACGTCCAGCACTTATTTTTATTTTACACTTGATCTTAGCCAAAAGGCCGGGAAGTGATTACTTTTATTTTGAGACATGGTTTCACACAATTGCCTAGGTGGGGCTGGAATTTGGAATCTTCTTGCCTCAGCCTCCCAGACTGCTGGTATTACAGGATCTGGTCTAGGCTAGGATTTTTTTTTTTTTTTTTTTTTAATGTATATAGTATAGGATCTACAGGGTCTCACTACACAGATCCGACTCGCAGTGATCCTCCTGTTTTCAGCCTCCCAAGCACTGGGATTATAGGCCTGTACCATCACACCCAGTCTCAATTGCTGTTGAGCTATCTGGCCAATTTTTCTTGTTGGAAATTCATTTTTTTCTTTTTCTTTTTTTTTTTTTTAATGTGGAACCAGGGATTTGAACTCAGACCCTTGTGCTTGCCAGGGAAGCACTTATTCTACTGAGCCATCTCCCTGGCCCTCTTGTTGGAAATTCAAAAGGAACATAGAAAAATTGAAAGAAAACTAGTGACTGTTTCCTGTACCAGCTCATATCTTAAATTCTCCCAACAGTCCCCAGACAGGGTGCTCCCCAGGAACATCTTGGAAACGCAGTTTGTGTAGTATCTATGAACTTAGGAGTAGTTATCTGATCAGATAGAGCATTTGGAATGTTAGGCTTCTGGCTCAGAAGTGTTCTGTGAGTCTGAAACCCCTTGATACACAGGAAATTGAAGGACTTGATGGTACCTAAACCCTCCAGACCTTGAGGTGTAGTTGAGGAATGGTGAGGGAAGAACCACTTTGCAAACTGCAAATGGAGCAGCTTTTCCCAGTTTCAGAAGCAATTTTTACAAATGTAGATTCTACCTGGAAGTGGATTTTTTTTTTTTTTTTTTT
>NW_004524756.1:1873643-1884292 GCF_000260255.1 Octodon degus | reverse complement strand
CCTAATTTTTTTTTTTTTTTTTTTTTTTTTTTTTGCGGAACCGTGGATTGAACTCAGGCCCTTGCGCTTGCTTGCCAGGGAAGCACTTATTCCACTGAGCCATCTCCCCGGCTGTAGATTCTACCTGGGTGTGGCAGCACACTGAGTATAATTCTGAGACGTTCAGGTTGAGCCTCAGTGATTGCAAATTCAAGGCCAGCCTGGCCATTTTTACCACACAAAAAAGCAGCTTCTTGGATTCTGTGTTACTTAACAAAAATGAAACTAGTCCACTTGCTTTTTTGGTGCTTGATATCGAATCTCACACATGCTAGAGAGATTATTCAGTGTTCCAAATGGACATCTCTATCCAGGACATCTCTATTCACGCATGACATAAACATTAAAGACCTGGGCCTGGGAGATGGCTCAGTGGAATAAGCACTTCCCTGGCAAGCGCAACGACCTGAGCTCAATCCCCGGTTCTGCATGAAAAAATAAAAATAAAGTGTGGTTTTGGGGCCAGGGAGATGGTTCAGTGGAATGAGCGCTTCCCTGGCAAGCGCAACGACCTGAGTTCAATCCCTAGTTCTGCCCCCCCCCCAAAAAAAAAAAAATCCTTAGTTTTGGGGCCAGGGAGATGGCTCAGTGGAATAAGCACTTGTCTGGCAAGTGCAGGGCCTGAGTTCAATCCCGGGTTCCGCAAAAAAGAGAAAGAAAGACCTGAAAGCTACTCTTGCTGTAGAGAGTATTTTTCTTTTTTGCTTTTTGAGACAGGGTCTTACTGTGTAGCTCATTCTGGTGTTGAACTTGGAAAGAGACCCCCCACCCCTTTGACTCTTAAGTGTTAAGATTGTAGTCATGGGCTGCTGTGCCTGCCTCTGTAGAGATTCTTTGGAGGGCTAGCAGTGAATCTCAGCCTCTCATTCCTTCCCTAATGTGTGCCCCTTGGCTTTGGAAATTACTGGGAAGAGTAGTACAACCCTTTGGAGTTTTCAAGTTCTGAGTTGTTAGAATTTAAAGGGAATCTGGGGAGATGATCTCAGCACTTCGCCTCCTTTTCTCAAGCAGAGGTAGCCTCCATAGAAAGTCAGCAGTTGCTGCAGTTAACTGTACTGGGTACAGTGCAGTTGGGAGTCATCTGTGGGCTTGTAAATGCTAGCTACCAGATCCCTCCTCCTCAGATAATGAAGAGCTGGCTGGACTACTGTTCTTCCCTGGAACACATTGCTTTTTTCTTGGTACAGTTTTAAAGGCAAATACCAGTTCAGTTGAAGCAGCTTTTATTTGGTAGGTCCCTTAACTATGTGAGTAAGCTACTTAAGAATTAGAAAAGATTGTAATTACTAGACTTGCACAGAATAGCTTGCTCTCTTTGTGGGAGAACATTTAAGTGTCATTTTCCTATAACATTCAGTGTTAAGTTTAAACACAGTGAATTGTGGGAGGCTTTTTCCATAATAACCATGGCTCCAGAATTACATTCAATTCTTTAGGTAGGTGGGTGGAACTGGCAATTACACGCAGGGCCTTCAGACTACATCTACTGGGATTATAAACAGACAACCATCATGCTCAACTCTGACACACATACACACCCCTGCCTTTTTTTTTTTTTTTTTTTTTGGCACTGGGAATTGAACTCAGAACCTTGCATATGCCTGGCAGGCACTTATGCTGTTGAGTTTCCAACCCTTTTTAAATTTTTATTCAGAAATTGGAGTCTTTGGGAGTTACCTGGGCTGGAGTTGAGTTTGGAATCCTACTGCTTCAGCCACCCAGAGTACTGGGATTACAGGCATGCGTGTCCACGTATGGCTTCAACTCTTACACACGAACACTTGCAAATCACTAACTTTGCTTGCTGTGTCTTGTTTATTTTTGCAGTACTGGGGATTTTGACTCCCAAACAGTAGGAGAGCTGTTAGTACCACTGGGCCACATTCATAGAAACTGCTGTCTTAAAACTAGTTAAGACTTAGAAAAAAACCCCTAAATCAATAGTGATGTATATGAAACCTTTACTGGAATAATCAAAGACCTAAATGGCCTTATAGTACCCTTTGGTCATGTTACTAATTGTAGCAGGAACTGAAAAATCCTTGTGGCTGGACTTGGGGAGAAAGTCTTAGCTTTGAATGGGTGGAAAGAAGGTTGTGAGGGAGAGAGAGAGAGAGAGAGAGAGAGAGAGAGAGAGAGAGAGAGAGAGCGAGCGAGCGCGAGCGAGCCTGGGAGAAGGTGGTAGCAATGTCTTCAGTAAAGAGGTCCTTCCAGAATCTCCTGGGCTGTTTATTTAAATAGTCTGCTTGGGTGGGGAGTATAGTTCAGCAGCACAGTACCTGCCTGGAAAGTGTAAGGTCCTGAGTTTAATTCTGGTACCAAAAAAACCAAATTGCCTATGTGAGTCAGCTGCCTGAGGAGAAGCCAGGTAAAGTGAATGCTGAACAAGTTCCCTTTTCAGATGGTTCTGAAAAGGTTTGAGGAGCTCTTGCGGTTTGAGGAGCTCGCGCTCGTTCCCCCTCTTGCTGTTGCCCCTCTCTCGGTCACACACACACACACACACACACACACACACACACCCCACACCACACACATCCTACCTCATCTGGGCAAACTTAAAAAAACAAGGAGGAGAATTCTGGAAGAGGACTGCTGTCTTTGAGCTTGAGGTCCAAGGCAATTCGGGATCCCCTGACCCTGAGCAAGTGCTTTTACCCCAAACAAAAGCAGTTTCAAAGAAAGGAACAGTTGTTGTCATGTTTATTAAAGTTCAGGGAAAGGAATTTGAGGCTGTTATTGTCATGGAAATATAGCACGAGTAGTAGAGGAGTTTGTGGGTGAATAACATTTCTAACTAAGAAGTGAGGAGGAAGAGTAAGTAATGGAGATTCATAGCATCAGTAAGCTTTCTTTGAGAATTACTGCTGACAAAGCAAGATGTTAGGGCCTTTGTAGCCACTTTACTAGTTGGTTCATGAACATCTATTTACAGTTTGATTTTTTTTTTTTTAGTTTGATCTCAAGTGTTTGGCAAAAGTTTTGTTTGCAAACTCTGCATCAGGTGATGAACATGGGCATCTTCCCCACATGAACAGGAACATGGCACATGGCCATCTTTTCCAGAATCATAAAACAAAATAAGTTCATGAGCCAAAGTACCACTGTACTGGAGACTTAGAGTGGGTGTGTATGAGTGTCTGGTCCCTCTGTGACAGACCCACTGGGACTTCATAGAGAGGAGCTATTTTGGATTTATTAATAGAAAAGGAAACATTCAGCCTCTCACAGGCAGTAAAAACCCTGCCTGCTCTCTTGCCCTCCATGTGGCATCAGAGCAACACTGGGAGCTGTATAGATGAGTTCACAGTGCCAGGATGTAAGCAAGAGTGCCCAAGGAAAGAAGGGTAGAGGGGATTACTACCATCTGATGTGAATGTCTGTTAAAGGGTTTACTTTTGCTGTCAGGGATGGAACTCAGGACCTTGTGCTTGCCAGGCAGACAGTTGTGCCACTGAGCTATTTCCCTGGCTCTGTTAACAGTTTTTTTTTTTAAATATATTTAGTACAGGATCTACAGTGTTACTGTACAGATCGGACTCTTAGTAGTCCTCTGAGACAGGGTCTTGCTGTGTAGTTTAAGCTGCCCTGGAATTTGTGATCCTCTGGCTCAGCTTCCCAAGTGCTGGGATTATAGGTTAATGCTATTCACAGCTATGCATTTTTTTCTAAATCTCCACTGTTAAAACAGGGTTGTGCTTGCCAGGGAAGCGCTTATTTTATTGAGCCATCTCCCAGGCCCCTCAGGGTTATACTGGGACCATAGTAAGTTTTTTTTTCTTTTAATGACTGTGGTAATGGAAGGGAGGACCTTTATCTTTATTATTTTTTAAACTTTTATTTATTTATTTGGTACAGTCTTTTAAAAAAATCTTTGGTATAGGGCCTACGCAGCTCAGACTCACAGAGATCCTCCTAGCTCAGCCTCCCAGCACTGGGATTACAGGTGTGTGACACCAGCTCAACATGGGCTGGCACGGATCAAATCCAGGTCCTTGCTGTTGCCAGGCAGGCACTTAGACCACGAGCTATCTTCCCACCCCTCTGCTAAGTGAAGTCCGAATATTGGTAGTTCTGAAGTACAGCCCAGGTAGACAGCACAAATGCATATAAGGGCTGGATGCTGCAGTTAACTTCTTACTGGTGTTCAGTTATCACCACTTCAAGTTAGGTTTGGGGTTGTGGGAGGCTTGTACAAAATGAAAAAAAAAAAAAATTTGGTGGAACCAGGGATTTGAACTCAGGCCCTTGTGCTTGCCAGGCAAGTTCTTATTCCACTGAGCCATCTCCCCAGCCCCCAAAATGAAAAATTTTAAAACTACTTTTACTTCATCTTTTGCATGTGCACACACATGCCCTATATTGGGACTTAAACCAAGGGCCTCCTACATGGTGGACAAGCCCTCTACCACCACTAAGCTCCAGTCCAGCCCATTATTGTTCATAGAAAAGAGGAAGAATAAATGTGTGTTGCATTTTGCTATGTAATTTTTGAACCTTGAAGGGTGTGTGTGTGTGTGTGTGTGTGTGTGTGTTTTAATGTGTGAGACAGGGTCTCTGGTTTATCCCTGGCTGGTCTGGAACTCAATAGTCATCCTCCTGCCTGAGCCTCCCACATGCTGGGATCCTAGGGGTGTGCTACCACACCCAACTGCTTTGGAGGCTTTAAAGCCATAACCCCTAGGGAGATAGCTTGATAGTCTCGGTGCCTCCCTGACAAATGCAAGGACCATGGTTCAGTTCCTGGTCCCACATGCCATACCAGCCCCAGAACCCTAGGTGCACAGTGCCAACACCGAAACCAGGTGTTTGAAACTGTCTCATTGCTATATGTTTATCAGTAAAACTTTGAAAAGAAAAAAAAAGAAACCAGGTGTGGTGGTCCACACCTCTAATCTTAGCACTGGGAAAACAAACAGGAGAATCACTGAGCTGAACTGAGCTGCATAAGCTAGACCCTGTACCAAACAAATAAAAGGTTGAAAAAATAAGTAAAGCCACAACCAGTTTTACTTTCATTTTCATTTCCTACAGTCCTAGGAATAAACTCAGGTATACTCTATCACTGAATTATAGCCTGATAATAGTCCTTTAAAAAAAAAAAAATTGCATGTATGTTAGTCATTGAAGCAAGGATCTGGAAATTTGTAAATGTATCCCCCCCCCTTTTTTTTTGGTAGAACCGGGGATTGAACTCAGGCCCCTGTGCTTGCCAGGCAAGCGCTTATTCTACTGAGCCATCTCCCCGGCCCCAATATCTCTCCCCTTCTGTCATTTTGTGGTTGTGAATCTAGGGTATCCTGTTGAGCTATACTCACAAGCTTTTATTATTTTTTTTATCTTTCATTTGGTACAGGCTGTCTGCTATGCAGCTTGGGCTTATAGTTATCCTGTCTCTGTCTCCCCAGCGCTGGGATTACAGTGTCCCACCACATTAGGTTTTGGTGGTTGGCACAGTGCACCCAGGTTTCCGGGGCTGGCATGGCATGAGGTACTGGGGAATAAACCCAGATCTGTGCACTTGCCAGGCAGGCACTTAATTCTGCGCGCCCCCCCACCCCAACTGGGGATTGAACTCAGGCCCTTGCGCTTGCCAGGCAAGCACTTATTCTAGTGAACCATCTCAGCCCCAGGCAGGCACTTAAGACTGCTGAGGGACCGGGAGGATAGCTCAGTAGAATAAGTGCTTGCCTGGCAAGCGCAAGGGCCTGAGTTCAATGCCCGGTTCTGGGGGGAGGGGGGGATACTGCTGAGGTATCGCCCAGCCCTAATTTTTTTTTTTTTTTTTTTTATGTAAGGTTTCACCAGATTGCCCAGATGAACCTATTCCCTATTCTCTGGCCAGAGATTTGCATACAGCTGGCAGTAGGTACATAGGGCACCACTCTTCGTTTCCCTGCTTTTAAGTGACTGAAAGTGTTTTGCTGGTTTTACAGTGTATAAGTAAACTGACTAGGAAATAACTCAGTGGCATAAGTGCCTGCTTGGCAAGCTCAGTGTCCTGAGTTTGATTTCTGGTACCAAAACAACCTGACTATCCAGTTTCATTTTGAAATGTAAAGCAAAGATTGGCACACTATTTCTGTAAAGAAGGTGCTACTCAGTCTTTCGGGTTTTTCTGACCATATATCTTTCTCAGCTAATCAGTTCTGCAGTTGTGGTGTGAGCAACCATAGACAGTACAATAATCTTAATGGAAGGGCCAACCAGATAGCTCAGGGGATTAAAGCACCTGCTTAGGCAGATGCAGGGACCTTGGTTCAATCCCCAGCCTGTCCTGCAGGCTCTACCCCACGGGCATGTAGTGCTGACCCCTGCTGAAAACAGGATCACTAGAATCCAATTTGTGTAGTGAGACCCTGTAGACCCAGTACTAAATACATAAAAATTAAAAAAAAAAAAAATCTTAATGGACACAGAAGTTCAAATTTCATGTCCTCTTTCTCTCTTTTTGTGGTACCAGGAATCAAACTCATAGCTTCATGCTTTCCAGGCAAACACTGTCTCTGAGCTGTATTCCTGGCCTTTCATGTTCTTTTCACATAGTGAAATATTACTGTTAAGAATTTTAAAAGGGGGGGGCTGGTGAGATGGCTCAGTGGTCTAAAGCACCTACTTAGAACAAGCTTAGCAAAGCACAGGGACCGCGGTTCAATCCCCCAGCACCACATGCCAGCCAGCCCCGCCCCCTGGTGGGCTGAGCTGGCCACACACACACACACACACACACATAAATAAATAAAAATTAAAAAAAAAAAAAGAATTTAAAAAGGGGGCCTGGGAGATAGCTCAGTAGAATAAGCATTTACCTGGCAAATGCAAGGGCCTGAATTCAATCCCCAGTTGCGAGAAAAAAAAAAAAAAAAAAAAGTGTTTAGCAGTTTAGGTAGAATATCTTAGTTCACCATCAGCACAAAAGCACAGAACTGGACTGACTGCCCAGGGGCCATGTTGGGGAACTCGGTGTTGCCAACAGAATATTCCTCTTAGCTTCCTGTTGCTTCCATTTGTGACTCAGTCTCCTAGGTGCCAATGTTAATGCTGCATTTTGGGTTGTGCTTTTTGGTATTTCTCTTTAGCCACTAGCTAACCAGCTGGTGAACCTGAATCAAGTTCATACAGACTGCTTCTCTCTCTTCCAAGTACTAACCAGGCCTGTCCCTGCCTAGCTTCCAAGATTAGACAGATCAGATATGTTCAGATGACATGGCCAAAACCACAGAGTGTTTCTCTGTCCAGCGATGCCTTTTCCTTTGAGGTGTTTCCTACCCAGATCTCTTGTGACTGCAGGTATCTCTCTCAGCCTTTTCTGGAAAACACTTTTGATGATTTTAATCTCCTCTGTACTTGCTGCCTGGCAGAGAAAGGTCACTTGTCACCAGTGTCTAGGTCTTCATATTTTTAGACACAGGGTTGAAAGTCACAGCCTTCACTTGATATCTCTAATGCCATGTGGGTCATCATACTACTTTGCACACTCTGTCCCCTACCAGTGTGTATGCTGTGTGGCAAGGACAGAGCAGGAGGAGGTGGAGCTTGACCCGGCTGTCCTGGTGTGAACTGGCCACTCTTTAACTGGTGCCAGCCCCAGGAGGTGCTGACGAGCAGTCCAAGGTACAGGTGACTTTCCCTTGGCACTCATGACTAGAGAATGGTTAACAGAATACCTGTGCTATACCACGGCTGGAAGACCAGCACAGTTCACAGTTGCTAACAGCCTGCCTCATAAGGAGAATAGCTAGCACTTAGCTGATTGTTTAGATACACTGGTCCATCTAGCAGAACTCATTTATCTTCCAGTAACTAATTAAATTTAATAGGTTACAGTTGTTACCAAGTAAGAACCCAATGCACAAAAGGTAACAGAATTGTCTTGGATTCTGTTACCGGTAGTATAAGATGGAGCAGGGATTTAAAATCAGGTAGCCTGTGGCTGGTGAGATGGCTCAGTGGTCTAAAGCACCTACTTAGAACAAGAACAAGCTTAGCAAAGCACAGGGACCGCGGTTCAATCCCCCAGCACCACATGCCAGCCAGCTCAGCCCCCTGGTGGGTTGAGCTGGACACACACACACACACACACACACACACACACAAATAAAATTTTTAAAAAATTAAAAAAAATAAAAACAGGTAGCCTGCCTTGAGTCCATGCACTTTTAGACTTGTGCCTCTGCTGTACTTCATACGAAACCCTAACCTTGCTGAGGACCCTTGAGGCTTTCGCCATATAGCTCCCACCCTGTCAGCTGAATGCTACTATTGCTTCTGTGTTATTCAATCACTGGTGTTCAGTAACAGATTTGGAGATAGGTCATGAACCAAAATACCCTAATTGAAAATATCTTCCTAAATTGGCACTTAAAATGCAGGCTCTAGGATCTGGAGATTAATTAATTAATGTCCTACAAGTCCATGTTATATGAAATTCAATGGCAGTCACTGTCTCTGACCAGTTGGACCTTTAGGAGCGCACCACTTGCACTATTGTTCACTACTTGAGTTCTGATTTTGCAGCTGATGGATGTATGTGACAGTCTCACAAAATTACAGAAAGATGGAGTTATATTTAATAGTGAGTCAGGACAAGTCATTTAAATTGGGGTGGGGGCTTAGAGATAGGGTCTCACTGTATAGTTCAGGCTGCCTTTGAATCACTGTGATCTTCCCACGTCAGCCTCTAGCACTGGGATTACAGGTGTGCATCATGCCTAGTTTAGTCATTTAGACTTTGGAAACTCAATGTGCTTCTCTGTAAAATGGTGCTAATGACTCAGGAGTTGTTGAAAAGGGACTGGTGACAAAGAGAGCTTAGTGTGCATGAACTGCTCAGGCAGCAAAAGGCAGTCCATCAGCCAGGTGACAGGACTCCTCATTTGCTATCACTTGGCCTTTGCGGGGAGGGGGCAGAAATGGATATTGAACTCAGGCCCTTGCACTTGCCAGGAAAGCACTTACTCTACTGAGCTATTTCCCTGGCCTCACTTGTCCTCGTTTTTTAAGCATTTTTTACTGTGCTTTGGACCAAACCTGTAAGTGCTCTCTACTGAGTTAGCCCAGGGTCCACTGTTTGGCCTAAGCATGGCCTTGACTCTGCTGCCAGTATAGGAGTACTGTGCTAGGTACTAGAGGACATGGTGGGTGGGAGATGTGGTCACTACTCCCAGGAAATTCCAGGGTCATGAGGGAAGAAGCAAGAGTTCCCAAGGGTAATCCAGGAAAGAGGAGCAGGCCATGTCTGAGCAAAAGCCACCCAAATGTGATCCATACACTGGGTGGCAGAGCACTCCGGAGTCACATCCATATATAGCCCCCCACCTCCCAAAAGACAAGACTTCTCTTAACTTTTAGAGAGGGGTTCATTCAACATATGGCCAGTAGATGGCAGCATTAGGTTGCAGTCCGGGTGAAGCCTCCATGGGACCAACGTTGACTGACTTTAGCAGCTTCTCAGATGTGTACTCAGGACAATATTAGCTTGTGCTTATTCTTTAGCTTTTTGTCATTGTTCTGTCATCCTTTTAAGATAGCAAGTTCAAACTAGTTGAGAAAAATTATTCACAGACCAAGTGATTTGGACAGAGCTTAACACCAGTGGTTCCTAACTAAAGGAACACTGTGAGAGGGTGTCTGGTGTGGTTTCGAAGTGTGAACGGACAGGTTGGATGGTGGGCCCTATCAGCTTGAGTCTCATTGCTAGGGTTCTGAGCTTGGGGGAGGAAGTCCACAAAGATAGAGTACAGTCTCATCACATCAAAGGCTGCACGTGAATGTGACTTTAATCACTTGTGATACTAGCTCTTATCACCTGTCAGTGTTAGACCCTCCCCTGTGTCTCCTCCTCCAATACTCTGTAAATGATTTGTAATTCTCTGTAAAGATCTGTCACCCCATCCCCATCTGTTTACCTTAGTATAGCTTATATTTATTTTTACACTGTGTTATAAGCTAATGCTGCATTATTTTGTTGCTCGTGCCAGCTTTATCCATTGAGAACTAACTCTTTAGGTTGATTCTTTTGTCTCTGCTCATTTTTATTTCTCCAAGGCACTTGACGTTTTTGTTGATTGGTTGCTTTGTTTATAGGAATTATATTAAGAGACCAAGATCTGGGTGCGAGCTTTGTACATTACCACTTGGATGCTGAGTCAACCCCCACACCTGAGATTACTTCTGTGTCTGTATGTCTGTATGTATAGTAAGGGACACATGACTTGCTGCTGTTGTGTTTTACTGCAGTTCGGAGTCACTGGATTCATTCTACATTCTGCGAACTGTTCACTTGAATCTTTGCAGTGCGACCTGATTTTTCAGTGTCATGCCTATTTGCCAAGTATTGGCACTATTGACAAGGTTGGATAATCACATTTAATAATCTATGGTAAATTGAGCTGGCCTTTTTTCTTTTTTTGGGGGGGTGGTGTAGCATAGGTTGGTCTCAGACTCCCAGTAATCCCCCTGCCTTAGTCTCCTGAGTGCTGGGATTAGAGATGTGCAGGCTTTAATAAAGAATCTTGCTAGATGGGGCATGAACCTCTTATCCCAACTACTGCTGGGAGGCTGTCAGGTATATGAGATTTTTTTTTTTTTTTTTTTTTTTTTTTTTTTTTTTT
>NW_004524756.1:1863057-1873505 GCF_000260255.1 Octodon degus | reverse complement strand
ACAGCAACCTGAGCCTGACTGCTTTGTTGAAGCAGCCACTTAAAGAACTGAGATAAGGGGCAGGCCCCCCAGGTATGAGTTTAAGGCCAGCTAGGTAGTTTATATCAAGACCCTGTCTCAAAAAAGGGCAAATAGGGTACTGTTTCCTTGAGTCTTATAGTTGGTAGTCTTATTAAGTGGATTTCCAAGCCCCCCCCACAAGAAAAAAAAGAGAATCACCCATTTGCCTCAGATCCTAGTAATACTGAAGCTACTAAATTATCACTAAAAAGAATTGAAGAATTTAAATTTAAAAAGTTTGAATTTGCCCTATCATGTACAGGATCTACAGGGTCTCACTACACAGATGGAACCTGTAGTGATCCTCCTGTTTTCAGCCTCCCAGGAGATGAGGTTACAGTTCTGTGCCACCACACCCAGTCTCATTCACTGTCTCGGTATGCCCCAGGGGTAGGGATGGCAGCAGCTTGTACACCAGGGATCAAACCCCAAGCCTTCACTTTAGTCCACTGAGCTATATTTGGCTGGCCTTTACTACAGTAGTGGCTCTTTTTAAGTGTTCAAGGCTGTGTCATGCTGCCCCAAGGCACTGTGCTTTCCTTCTCCACCACCATTAGACTGGGTTTTCTGACAAGCCTGTGTGTTAGACCATCAACTTTCTGGTCATTTCGATTCTCCAGGCTTTTTCTGTGTGTGTGTGTGTGTGTGTGTGTGTGTGTGTGTGTGTGTGTGTGTGTAACCAGGGATTGAACTCAGACCCTTGTGCTTGCCAGGCAAGCGCTTACTCTACTGAGCCATCTCCCCGGCCCCTAGGCTTGTTTTTTAGTCCCAGGGGTAGTAGAGTTCTGAAAGGGATAGATAGTATATAGTTAGGTTTTGTGGGCCAAAAATGATCTACATGCATGTGTGTGCAATGCCATTTTTAAATTTTAAAGTGTAAAGATGTTTTTAGCTTGAGGAATGTACAGAAATATGTGGACACACTTTGCCTACCCTTACTGTAGTGGCTTCCTGCAGAACGGCTTATGGAAACAGCATAAATCCTTGGCTCATATTGCCTTTCCTTCCATAGGTATTTTAAGTGTGTTACTCATTTTCTTTCTTTTTTTTTTTTTTTTTTGGTGGAACCAGGGATTGAACTCAGGCCCTTGCGCTTGCCAGCAAAGTGCTTATTCTACTGAGCCATCTCCCCGGCCACTGTGTTTTTTCAATATGTAATTTTCAGGTTTTCGTTTTGTTTTGTTTTTGCGGAACCGGGTATTGAACTCAGGCCTTTGTGCTTGCCAGAAAAGCGCTTATTCCACTGAGCCATCTCCCCAGCCCTGGTCCTTCATTTTTGAGTCAGGGGCTTATAATACAGACAGGCTGACCTGTGAATTGAGATTCTCTTATTCCAGCATCCATGCTAGTATTACAGGCACATGCTACCACACAGCGTTAGATACTTGTTCTCTTGCTTTTTTTGAATCTTTATTACTGACTCTTTCAGAGCCTTATTTCTGAGTTTTCTAATTCTGATTTTAGGCTGTTTTATCTCATGTTTTGTATCATTTTCTTTATAACTTTTACCTTACTTTGTAAGAGGGTACAGTTTAATTTGCTTTCTGGGCAAAATGTATTAGTACCATGCATTCATTGTCTAAAGTTTTGTTCTTTATCTGAAATTCCGCATTTTTAGAGGAAAGTATGATTCAGGATAGTTGTTCTGAGTTTTCATTATTCAAGTGCTGGACTCATTTCCCTTTTTGAGGTGCTAGAGCTCAAGCCCAGAGGCTTGCTCCTGTGTGATGAGTACTCTGCCACACAAATGTTAGGCTCCCAGTGGACGTGACCGCCTGCTTTTTTTTTTTTTTTTTTTTTTGCTCTGAATTCCTTCAGGGCAGGTTTGGCTGGCTTGAGTCGTGGGGATTGAACCACAGCAACCTGAGCCTGGCTGCTTTGTTGAAGCAGCCACTTAAAGAACTAAGCTAAGGGGCAGGCCCCCATCACCTGCTTTTTACATTCATTTTTTTTTGTATAGTACTTGCTTTTCAGAACAGTGGCAATCCCCAAACACAGTTCAATCATAAAAATAAAGTGTTGTCAAAAGAAAAGCACAGAGCCATTCTGTTGAGATTAATTTTTTCTGCCTCATGCTGGTGATTTGCCAGGAGCTCAACAGATGTTAGATGTCTCCAAATGTAAATATGTATGTTTGGAAACCAGTGTCTTTTCTTTTCTTTTCTTTTTTTTCTTTATTGTGTGGAACCGGGCATTGATATCAGGCCCTTATGTTTGCCAGGGTGTTTCTTTGGGAACAGCAGTGCTTTAAGTTGAGAAAAAGCAAGAGAGCACACACAGACATTTATGGAGTCTGATGTTCAGGGATATTTGGTGGTATTTGGGTTTGCTTTATTTAGGACCTGCTACTGTAAATTTGACTAGGATGAAATGTGGTCAATAAGCCTGTCAGATTTTACAAAGAAAATTTTGTCTTTCAAGGATATGGATATAGTAGAGAAAATGAAGTGGCATAGTAGTAGACTTAATCATGCACAGAGTCTCAGAACCTATTCCCAGTAAAACTTGCCTGTAATTTCTTTATTTTTGAAATGGGGTCTCACTGTAGTTTAAGCTGGCCTCAAACTCACAGGGAATAAGTTATTGCCTCATGCTTCAGAGTGCTGGGATTGCAGGCGTGTGCCACTATATCCCACTTTAGCCATGTTTCTTTTTTTTATTTATTTTTGGTGGAACCAGGGATTGAACTCGGGCCCTTGCGCTTGCCAGGAAAGCACTTATTCCACTGAGCCATCTCCCCAGCCCCCATGTTTCTATAAGAGTAGATTTATAAATTATAAAGACAAATTTGCAGGGTCCTGAGTTCAATCCCCGGTAGAAAACAAATCCTAGGTTGGAAGAGGCCATTGATTTTAAGGTATATCTGCCTTTAAGGTATATTTTGCTATATTTGTTAGACTGCTTTCAAGTGACTTTTGTGATCCCGGGGAAGGAACTCAGGGCTTTATGTTCTATTGCTATATATCCTCAGCCTTTAACAAAAAAGTATTTGAATCTTCCTCTTTTTTTTTGGCGGAACCGGGGATTGAACTCAGACCTTTGCACTTGCCAAGGACGCACTTATTCCACTGAGCCATCTCCCCAGCCCTGAATCTTCTGTTCTAGTAGAAAGCTAGAAACTGGACACTCAGGTGATGGACCCGTAGAACTGCTTTATACAGAAATATGGTGATGTTGTGCTAAGAGGAACTCTTGTCAGTGGACAGTAAATGCTTCCTCTTACAGTTCTTACGTTGAACAGGGCCCATGGTCAGGTAAAGGAGCAAATGTGTAACTGCCATCCTCTCCTGCAGTGCATTCCATGGGAACCGGTACAAGCAGACTCTACAGTGCTCTTGCTAAGACCCTGAACAGCAGTGCCGCTGCTCAGCACCCAGAGTACTTGGTGTCACCTGATCCAGAACATCTGGAGCCCATTGATCCTAAAGAGCTTCTCGAGGAATGCAGGGCAGTCCTACACACCCGGCCTCCCCGCTTCCAGAGGGACTTTGTGGATCTCAGGGCAGATCGCCCCAGCAGCCACCCATCCATTCGAGTCATGCAGTGGAACATTCTCGCCCAAGGTAGGCGTTACGCTTCTATGCCTGTGCAGTGAGTTTTGCCATGACTTCTTTCCTGCTTCTGCTCAAGCACTGTGCTGGGAAGAGTTGGGGCAGATGACTGTAGGTTGCCATGACTGTGGGTTATTTGGCAGCACGATGGCACCTCCTCAAACTTGCCTGCAGCTTTCAATGTATAGCAGTAAGGTAGCATTGGCAGGGTAACAGAACTTCTGCAGGGAAGGGCACCTCTGTATAGGTCTCATCCAGGTAGCATAAGACCAAAAAGATCCTGCTTTAGTTATCTCAGTTCAGTAAGATAACAGTAGTATTTTGATTCACCAAAAAATTGGTTTGCAAACAAAGGCATATGGAAAGAAATTTTTGTTGTTGTTGCAAACTCTGTACCATGTGCCAAACACAAACGCAGCCATGTTTCCCATACAAACACAAACATGGCCATCTTTTCTAGAACTGTGGAACAAACAAATTAAGTTCATGAACCAAGGCACTACTGTATTTTGTTGTAGTAGCAAGGTCCCCTTTCCTGCGTCTGCCACATCAAAAACCAGATGCATCAGCCAACCTTCATTCAGTATTATTGCCCTTTGTTTAGCAGTTGAAATTTAAGGAATCAGGGGCTGATTTATGTATGTTTATTTACCAGAAAAGAAGGAAATGCTTGACTTCCACTCTTAGATTATTTTATTTTTCAAAGTATTGCCAGGCTGATTTATTTTATTTTGTAATTTAGGACAGGGTGTACAGGGTATATGGGTTCTCACTCCATAAATTGGATTCTAGTGATCCTCCTGTTTACAGCCTCCCAAATGCTGGGATTACAGGCGTGTGCCACCATGCCTAGTCTCAAGCTATCTCAGTGTGCCCAGTCTCAAGTCATCTCAGTGTGCCCCAGGGGCGGGGCCAGCATGGCAAACTGGGAATCGAACTCGCGCTTCCTGCATCTGCCTAAATAGATGCTTTAATCCGCTGAGCTATTTGGCTAGACTTCCAGGCTGATATAGAACTCTCAACAATCCTCTGATCATCATGCCTCAGTCTCCCTGAGTGCTGGGATTATAGGATGTGGTACCATACCCAGCCCAAGTATTCATACTTTAGGAAGTAGTAAAGGCATCATTAAATAAGTCTCATTCATCTGAGTTGTGCCTCTTTATTGTTTATGTGACTATATTATAGTCAGTGTTGAAACTAGTATAGTTTCCAACCAAAGCTTTGTTTTTGGACTGTGGCTGCAAAAGATAGTTTTAGCAGTACAAGACTGCAATAGCTTGCAAGGGGGTTGTTCAGCTTAGGTGGGTAAGCAGTGTAGCTGGAAGAGCCATCACAGCATGTGGAGCAGAAGGGACTCTTGAGGCGAATGTCAGGTACTTGGAGGTCTCGTTCTGGAGTAGCCTGACAGCCGCCGGCTTTTTCTTTTCAGCACTTGGGGAAGGCAAAGACAACTTCGTGCAGTGCCCTATTGAAGCACTCAAGTGGGAAGAACGGAAATGCCTCATCCTAGAAGAAATCCTCGCCTACCAGCCTGACATCCTGTGCCTGCAGGAGGTGGACCACTACTTCGACACCTTCCAGCCCCTGCTCAGTAGATTGGGCTACCAAGGCACGTTCTTCCCCAAGCCTTGGTCACCTTGTCTGGATGTCGAACATAACAATGGGCCTGATGGCTGCGCCTTGTTTTTTCTACAAAACCGATTCAAGCTGGTCAACAGTGCCAATATTCGGCTGACAGCCATGACATTGAAAACCAACCAAGTGGCCATTGCCCAGACCCTAGAGTGCAAGGAATCTGGGCGACAGTTCTGTATTGCTGTCACCCATTTGAAAGCACGTACTGGCTGGGAGCAGTTTCGATCTGCCCAGGGCTGTGACCTTCTCCAAAACCTGCAGAACATTACACAGGGCGCCAAGATTCCCTTGATCGTCTGCGGGGACTTCAACGCAGAGCCCACTGAGGAGGTCTACAAACACTTTGCCTCCTCCAGCCTCAATCTGAACAGCGCCTACAAGCTGCTGAGTGCTGACGGGCAGTCCGAGCCTCCCTATACCACCTGGAAGATCCGGACCTCAGGGGAGTGCAGGCATACCCTGGACTACATATGGTATTCCCAGCACGCACTGAGCGTGAGGGCAGCACTTGACTTACTCACTGAGGAACAAATTGGACCCAATCGGCTGCCATCCTTCAATTATCCTTCAGACCATTTGTCTCTGGTGTGTGACTTCAGTTTTAATGAGGAACCTGATGAACTTTTGTAAAAGCTTATCTGCTACATGTTCTTAATCCTAAGAGTCTTAACCAGGGAGGTTTCAGGAAACTGAAATAGGAGAAGTAATTGCCCGAGGAAAGATTCTAGTTTTTGTCACTTTTTGTGTTTCCAGCATGCCCTTAGACAAGAAAGGCTCCTTAATTCATAAATGTTTAAAGTTAAAAACCTGCTGTGAAAAGGTGTTTGCACTCCGGTTGGGGCTTGTGTTGTTTCTTTTCCCTTCACATTTTCAGTCATTCACGGGCATTCAGTTAGGTTTATTTTGAAGCTTTTTCCAGTTTGAGCCTGCGGTAAAAACTCAGGCTTGCTGGATGAAGTCCTCCATAATTAACAGATATGCAGGAACAGTATCTCTAGACAGCATAAGTTATTTATTTGTAGGTTTTTAAATGTCAACAGAAAATGCATGGCAATATTTATTTTTTATACCTTTATGTAAAATTAAGTAAATTATGGCATTATGAATAGAACCATGCAAAAAACACAGATTATAGAAAGAGTAACTTATTTCATCTAAAAGCATGCGCATAAGGAATTGCTCCTCCTGGAGAGAGTTGTTACTTGATGTAATAACAGCTCTGATACATTTTTCATAGTCTTTGAAGCATCTTCATGTTCCCCATGATCGTGTTTCTTGAAGGATTCTAAGTAGTGTTTAATTAAATGTTTGCGATTATTTAATCACTGCTTTGTATTTGTACTTCTTCTGTTACATGATTACCACACGTGGGTGTCACCATCACTTTTTTTTTTTTTATGTTTTTTTTTTCCCAAAACCAGGGATTGAACTCAGGATTTTGCGCTTGTCAGGCAAGCGCTTATTCCACTGAGCTATCTCCCCGGCCCCTTCTAATGTCTTTTTATTCCAATAGTAACTGGATGGAGATGGGGTCTATCTGTTCACATATAAGCCCTCCATTTCATAATGGATAGTGTGCACCAGCCCCTTTATAAAAAACAAGCACACCTGTGGCACTCATACAGGTTTATTTATTTTTATTTTATTTTATTTATTTGTGTGTATCTGTGTGTGGCCAGCTCAGCCCACCAGGGGTCGGGGCTGGCTGGCATGTGGTGCTGGGGACTGAACCGTGGTCCCTGTGCTTTGCTAAGCTTGCTCTAAATAGGTGCTCCAGACCACTGAGCTATCTCACCAGCCCTCATACAGGTCTAAATCAGTGTAATGAACACATTGTTGAGAAACACTGCCTATTATAGAGTATTAATGCAGGGCTTGAATATCATTTACCTTCTCCAAAGTCTGCCAAACTGAAGAGACATGATGATGGCAGCCTTGAGTAGATGGAGGTGGGAATGACAACCAATGAACACGGATCTCAAGCATTGTCTGGGGATGGGAATCTGGACAGGGAGAATACCACGAGTAAAGGCTGCTGGAAATTTCAGGAGATTGAACTGTGACTGTCAGAGATGAAGAGTCAACAGTGCAACTTGTGGCAGAAGCCTAAATGCTTAGTGGTACTTTTGTTGTTTGATACCTGCTGCTGTACTTTTAATTGTGTGAGCTTGTGTGAAAAGCATTTTAGAAGGTTATAGACCTTTAGACCTTGTGTTGCATTGTCATATTTACTTTCCCTGAAGTCTTTCTGACTGCTTTCCTGTTCACTGTACCCTGAAAGCACAATGGAAGTCAGAAAATATGAATTAGGAATTTTAAGGACAGTATGTTCTATGCACAGATTTCTTTACATACCTTTAACTCTGCTTATACTTTCATGTTTTATTTTTTTTCTTTTATCTTTTTCCCCATGATTTTATTGATAAATAGCAATGAGACAGTTTCAAATCAAATTGGTAGGACAGTTTCAATAATTAACACATTGCATACATTCTTCCTAGTGGTTAATTGCTGTACAGGATACGGACATGATATCCTATTTACAAACACCATTAGAACAAATCCCTCTATTAAGAGAATGTAAGTAAATATCCTAACCACTTTGAATACACAGACACAAAATGGACATTCATCTGTATACCCTTTTTTTGTTAAGTTCCGTTATTTGAATATTATAGGTGTGTAAACTCAGCAAAATATTCTAAGAGTCCAGTAGCCCATAATAGTATTGGGTCTTCCGCTTGACTGGCAATGTCAGAAATTGTTTATTTATTTATTTTTTTTTAATGTCAGAAATTGTTGACCTGAGTCCCCTACAGCTCAACATAACAGCATGGCTTTACTTCTTATATTTTGTTTTTATACTTTTCTGCTGGATGGTTAAGACCTAGGTAAAGCAGGACCTATGCAACAAGAGTTGTAGCTTTTGGGTCTGATGAGATCAGTGAAATCTCCTCAGGATTTATCCTGAGATCCTGTACCTCAGATTGTAGAACCTTTGTTAGTGTCAGCCATATGGATGAGTCATGGCCATTGCTTGGCCAGTGTGCTCTCTGTGAAAGCCTGAGAGAATGTTTTCTCTCCATGTGACTCTCCTTAGGCACACTCTACATCGTTGATCACTTTCCTCTGTGGCCCCATAATCTCCTTGATCAGAAAATTTGGGACACTACCGAGTTACATGATATTACAGTACAAGTTCTCCTATGTCCTGAGTCTTAATTGACCTTGGAAGGCTAGGGCCAAAATGTTGGCTTTCCTTGCAGTCCTCCTTTTTCTCTAATTTTGGTCTGCAAACTTAGGTTGTTAACCATCCAGAAGATAAGCTTATTGTTATTACCATACAACTTAGGCTGTTAAGCTTAACCTCACTATCTGTCTGCATATCAAACATCTTAGGCATAATATGGAACAGGTATTTTTCATCAAGTATTGATATGTTGAACTTTAAGTCTCTATAGAATATAATAAAAAACATTTAAAAATTAGGATATATTTTTAAAATAGGCATAATTATATGCTTATGTTTACACATAGGTCCAAAAATCTCACCATATACAACCTTGAAGCAAGAGTCCCACAATATTCCTTTTCCTGTCTCTTGCTTTCATTCACCACCCCCTTCTTTTTGAACGACCATCTACCCGAGAGACATCTGGCATGTCATGACAAACTTTCATGTTTTACATGTCATGGAAATGACTTAGAAGATGACTTGAGATCTGAAGAGACTGGAGAGGAGTTTTGCTTCCTTCAACTGTATTTCATCAGCTTCCATTCTACATGGTAGTAGTAATGGGTGCTGAGTTTATTTTTTGGCATTTTGAGAGCAGCTCTTGCTATATAGGTGTGGCTGGGCTGGCCTTGATCTCGCTGTGTAGTCTGCTAGGTTTACTCCTGCCTCAGCCTTGCTACTATGATTACAAGCCTACACGACATAATCAACTTGCCTCCTTTACTCAAATAGAGCATTAGAATATGTACATAAAGGCAGAGTACATAGCTCAGTGCCTTCCCGGCAAGTACAAGGTTCCATTTCTGGTACCAAAAAATAAAATGTATACATAGAAACTTAACAGTTGTTTCTTACTTTAGCTTAAAGTTTTGCATGTGGCTGGGGAGTAGGCTCAGTGAAATAAGCACTTCCCTGGCAAGCTCAAGGGCCTGAGTTCAATCCCCAGTTTTGCAAAAAAAATAAAAAAATAAATAAAAGTTTTGCATGTGATCAAGCCAGGCACTGTTGCACACTCCTGTTAATCCCAGCGCTTTGGAAAGGTGACACAAGGATTTCAAGTTCAAACCTGCCTGGGGAACTTAATGATTACAGAAACAACGATTTAGGGAGACTTTGTCATTTAAAAAAAAATAGCATATGCACACCATTCAATAATGAAAAGAAAAGGGTTGGTACTTTACATCCTAACTACACCTGTTTTTTTTTTTTTTTTTTTTTCTTTTTACTCTTTAATGTATTTAGTGCAGGTTCTCATTACACAGATTGGACTCAGTGATCCTCCTGTTTTTCAGCCTCCCAACTTCTGGGATTACAAACATGTCATCATGCCCAGTCTCAATTGCCTCTTAGTGTGCCGTAGGGGCGGGGTCAGTATGGCAGGCTGGGGATTGAACCCCTGGCCCCTGCATCTGCCTAAGCAGGCGCTTTATTCCATTGAGCTATCTGCCCCCACCCCAATGTATTTGGTTGTTACAGGGTCATACTAAGCTCAGACTCAGTGAACCTCCCCAGCGCTGGGATTATAGGCGTGCACCATGATGCTCAGACTGGCCAGCTCAGCCTGCCCTAGGAACAGGGCTGGAACAGCGAACAGCATGTGGTGCCAGGGATTGAGCTGTGGTCCCTACACTTGCCTAAGTGGTGCTTTAGTCTGCTGAGCTATCCCGCTGCCCCTATACCTCCTTTGATTGACAAACATAACCCTTCAATTTGGGGTTTGGGCGAGGATATGGGGAATTGAACTCAGGACCTCACACTTGGCCAACACTGTGTCTCTGAGCTAAATCCCGGGCCCATAACCCGTCCATTTAGAAGGACAGAACCATTTGTACTTTTTCTTTTCTTAATTTCTTATACATTGCTCCAGTTTTTTCTTCTTCCAATATCTGGTAATATGAATAGCTGGTTGTAAGACAATACCATGTATTACAACAAATACTGTGAAATTCATATTACTTTGTTAA
>NW_004524756.1:1858398-1862946 GCF_000260255.1 Octodon degus | reverse complement strand
ACCAATAGTGTTGATAAGAATTTAAGCTCAGGGCCAGGGAGATAGCTCAGCAGCTGAAAGCGCCTGCCTTAAGTTCTGAGTTTGGTCCCCAGTACGGGGCGGGGCGAAAAAAAAGAATTTAAGCTCAGACTAGGTAAAGTGCAGCTAGAGTGGTAAGAAGTATGTTTCTCCTCTTGGCAGGGAGATGTGAAGTGGGTTAGGGATTAGAAGTCCTCAATCCTATTTATTTTTTTCTCAATCCTATTTTGTAAAATAGAAATACCTGCCTTGGAATGAGTCTTCTACAGTTCCAGGGCTCTTTTCCTCAAATTTTTTGGACAAGTTTCCTGAAAAAACATTCATGTAGACCAAGCCATTCCTCTGGACATAATGGATTTATAGGGAAAGCTTTGTTGTTCCTAAGCATCTGTTCAATTTGTACTATAAGAATCTCAACTCGCTTTTTTCCCCCTCATGCTGCAGGATATTTAAAACAAGTAAATTACCCATTTTGTATACTTTACATCTTGTATTCTGTATATTAATTTTCACTGGCTATTTCGCCTAATTTTTTTTGAGGGGATCAAACTCAGGACCTTGTGCTTTAATTTAATTTTATTTTTTGTATTTTTAGGGAAGGGTCTGGTCTATAGGGTGTTCAGGGTCTCACTACTAGATCAGACTCGTAGTGATCCGCCTATTTACAGCCTCCCAAGAGCTGGGATTATAGGTGCATGCCACCACACCCAGTTGTCTCAGCATGCCTTGGGGGCAGGGCTGGTAGGGCAGGCTCAGGGATTGAACCCCCAGCGCCTGGCACTTTAAATCCACTGAGCTATTTGGCCAGCCCCAAATTTCATTTATTATTTTTTTGGGGACCTGGGGATTGAACTCGGGCCCTTGCTCTTGCCAGGCGCTTATTCTAGTGAGCCATCTCCCCAGCCCCTTTTTAAAGGTTGACTTTCACTTATTTTCATAACAAAGTTTCCAAAATTCTTCTAGTGATAAAGAAGGGAACTATCTTACTATTTTATTTTACATTTTATTTGAGACAGGGTCTTGCTATGCAGTTCAGGCTGGCCTTCAAATCACTTTGTAACCCAGGCTCGTCTCGAACTGGCAATGATCCTCTTGCCTTAGTCTCTGAGAGCTGGAATTTAGGCATGCCCCACTACACCTGGCTTATCTTGCCATTTTAAATAGATCTAGACAATTTGTAAATGATATAGAAATAGAAATATAGCCAGGTGCAGTGGTGCACACCTGTAATCACAGCACTGGGGAAACTGAGGCAGGAAGGTAGCTACAGGTTCAAGGCCAGCCTAGGCTACAAAATGAGTTCAAGGCCAGCCTGAGCTGCAAAGCAGCAAGACCCTTCTTAAAAAAACAAATACAGAGTCCCATGTGTATAATACTGAGAAATCCAGAAAATCGAGCAAAGGCTGGACATAGGGGATATGACTGTCAGTTGACTCTAGTTTCCAAAGATTGTAAATCTGAAGAGAACACCCAGTAAACACTGCAACATTTCAAAATTCATTTGGCCAGCTAGAATAGGCTGGCTCACACACTAACCTTGTTTCCCCTCCCAGACCATCTGCCTCCTTGTTGGGAAGGCACCAGAGGAATTTGGTTTATATATGGTTCAGTGAGGGCAAACATTTTGAAGACCAAGTGCCCAACTGCAGCCCCAAATCTCTCCTCAGTGCAAAGTGGTCCCTATGTGTACAGTTATCCAATGCTCAGCTGCTGGGGCAACTTGGCTCGTGTGTTGACAGAGATGGGTCTGGTGCCCGCTGTGGCACACACAACATGGGTTTGCCACCACCGCTGCCAACGGTAACCACTCAGCTGACCTTGGGAATCAAAACTTGCTGAATCTTAGGTTCTTGTCAAAGCTTTATTAAACTTTTAACTGAGTTAAAACTGTTTAACTGAGGGCCAGCCAGATAGCTCAGTGGATTAAAGTGCCTGCTTAGACACAGGAACTGGGGTTCAGTCCCCAGCTTGCCCTGCAGGCTTCACCGGGGCACACTAAGACTGGGCATGGTGGAAGGATTAATCCTAGCATTTGGAATGCTGAAAACAGGAGGATCACTATGAGTCCAAGGGTTGTTGCTAGCAGTACAAGAACTGGAGAAGCTGAGCTGTTGGAAGCCCTTGGTTCTCCTGGGCTGTTCTGCAGGAGGATCTTGTTACGCTTGCTTTTCTGATGAACTTGGCTGTTCTTGTCACTGGAGGAACTCGAGACTTCCATTGTTGCTGAGGATGGCTGTGGTTTATTTTGGGGGAATCTGGTCCTCACCTTGAACATCGCTTCCTGGCTTTATAGGGAAAGATGGTGCACGAGTCGGCCTCATGGAGAGGGAAGCGTGTCACACTGCCTTTCCTGATGGGAACTCAGCTTTCCTCATCGGTGGAGGAGCTTTGGGACCTCACTGTTGCCGAGGACAGCTGTGGTACTTCTGCGGGAGAGCTCTGGTTCTTACTTTGAGCATTATTTCCTGGCTCCAGTTCAGACCCCTCAGCCTGCTAGCACAGATCCTTCATCCTGCTGGCACAGACTTCCTAGCTTCCACCACTGACCTTTGGCCCTTTCGGTGCAGATCCGTGAAGTGGGCCTGCATAGGACATTGTGTGGGCTCTAGGCCTCCAATTGGACTTGTGGGAAGTATGATTATGGGCTCTAGGTCTTCAGCTAGACTCAGGCAGGATATTAGGATCAAGCCCTTAGCTGGATTCTTTGGTCTTTTTCCTGCACTTTTAATAATTTTATAAAATGTATCCTGTACTGTATCATTCCCCTTGCAAAAACCTCAAACCATACCAATTTTAAAATATCTTCAACAACAGCAGCACTATTGGCCTCCATATACAGCTTCCGTAAGTATTTTCTTTCAAGGGACAAGGTCCTTTAACATAGGGTATGGTTTCATGACTTAAATGAATCCTAATTAAAGAGATGTTAAGTATAACAAAGTGATGTTGAGGCAGGAGGATCACAAGTTTAAGACAATTTAGCGAGATCTTGACTCCAAGTGAAAAAAGGCTGGCCACAGTTCCTATGACCTAAATTTGGTTCGAACCTGCGAAGTTGCGCTGTAGAGCCTAATGCATAAACCGCTACACTATCTCTCCAGCTATACGACCTAATTTGGAAGCGGCCTGTATGTCCTACGGATGAAGGGCTACAGAAAATGTATTTAAACACAATGGAGGACTGGCGAGATAGCTCAGTGGCATAAGTGCCTGCCTGGCAGGCGCAAGGTTCCAAGTTCGATCCCTAGTACTATTGAAAAAAAAAAAAAATTAAATAAAATGGAGCACTACTCTGCTACCAGGGTAAACGAGTCATTTCTATGACAGATACACCTGGAGACCACATTAAATGAAATCTGACACAGCATCACATGGCTTCTCTTATATGATAAACACAAAGTATAAAGAATAAAAGATAATGATAGTGGGAAGATCTTTTTCAAGTGAATGGAGACAAACAGAAGGGAAGGAGATGAAAAAGGAACTGGAATGTGTTATGTACATGTCCCAACTCTGTGCAAGGTATCAGACTATGTACTACGGATGTCCTTTTTTTTGCGGAACCGGGGATTGACTCAGGTCCTTGCGCTTGTCAGGGAAGTGTTTATTCTACTGAGCCATCTCCCTGGCCCAGATGTTCTAATAAAAAAAACTAGAAAAATGTAAAGGGCTGGGGATATAGTGTGCACCTGGATGTAATCGCAAGTAATACCATAAAAATTAAAATTGAAATACAGTATGTTTTAAAATTTCTTTCTTTCTTTTTTTTTTTTTTGCGGAACCAGGGATTGAACTCAGATCCTTGCGTTTGCCAGTCAAGCGCTTATCTTACTGAGCCATCTCCCCGGCCCCTTCATTTATTTCAAGACAGGGTCTTACCGTGTAATGTAGGCTGGCCTAGAACTGTGTAGCCCAGGCTGGCTTTGAGCTCTGTGATCCTCCTGTGTCAGCCTCCCCAATCCTGGGATTACAGGCATGTGTCACCACGCCTGAACTCCGTGGCTGGCTCAGCATACCCTGGGGCAGGGCTGGCATGGCATGTGGTGCCAGGGATCAAACCCTATTCCCTGCACTTGCCTAAGCAGGTGCTTAGGCCACCTAGCTATCCTGCCGACCCTCTAAAGCTATTTTTAATATGTAATATATTTCAAACATTTTTCACTAAACATGGTAGAAACACACTAAGAGAAAGACAAGTCCCTAAAGCCTAGTTTGCCTTTGAGCTGCACAGCAGTGGTTCTCATGCTTCACATAATGCAACTGCCTAAAGATATTTAAATATTGATGTCTGCCTTCTACTCCCAAACTGTAATTTAATTGATGTGGAGCATGACCTTGTAACGACTATTCAGTTCCTGAGGCGACTTGTAGTATGTGGAAGTTACTATTACGTAGGTGGGCTGGCGCCCCCACAAAGGAAAACTGTCTCTGGAGGGGAAGAGCAAACACTGTCAGAAAAGTTTTGCAGTGACTACCGCACTGGGAGTTCAGTTTTATTTATTGTTGGATTTTTTTTTTTTTTTTTTTTTT
>NW_004524756.1:1843711-1858298 GCF_000260255.1 Octodon degus | reverse complement strand
GTGTGTGTGGCCAGCTCAGCCCACCAGGGGGCGGGCTGGCTGGCATGTGGTGCTGGGGGATTGAACCGCGGTCCCTGTGCTTTGCTAAGCTTGTTGTAAATAGGTGCTTTAGACCACTGAGCCATCTCACCAGCCCCTATTGTTGGATTTTTGTAGGGTTTTGTTGTTTTGTCTTTTTGAGTCAGTTGCACTATGTAGTTCAGGCTGGCTTGCAAACAACAGCAATCTTCTGTGTCAGCAGCCTGAACGCTGAGGTTACAGGTGTGTGACACCACACTCAGCTAGTTGGGGTTTTTTTGTGTGTGTGGTACCGGGGATTGAACTCAGGACCCTGCGCTTGCCAGGGAAGCACTTATTCCACTGAGCCATCTCCCCGGCCCCTCGTTTTGTTGTTTTTGATGTGGAGCATTTTGCATTAACTTTAATTTGGGTTAAGGCCTCACTTGAGAAGCTGCATATGTCAGTCCCAAAGCCAAGAGCAGGACTACTGAGTTGCAGAGCGTACACAAAGGTCACTCCAGAGTGTTAGGCTAAGTCGCTGCTCTGCCCGGGTTCCTCCTCAGCCGGGCAGATGTGCATGAGAGGCAGGGCCACCTGGTGCTCTGCAAGGGCAAGCCAGGGCCCTGTGGGAGAAGTTCCTAGGGCAGGCACAGGTTTGACTCTCCAGGGACAGCAATTCTTTTTTTTTTTTTTTTTATTTTTATTTATTACATTTTATTTAGTGTGTGTGTGTGTGTGTGTGTGTGTGTGTGTGTGTGTGGCCAGCTCAGCCCACCAGGGGGCAGGGCTGGCTGGCATGTGGTGCTGGGGGATCGAACCGCGGTCCCTGTGCTTTGCCAAGCTTGTTTCAAGTAGGTGCTTTAGACCACTGAGCCATCTCTCCAGCCCCAAGGGACAGCAATTCTAATGGGAGTCACAACCAGACAGTGCAAAGTAGTGTGATTAAAAGCTTTGTATTACAGGAAGGATACCTTTATCAGAATTAGGGCTGGAGGGGCTGGTGAGATGGCTCAGTGGTCTAAAGCACCTACTTAGAACAAGCTTAGCAAAGCACAGGGACCGCGGTTCAATCCCCCAGCACCACATGCCAGCCAGCCCCGCCCCCTGGTGGGCTGAGCTGCCCCCCCACACACATAAATAAAATTAAAAAAAAAAGAATTAGGGCTAGAGAGATAGCTCAGTGGCATAAGCACCTGCCTGGCAAGTACAAGGTCCTGAGTTTGATCCCTGGTACAAAAAAAAAAAAAAGTTTCAGAATAAAAGTAGGGCCATTCTTACCGACCCCAAAACAATGTGCTGTGCTGGAGCCTCACAAACTATGGCAGGCGACTGAACTTATAACTATGTCAATGACCAGGACCAGGATTTTATCTGTGGAAGGAAGTTTATCTGATTACTACTGTTCGCCCAGCCCAGCCCACCCCACCTGGGCACCCTGGCCTGCTCTGGGCGCTTTGCTCTGCCCTTCCTACTACACCTGCCACTGTGGCCAGCAGATCCAAGTCCATGGTCCCACCCGTCCTGTTCCTGTAGGCCTGACTTCTCTGGTTCCTTTTGCTTCTTGCAGTTGTTTTTCACACTTTTCTCTCGTCTTCCACACTCAGCTGAGCCAAAGTAGGTCATTCCCCACTCTGAGTGGATTCCAAATTTAGTTCAGAAATTTTTACTTATTTTGGTTTTTGAGACAAGAGTCTTGTTATGTGTGAGCCCAGGCTGGCCTCAGCCTTTGGAGTGCTGGGATTGCAGTTTTTGTTTTTCTAGGTTTTCTGAGTCTTCCTGTGTAGTACAGGAAGAACTACCTAGCCCAGGCTGGTCTCAAATTCCTGGCAATCCTCCTGCCCCAGCTTCCCAAGTACTGCGATTATAGGCATGCTCCACCATGCCTGGTCAGGATGTATTTTTATTCTTACATATTTATTTTTTGGCAGAACTAGGGATTGAACTCAGGCCCTTGCACTTGCCAGAGAAGTGCTTATTCTACTGAGCATCTCCCCAGCCCCAGGATGTATTTTTAAAATCGCCTTCGAAGGGCCGGGGAGATGGCTCAGTGGAATAAGTGCTTCCCTGGCAAGCGCAAGGGCCTGAGATCAATCCCCAGTTCCGCCAAAAAAAAAAAAAAAGAAAGAAAGAAAGAAACTTTGGGGCTGGAGAGATGGCTCAGTGGTCTAAAGCACCTACTTGGAACAAGCTTGGCAAAGCACGGGGACCGCGGTTCGATCCTCCAGCACCACATGCCAGCCAGCCGCGCCCCCTGGTGGGCTGAGCTGCCCCCCCACACTAAATAAATGTTAAAAAAATAAAACTTAAAAAAAAATAAAAAAATAAAATCGCCTCCGAAATCAAATAAATAAATTCTGAGTTGTCCAGAAAGTGTCGTCAGTGGAATACAATGAGTTCCCAGGCAGATGGGGGAAATGGACCCTTTCAGGATGTCTGCTGCCCAAAGGTAATTAAGGCTTGGGGCAACAGGTTGTAGGGACTAGCCCATCAGCAAGAGGCCACTGCACTTAAGCAACTGCAGTGCTGGAGTGGCAGAGTCTGCATTTACACAGCTCTCAGCTGCACTCACCAAGAGCATCAGAGCGGCTGGGGAGGCGGTGGCGTGCCTAGTGGGCAGGAAGTGCTCAGGGGCATGCACGCTTCTCTGCCTTGTGGGTTGCTGGTAACATCACTGAGCTCAGCTAAGCAGATACTGGAGGGAAGTTTTTAATTGAACTTTCAGGAGTAAAGTCAGTTGACAAATGGAGAAACCCATCTTTGAGTCCGATTCGAGGCTGGAACAATAAATTTGACAGTGAAAGGCCATATGCAGAGCCAAGGTTAACATGAAGATGACGCCCTAGTAGAAAACAGGGCAGGTCTGGTACAGCATGTGGAGCTGGGATCGAAACACAGTCCCCAGCGCATAAGTTTGCCCAAGCAAATGCTTTAAACAACTGAGCTAACCGGCAAGCCCCCCAATTTGTGTGTTTTTGTGTGCGCTTTGTTTTGTTTGGGGTTTTCTGGCAGTACCAGGGATTGAACTGAGAACCTTGCACTTGCCAGGCAAGCACTTATTCCACTGATCCCCGCATGTTACCTCAATCCTTGCCCCTTCATCTGAGAGAGGACCTATAGGACTCTTCCTTGGGAAGCAGATGCACAGGGAGCACCTGAAGAAAGAAACCAGCACACGCAGGGGAGGAGCAGCAGACGGCATGCCCGGTCACTGCCTGCCAGCCCAGGGCCTGCCTGGGGTGCGTGTGCGATGCCATGCACACAACACCACCTCTTCCTCCTCCCCTGTGGAAGGAAGTCATTCTCAGTAGCAAGGTGCCAAAATAGACATGTACCTCACACTGTGGTCTCCATGGACAAGTGTGGCGGCCACCCAGTGAGAAATGGGCTGAAGGCTGCACTGACTCTTGCTGCAGTCACATAAGGGGGAAGTGGCCTGATAACCAGTTTGCAGATTGGCAAGGCTGGAGATCACAGTGGCAGCAAGCTATGCTTCTGGCTTTTCTACAGTACACTGAACACAAAAACTTCACGTAGATCATACTGATTTACAGTTTGGAGCAATTGGGATTAAAAGCCTTAGTTTAGGGGCAGCAGCAATATACCACCAATAACGTTCTGGTCAGTATATCCTGTTATTGTTTTAAGAGACAAGGTCTCAAACTGGCTTTGAACTCACCTAGTTCATAGTTTAAGTTAGCCTCAAATTTACCATGATCCTCCTGCCTCAGCCTCCATTCCACCTAGGATTAAAGATGTATGCCACCACACCCAGATAGTCAACACATACAGTTACCGTATGCTTCTAATTGCAAGCTTTAGAACATCCTATCATGAGTCAAAGTACTTCAGGTAGAATGGTGCAGCAGCGGAATGCAGGAGAAAAGTAGTCACATGGTATCCTTAGCTGCCGTACTGTTAACAGTGTCTCTGCCTGATCCACACAGATGCACACACGCACACACCCGCTGTAGTACTGATTTTGAAAGTTGGAATAAGTAATGTTTTAAGAGGTAGAACGATATTAACTTCTAAAAAGGATAAAAACTCAGTGAGTTTTTAAACTTAAGTATTGTCTCACGTATTTTTACAGAAATGATAAAAGATTACAAAGGGAATATCTGTTATAACTGTAATATGTGTGGGCTGGGGAGATAGCTTGGCGGTCTAAGCACTTGCCTGGCAAGCACAAGGACCCAGGTTCGATCCCTAGTAGTGTATGCCATGCCGGGCCCTGAACCCCAAGTACACTGTGCTGGCCACCAAAACCGGGTGTGGTAGTACATGGCTGTAATCCCAGCACTGGGAGACTCAGGCAGAATCACTACAAGTCTGAGCTGCATAGCAAGACCCCGTACCAAGTAAATAATTTTTAAAAATTAAAACTGCCATGTACAGGCACAAAATTTCTATGTTGAGTATGATCATTATGTATATTTAAAGTGCAGCAATAAAAATCTGATTTAAAAAAACGCTCTTTGTCTACCTGGTCAAATACACAAAGCTCAAAAAAAATATTAAGTATCAAAAATACTAAAATATTAGGTATAAATTTCTTAAAAATATAACTTTTCTTTGTAGTAGAAAATTAAGGGGAATAGGGCCAAGTTTTGTGTGAAATTAAGCAATTTATATAATACTATGCTGCAAATTCTTAATCTGTACAATGGCTGGACTACTGTTATTCCAACTGTCAAAAGGCTTTGAGAAACAAATGGTATTCTTTTGAAAGTGTAATTTGGCCAACCAAAATATTAAATTCATTATGGCACTTAGACCTGTAGATCATGGTAAAACTAGAAAGCAAATGGCAAAGACAGCTTGCCAAACACTAGACAACAGCAAAAGAGGCCTGTTTCTTATCATGGTAGCGGGAAGAAGTAGAATTTATACTGCGTTTCAACTACAGTATCTTTATACTGACTTCAGAATACTGTTTTTTAAAAAAAATCACCAGAGACAAAAACACAAGATAAATTTCATTTCTATATTTCAGAAAACCTACTTGAATACACTTTGAAACAAGAGTACAACAAAATAGAATATACTTCAAATGTTGAATATACAAACTATTATAGTTCAAATCTGAACACTGGTACTTTCCCTCTTAAAACGTCAACTAAAAAAAAAAAAACAAACAAAAATAGGAAAGAAAGGAACAAAAAGGGGCTGGGGAGAGGGAAGGAGGGAGCAGGGAGAAGGGGGCGCCAGGTGTTGCAGCTACATGACAAAGTTCACGCTGAGCCTGCACTTGCAAGTGACAGCAGAACTGAAACTTGTGTCCACAGAGACGGTCGGTAAGTGAATGACACAGGCATGGTGCAGCAAAAGGCCAGAGCCAACTGTTAACTTGTCCACAATTAAGAAACCGACAGACTCAAACTACTATATAAAATGTTACATGTAAATTCTATAACAATACTGTGCTAGGTACAAGGTTTTTAAAATTTTTCTTTTAATAAAAAAGCTTTACACAAACAAGCCATTAGCTTATTTCAAAAAAAGAAAACCAAAAAATTAGTCTAAGGCCTTTTGTTTTAAATCAGCTTAAGCTATATGGTATTTAAAAAAAAAAAAAAAAAAAAAAACTGCACTAGATCTTTTTTTTTTTTTGCTATCCTCTGAAGTTTTGGATCCATTCTTCAATTCACATTCTAGAATACCTATATTAGCAGAATCTTCACATAGCACCAGTTAAGTGAGTACTGTGCAAGCACAGTAATAATTGCTGGTATGCATATAAAATGCATCAAAAATCGCTATATGTAACAATGAGATCACCCATCCCAACCCTCCCCGCTGAAAACTGTATAACCTCTTACAGACGTTAGTGTTCCAAGTCTTAGTGTAACCGGATAGTGTAGTGAGCGGCTTGGTCCCTTTCAATCCTTCTTCTCATTGATGGGTTGTTTGCTACTGTAAGAGGCAGTTTTCTGTCAGCATCTCAATGTGTAGTTCATTTCCCACTGAAACATGGGATAGGAAATTTGTTTCCAGTAAGTCTGATTGTTTTCTTATATGCATTAGAAATGTTTTAAAGTCTTCCTCTGACTTTGATGACTGACTTCCCTTTCAAATATCTGTCAGCACTACCACCAACAGTCTGAAACCCACGGTGCAGCAGCTAGTTACTTCTCACAGGCCACCAGTCCTTCTGTCTTCATAGTGACAGGCAGCGCAATAGCCGAAGGCGCACTGACAACTACCACGTGGGTCACTGTCTTATTTCCATCCGTTGGTTTTTCTTCGACCAGCTGCAAAGTTTTAACTTCATGTTCCTGCTTTTTTACCACTGCTTCCGACTTAACTTCTGGCCCTTTTATTACAGCACTGATAACTCGAGGAGGAGTCTGGCCTGACGCCTGCTGGGCAGGCACAGATAGTCTCATGACAGGTGTGCCATGGGCTATGGAAACGGGGGTAAGTGCTCTCACAGCCAGGGGCGTGCCCACAATGTTAATGCTTCCTGACCCAGTCAGGTTGGACTTGGTCTGCAGTTGGCACTGAGCTAGTTGTGTGGCTGGGATGGTGATGATTTTGGCAGGCTGCATAGTGATTTTGTCTCCGCTCTCGGCAGACGCTGGCATCACAGTAGGGATTGTCTGAATGACCACCTTTGGAGAGGTTGCTGTTGTTGGACTAGTGCTGGTTATTAATGGTGCACCTGCGTTAACTGACTGAACTGCCACAGTCGAAATCTTCTGACCCAATGATGTCATTACAACAGGTACTTGCATTGCCACACGAACTGTCCTAGATTAAAAGAAAAGTTGCTTACATACTTAATATTCACAAAGTAAGTCTTTTGAGCAGAAAGACGAATATAGTAAAAAAAAAAAAAATGTGTAAAACTAGCACTTCTAAATTTTACAAATGTACTGGCATGCTCAGTAATGTAGGGAATGAAATACCATGAAACGGGGCTGGGGAGATGGCTCAGTGGAATAAGTACTTCCCTGGCAAGTGCAAGGGCCTGAGTTCAATCCCTGGTTCAGCCAAAAAATAAAAATAAATAAAATACCATGAAACAAACATATTAAAAAACCTAAAGCGCTAAAAAGCTCACTGCAAGGTCCATCTATAGAATGACACAAGTCAATCCAGGCTAGCTAAGACATCTACTTTAAACAACAACCAAACAACATAAACTATCAAGCATTTTGAAAAGTCGCAGCAGAGACATCTTTGTCTGCCAATGTTAAGTGTAGCCCTACTCCTGCCTCCCTTACCTTGGAGCTGCTGCTGCTGCTCCTGGTGCCGTGGTAGGAGACCTGGGCGAAGCATCCTGACCAGGGGAAGTGATACTCACAGCTCTGGCCACACCTTTCTCTGCTCTGGAACAACTGATAGGAGATGTGTTTTTTCCACCACGAACAGAAGCCGCTGCTTTCAGGAGACTTTCTGCAGACAGCGATACTCGTTCTAAAGACTTCTCATCAGGAGGTGCTGCTAACTCTTCATTACAGCTCTCATTTTTGTCATCATCAATGACCACTATGTTTTTAGGCATATCCTTGAACTGGTACACAAGCCTCTGGCCTTCGACCTTTGCAAGAATTCCCCTTTGGTAGTAGTATCTGAAAAGGGAGAATATTGCTAAATAAATCAAATTATTACTCCCCTCTTCCTCCAAAAAGATCACACACAGCAGATCCTAACAGAAGCGTTCACTTGTTCTGATACTAGAACTGCTCAAAAGCAAGTAGAATTCTATTCTGATTTATACAGGTTATAAAACATTTTGCTGTTACAAGGAAAAGTTACCTAAGCCACATTTAATACAGATGAAGCTTTGGGATATATGAATACTGTCACATGAAATTTGACCTGCTCACTTACAAACACCTGCATCATGTTCACTACAACACGTTCTAGAATTTCTCAAAACTGACAAACTAATTTCCAGAATTAAAAAGCAAATTAACTTTGTTTTTTTTTCTTATTTTATGTATTTGGTACAGGGTCTCACTACGCAGCTCAGACTTGTAGTGATGCTCCTGTTTTCAGCCTCCCTAGTGCTGGGTTTACAGGCATGTGCCACCAGGCCCAGACTCAGTCACTGGCTCAGCGAGCCTGGTGCGGCACAAACCCTGGTTCCTGCGCTTGCCAAAACAGGCATTAAGTCTGCTTGGCTATCTTACCAGCCCTGCAAATTAACTTTGGAAGCTATTTGAATTTACTTTTTTTTTTTTTTTTGGAACTGGGGATTGAACTCAGGCCATTGCACTTGCCTGGGAAGTGCTTACTCCACTGAGCCATCTCCCCAGCCCCCTTGAATTTACTTTTTAAAAAGACCTTTACTCAAGAACTTCTACAAAGATACAATATTTGCTAGGCATGGGAGTACATGCCTATAATCCCAACTTTTAGGAGGCTAAGGTGAGAAGACTGCTGCAAGTTCAAGGCCCACCTGAACTGAGTAACTCGAAATCCTATCTCAAAAAAAGAGGGAAGAGTCCTAGAAATATATGGTGACACATGCCTGCAATCTCAGCCACTCAGGAGGGTCAAAGGCATAGCCAGGGAGATAGCTCAGTGGCATAAGCACCTTCCTGGCAAGTTCAAGGTCCTAAATTCAATCCCTGGTACAAAAAAAAAAAAAAAAAAAAAAGTTCATGACAAGCCAGAGTAACCAAAACCCTATGTCTCAAAATTAGGAAAGGGAAAGAGAGGGGGCACAGGAATAGTTCTGCTAACACATTTATAGTGCCCACACTTGAAAGGCAGAGGCAGGAAGACTGCTGCAAGTACAAGGCCATCAAACTACATAGTAAAACCCTGTATCAAAAGGGGGAGGTGGCAATACTCTTAGGTGCAAAGGCACATTTTCTACAAAAATGGATTTTCCAATGTTGAAATTACAGACATTCATATAGATCTAGTCCTTTCTCTGTCATCTACTGCTGAACTTAAAAAATGCCTCTAGAACATCTTCCAAGGTTACAAGTTCTGTTAAGAGACTCAGAGCCCCTCTTGCAACAGCTAACAAATAGTATAAAAAGTTAATGTTTTGTTTCAGTATCAATTCATGGTTTCTTACCTCAAAGCACGTCCCATAGTTTCATAGTTCATGTCTGGTTTGTTCTTATGCTTTCCCCAAAGCTTAGAGACAGCTTTTGAATCCACGAGTTTAAATATACCCTTCTCTCTCTGAGTCCATTTAATATACCGAGGACAAGTATTCTTATCTTGAAGTAGATCTAAAAGAAACTCCCACAAATATGTTGTATTTCCTTTAAAAACAAAGCAAAATAATAGAAGTTAACCTTAAGTACATTAACAAATAATTAAAAGCAAATAAATTATCCCTTTTTAGGGGACTCAGGTCAATAACTTCTGACATTGCCAGTCAAGCATAAGACCCAATACTATTATGTACTACTGGACTCTTTTGGAATATTTTGCTGAATTCACACACCTATAATATTTAAATGACAGAACTAAACAAAAAAAGGGGATACAGATGAATGTCCATTTTGTATCTGTGTATTCAAAATGGTTAGGATAGATAATATACCTACAGTCTCTTAATTCAATGAATAGAGAGATTTGTCCTAATAGTGTTATAAATAGGATATCATGCCTGCATCTTGTACAACAGATAACCATTAGGAGTAGACAGTATGCAATGAGTTAATTATTGGAACTGAGGGCCGGGGAGATGGCTCAGTGGGATAAGCACTTCCCTGGCAAGCGCAAGGGCCTGAGTTCAATCCCCGGTTCCGCAAAAAAAAAAAAAAAAAAATTATTGGAACTGTCCTACCAATTTGATTTGAAACTGTCTCATTGCTATTTCTCAATAAAATTATGGAAAAAAATTATCCCTTTTTATAACATAATCCTAAGTATACTCTTGCTGGTTTTTAACAATGTTTCCAGTAGTCCTCTACACACTATCACACACTACTCTATCCCACACTCTCAAGGAGAGGCACAGTGCTTCACCCAAATTTATTAATTAGTTTTAAGTTATGCATAAATTAAACTTGCACCTGTGTTTATTGTAAACCCAAATTCCATAATCAAAATTCATTCAATTTTATTAGACAAGCAATACACATTTGAATGTGAAAAACTTTTTGGACATCAATCTTGATCTTCTAAGAAGCTGTCAGGTTACACTCAATTGCCAATCTGACTGGATTAAAACACTCCTGGAAAGATGACAGGTGCCTAGACCAAGGGGCACTATGTTTGCCAGGGTATTACACCCCCAAGGTCATAAGCTGCACTTCCTGAGGGGTCCATGGCAGGTGGCTCAAGGTGGTTTGCTGGTGGAAGGTGCTCTGCTGATGCCAATGCTCTGTACTGTCTTCCACAGAATTTCTGCCTTTAGCCAGCTGACCATGGACTGAAACTGTGAGCCAAACAAGACCTCTCCTTTACATGCAAGCCAACCAGGACATGTGCACTCCCCTTTAATAGGCACAAACTGAGGTATGTCTTGTCAAGTACCATCCTTTTATTATATTCTTAAACCAGGCCAGGGCTACAGGCTGTGTTAGACATTTCCAACCTGAAGTACAGCAACCCATTGCTGTTTCTCTGGCATTTCATGTTCATTTTGGATTTCCCTTAAAATCTGAAAGTTAATAACCTGTAGCTGAGACCAAACAGTGAAGTAGCCTAACATTACTTCCCTCATTTCAGCCTGTGTGTGTGTGTGTGCGCGCGCGCGCATGCATGTGCACACCTTGGTTACTAGAGACTGAACCCCAGGTCTTCCCATTGAGCTAAACTCTCACCCCAACCCCCTTTCTAAGACAAGGTCTCACAGTCACCCAGGCTGGACTCAAACTTGTAATCCTCCTACATTACTATCTCAGATGCTGGGATTACTGTGTGCCATGCCACCACACCCAGCCAGACTAAATAAAAGTTACTGACTCTAAAAACAGATGCTTAAAAATTTCTAATTTCCATGTACTAATTAAATCTACTACAGCAAAGTTAATACAGTAAAGCAAATTCATTTTACAGTAGTCACACACTATTTCACAGTTTGACTTTTGCAGACTCACTTGTTTCTCACAGGTTTTCAAAAAATATTAAATTACTTATTGCTATATTGTGGGATTTTTTAGTACCATATAGTATATGTTGTTAAAATTATGTAGGTTTACAAGTTTAGAAAATGGTTAAGAATATGTGTTTTTGGGGACAGGGAGATAGCTCAGTTGAGTAAGTGTTTGCCTGGCAAATGCAAGGTCCTGAGTTTGATCCCTGGTTATAAATTTAAAAACATATATATATATATATATATATATGTTTTTAAAAGTGTGGAAAACATTTATGAGAGTGTGGAAAGGGTTTATAAAGTCTTAAAATACATATAAATACTAAAATATGTCACTACTGTACTGATTTTCCCTTATTGCAGGGGTGTCTGGAACATAACCTCCGCATTAAGTGAGGGACCGCTGTATGTGAACACAGTTCAATACATTTGTGCTTCAGTCCTAAAATAAAAGCACCTTAAATGAAAATACTAAAAAGTAACAAGCCATCACTTGAACTAGGAGCACACTATTTACAAATGTTACGTACAACACTGGCTTTAGATCATACTACTGGAACGTTCATTTATAACCTGTGGTTGAGCCCAGTATGCATCTCTGGACCTAACAAGACTGACCTCTAGGTTCATAATACAGTGTCACATTTGTTAACTTCTTTTCTTATTTTTTATTTATTTATTTTTTTACTTCCTTTTTATCTTTATTTACACTTGTTAACTTCTGAAGCTCTACTGTATCAGCATCACTACCTAAAAGCTACAGAAGCCCGAATATCCTTCAACTACAAAGTATGGAGCTGGCAGCACTTTTATTTTGTGAAAAACCAGGGGATTATCAGTATGAGTAGAAATAGTAAGAGCAGAAAAACTTAAACTTATCAATATTCTTCAGATGATCTTTAGGTACCCCGGCCAAATTCCTATCCCTAAATTTGCTTTGGTTTGCTTTGTTTTTGAGACTGTCCTTGAACTTACTCTGTAGCCCAGGCTGGCCTTGGGAAGTTTACAACAGAATTTAACAACGGCCCTCCTGTCTCAGCCTCCCAAGTGCTGGGCTTATAGGTGGTTCCATTCTTTGAGCAGCTCCCATCCCCAAGTTTTTATATTAACATTTCTATTTCTGGCTATAAGAAAAACACATTCGGAAAGGGAAGCCTTTGTCAGATAATGCTGTGCCTGTGAAGGACATTATTAGCATTATTTTGCAAATGAATGAACAAGATTAAGAATCCACCATTGACTGTAATAACTTAAATCTTCACACTGCAACATCTGCCTCAAGTTTAATGAAAGGCGGTAGAGAAGTTCCAAGGTAGAACATGACTCAGACTCAGCATGCAGAAGCCTGGAGCACCACTACCCCCTAAAGATTCTGATTGATAAAAATAGGTCATTACAAAGGTTTCTGCTTGCACAAAACATAAGGTCTTTGAATATGAGTGATACCAATGATAAGAATTATTTTAAAAACAGTAATTATACATTTACAGTTCAACTATTATTTACTACTATATAACATTTTTAAAGTTTTCAATATAAACTAAAAGACAACACATAAGGTATTAGAAATGTGAAATGACTGAAGACGGACAAAAAAAAATATCCAAAATCTGTCCTACAACCATGTTTTTTAAAATACTCCAAAATGCAAGTGGATATAGGGGAGAGGCTATCCAATTAAATACCAAAGTTCATTGTAGACTAGACTTAAGCTTTTTTGTCTGTTCTCAGCTTGCCTTGACTTCTTGTATTGCTCCTAATCTAAATGTTAAACTATGATCAGAAACAAGTCTCAGTGGTAAGCTCTCGGATTCAAGCGGCTTCTTCAGGGGAGAACTGCTAGTACACAAGCCAGCATCTGTGTGCCTAAAGGGATGTTGAGTGGACATGCTTGTTCCTTTCTGCTGCCCAGAATATAGCTGTAGCTGGAGAACCGCTACCCGGTAGGACTGGCAGAAGGAGCCCTCCCCTACCCCCCAGGTCCGGTTTGGCTTGAGGATGAGGGGATCAAACCACAGCACCCTGAGCCTGCCTGCTTTGTTTCAGCAGGCACTTAGACACCAGAGCTAATGGGCAGGCCCCCTCCGCTAGGACTGGGAAGATAGTTTGATAAGCTCTTTAGGGAATGCTGACCAATCCCCAAATACTTCGAAGTACTACCAGAGACTCTGTTTCCATAGGTTCATGTATACAAATAATTGTCCTACCACACAAAAATGTCACCTGACTAGGGGGAAAAATTTCATTTCAAAAAATAAAACAAAACCCTTCCCAAATTACCTTTTCCTTCTCTGGGTTTCTTCTTGATACCTAACTCAGGAGACCCATTGGAAATTGGTGACTGCTGGGTCTTTGGTTTACGGCCAACTGAAAAAATAAAATATTGAAACCATGTATTGAAAACAAGAGAAATAATAAGATACTTGATTAGCAGAGTTTCTGATACTTTATTCATTAAACTAGATACGTGGATTTAAAAAATTAGTTCTAAAAACACTTCTGCAGTTCTTGAAATAGCAGTTGAAGAGTACTCTTGTTTTCTTTTTTTTTTGTTCTCCCCCTCTTTTTTTTTTTCTTTTTAAAGACAAGACTTGCTATGTAGTTCAGACTGGCCTTGAACTCACTTCATAGCCAACTCACAGCGATCCTCCTGATTGCTGAGATTACAGGAGTGAGCTACCATACCCAATTTAGTAATTTTATTACTATTTATTAATCTTGCTTGCCAATCCTTTTTTTTTTAAGAAATAAATTCTAAGGGCCAGCCAGATAGCTTAGTAGATTAAAGTGCCTGCTTAGGCAGACACAGGGGCCAGGGGTTCAATCCCAGGCCTGCTATGCAGGCTCCGCCCCTAGGACACACTGAGATGGTGACTGAGACTGGGCGTGGTGGTGCTCACCTGTAATCCCAGCATTTGGGAGGCTGAAAAATAGAAAGGATCACTATGGTTGGATCTGTGTAGTGAGACCCCATTCTAAATACATAAAAAAAGAAAAATAGAAACAAATTCTATATAAACATGTTTATTTTCTCTTATACAAGACTATTAGAGGGCCGGGGAGATGGCTCAGTGGAATAAGCGCCTCCCTGGCAAGTGCAAGGGCCTGAGTTCAATCCCCGGTTCCACCAAAAAAAAAAAGACTATTAGAAACAGATTTACTATTTCCAATTTATTTTCTGCATCTGGTATCTACACCTTCCACTTCGTCTCTCCTCATTTCTGCCATTGGGTTCCCTCGGCAGATTGGCACCTATGAAAAACTTCTAGAAAGGCAAAGGTTCTACTTGCTCCACTAGAGAGGGCCTGAGGCTGAAATGGGTTAGATTCTCAGCACAGTATAGAATGAGCCTATGAGGGGAGGCCTAAAGAAAGAGCTGAGGAACACTGCCATAAACCCTGCTTCCCATCAAATCTATCACCATTCAAAGGCAGCGGTCACATCTGGGTTTCTGATGTCATTCTCATCTTCTACAGCAAGGATTATTTAAACTTGGGGCCAGGGAGATAGCTCAGTAGAATAAGTGCTTCCCTGGCAAGCGCAAGGGTCTGAGCTTAATCCCTGGTTCCACAA
>NW_004524756.1:1838462-1843611 GCF_000260255.1 Octodon degus | reverse complement strand
ATTTAAATTATATAAACACCTAGGGGCTGGGTGTATAGCTCAGCAACACAGAGCCTGCACGCCTAGATTCAATGTCTTCATTTATATGACAAAATGCAGAGCCAGGCTCTAGGCTAGGGTTTCACTTCAGGTAATTCTAACTACTAAGTAGTCTACTTTAGCAGAAGTTATAATATCCAGTTCACTGTTCTTGGTAGAATGGAGCTCAATTTCTGAATTTACTTTTCATGTAAAAGAAACCGTCAGTAATAAAACTATCTTCTCAGAAAGATATCCCTTGCTGTTGAGTAGGAAGAACCCAATATAGTAAAATGACCATACTCTAAAACTGTTATTCAGATTTAATGCAATTCTGATCAAATTTCAACAGCATATCTCACAGAATTAGAGAAAACAATTCTAAAATTCACTTGGAACTGAGAAAAGACCTAGAATAGCAAAGGCTATCTTGGGCAACAAAGGCAAGGCAGGCAAGCATCACAATCCCTGACCTGAAATTAATACTGTAAAGCTGCTATGACAAAAACTGGGTTACTGCCAAAAAAAAATATAACCAACAAAACAGACCCAAAGATCAACGGAGTAGATTACAAGATGCACATAGCCCTACCTTATCTCTTCATTTCTTTCAACTTTTTTTTTAGTACAGGATCTACAGGGTGCAGGGACCTACAGGGTCTCACTATATAGATTGGACTCCTAGTGATTTTCCTGTTTTCAGTCTCCCAAGCTCTGGGATTACAGGCGCGCACCATGAAGCCCAGTCTCAATTGCCATCCTAGCAGCCCTGGAGGCGGGGCCAGCATGTTTGTGCCCTGCGGGTGGCGCCAGCATGTCACACTGGGGATTGAACCCCGGCTGCTGCACTCTGCCTAAGCAGGCGCTTTAGTCTGCTGAGCTATTTGGCTGGCCCTTAGCCACCTTATCTTTCACAAAGGTGCCAAACACACTCCTTGAAAGAAAGCCTCTTTAATAAATAGTACTGGATGGGCCAAGGAGATGGCTCAGTGGAATAAGCGATTCCCTGGCAAGCGCAAAGGCCTGAGTTCAATCCCCAGTTCTGCCCCCCCCCCCAAAAAAAAAGGTACTGGACAAAATGGCTCTCCACATGCAGGAGATTAACACTGGACCCATATCTTTCACCATGCACTAAATTCAAAATGGATCAGAAATCTAAATATTAAAGCAAAAACGATAAATCTGCTGAAAGACAATAGGTGAAATTGTTGAAGACTTTAGTATAGTCAGAGACTTTATGAATAAAACCCTGACTGCACAGAAACTATCACAGAACATCGACAACTGTGATTTCATTATAAAGCTCTTGCACAGCTGGGAAACCAACAGTAAAGCCACAACTCACAATGTGGGAAAAACGTTTGCCCACTATTCCTCAGACAAGGGATGACTATCAAGAATATACAAAGAGGATCGACAACCTGAGGTACAGGATCTCGGGATAAATCCTGAGGGGATTTCACTGATCTTATCAGACCCCAAAGCTACAACTCTTGTTGCACAGGTCCTGCTTTACCTTGGTCTTAACCATCCAGCAGAAAAGTATAAAAATGAAGTATAAGAAGTAAAGCTGGGGCCGGGGAGATGGCTCAGTGGAATAAGCGCTTCCCTGGCAAGCACAAGGGTCTGAGTTCAATCCCCGGTTCCGGAAAAAAAAAAGAAAAAGAAAAAGTAAATGGATGCAACTCTAGACTATACTTGTAAGGAGGAGTAAATAAGATCCAAAATATACAATAATGGCCGGGAGATAGCTCAGTAGAGTAAGTGCTTGCCTGGCAAGTGCAAGGGCTTGAGTTCAATCCCCGGTTCCACCAAAAAAAAAAAAAAAAAAAAAAAAAAAAAAAAAAATTGTGCTAATATGGTTTAAACAATTAAATGCTGATATCTTGTACTCTGAGTAATTTTTAAAGATAACAATATGCAGGCCAGGCAAATAGCTCAGCATATTAAAGTACATGCAAGCAGGCATGGGGCTGGGGGTTCAATCCCTGGGCAGGCCCCATCCCCACCCCGGGTGTGTGCTGAGACAGCAATTGAGACTGGGCATGGTGGTGCACCTGTAATCCCAACTCTTCAGAGGCTGTAAAAAGGAGAATCACTACGAGTTGGATTTATGTAGTGAAACTCTAAACACCCTGTAGACCCTTTCCTAAAGTACATGAAAAACAAAATGCAACATATTAACCATTGTTACCCTCCTATTACCTTTTGAAATTTGTTTTTCCTCTTAAAAACAAAAACTTATCATCTCTATCTCTAAATTCAAGCATAAAAGCCCAATGCTTAAAAAACAAAGGTTCAGCTGTGTATGGTGGTATGGTCTACAGTTCAGCTGCTAGAACCCAGGAGTTTGAGAACAGCAACAAGCTCAAAAAGGGTCAATTTATTTTCTTGGTAGCATTCCTAAACAACGTGCTAGGAGAAATTAATAGTGCATTTCTTGGTAGGAAAATAGGCTCTATAGTCAACAGTCAAATTAATGTGTAAGACACTGCATGCTACCTCCTCTATTACAATACGTATTAGTATAAGGCTCTGGAAATAAAAGTTCTATTAAAAATTAACCTAGTTGGGCATACTAGTGCACACATGAAATCATAGAACTTGGCTCAGGCAGGAGGATCACCCTAAGTTCAAGGCTAGCCTATGCTACATACTGAATTCAAAACCAGTTTAAACTACATAGAAAGACCCTGACTCAAAACAAGATAGGATGGCTGACCACATAGCTCAGCAGATTAAAGCACCTGCTAAGGCTTTAATCCCAGCGTGCCAAGCTGGCCACGCTCCTGGGCATGCTGAAATGGTAACTAAGACTGGACATGTCAGCATGTGCCTGTAATCCCAGCTCTTGAGAGGCTGAAAACAGGAGGATCACTAGAGTCAGATCTGTGTAGTGAGACCATGTACTAAATAAATTTTTAAAAAACCCAAAAAACCCAAAAATAAGGTTTCCTTGTTATACTTATTTTTAAATGGTAATTCATCAATGCCTTTTTTGTTTTGTTTTGTTTTTTTTGAGCGACAAAGTATCCCTATGTGGTCCAAGTTGGACCAGGTCTCAACTCTGTAGCCGTGGGTGCCCTCAAACTTTTAACAATCCTCTTTCCTCAGCCTCCGAAGTGCTAAGACTATAGATATGCAAATATTTTCTGATTTATGATGTATCACATCCTGGTTCTCAAATGGATCCTTTTTTTTATGGTTTTTCCATCTTTTTTCTTTTTGTTTTTGGTTAGATACCACTAGCCAAAGATTCAGTGTGTAGTGATTAATAAGACCATTTGTGTATGTGCCTTTTGTTTCTTAAAATATACAACAGGAACTACTTCTGCCACCTAATCTCTCATTCAGGCCTTTCTCGCCAAATGTGTTATAGAGGGAGAGGCACTCTCTGGGGGTGGCCACTGATCCTGGGGTCTCTAGCAAGGTAAGCAAGCATTACGCTGAGCTACACGCCAACTCACGGTACTTTGTCGTGGTCTTATTTCTCTCAGAGCACTAAGCACATGGCAATGAAGTCAAGCATTTAGTAAATAAAAGAAAATATCATCATTTCTAACAGTTTTCTCTTATGTTCTTGCATTTCATTTCTTCCCCCCTCTAAAATGCAAAGAGATGGTTGAGAGTGTAGCTCAGGAGTAGAGCACTTGCCTTGCATAAATGACACCCCAGGTTTGTACCCTAGCATGAAAAAAAAGAAAAAGAAAAAAAAGAAAGAAAGAAAATTGAACTGCATTTAATTTCAATGTACCTACTATGGTCTACTTTGTAGCCCAGTTGCAGGTTCAAAATAAACACACACAAAACATAAAAAAGAGCCAGGGAAGAAAGTACTACAGATAGATGATTTCACTGTCCATCTACACCAGAAAACAATGCAGTGTACTGCACATATTCTCCTGGTGGTGGCGCTGTGCTCGGCTCCTCTGCTTCACCGCTGGGATCAAAAAGCAGAAAGGGGAATGCTCTGCCCACTGCGGAGTTTATGCATTCTTAGTATTTTAGGACAGGAGAGAGAGGCAAGAAGGATAAGACGATAAAAAATGGGAAAATAAATAACCTTGGTAACATAGCCAAGTATTTAAAAGGCTCATAAATTAGAAAAACGGTAAGACAAAAGTGCAGGAGATACCTCATTTTCCTTTTTTCCAGCACTGTTAAAAACTTACTTTCAGGCAAGTACCTTCAAGGTTTAAGTACAAAATCCCTCCTGGCTGGACTTGTGGTTCAATGGTAGAGCACTTTTCTAGCTCTGGCTTCCTTCCCCAGCACCACAAAAATAAAATAAACAGTATGAATGTGTTGCAACACCTTAAGATTTCAGTTTCTTTTCTCTTTGAAATTAGTTAATGTTGGTCATAAAAAGGTATCAGGAAAAAAATCCACTTTCTCTGACATCCATAAATATGCTATACCTTTTTTCTTTTTCACTGGCTCGTGGCTCTCTGGGGACACGGGACTAGGAGAGGTAGCCATGGGCTCTGGCTCTTCCGTGGACACCTCCACTACAGTTTCCGTAATGACGTCTGGCCTCATAGCAGCATGGATAAATTCTGGAGTTGATACACAAGGAGGGACAAACACTTCCACTATAAAAAAAAGTTGAAAAATTAAAATCTCCCATCCCAATCAATATTCCTAATATGGACAGTTTAATAGCTAGAAGTACTAAGAATTATTCAAATAGGATTAAAACTCAATACCAAAGAAATTAATCTGCTGAATATTCAGTGTGATCTAAAGTATACAAGAAAATAAACAAAAAAATCATCTGGCAGGTTATACATGGTCATCTCCATAGTTTTAAAGAACTCTGAATTCTTTCCATAGTTAGGGAAACATTTGAAAATCTTAGTGCAATAGTTCTGCAATAATTATTACTTTCCTTTCACAATTTCTTGTTTTGGGGAGAGGCTGTGCTGTGGATTGAAGACCCAAGGGCCTGGTATGCTAAGCAAGGGCTCTACCACTAAGCTACACCTCAGCATTTTTTATTCTGAGACATGGTCAGAGCTGCCAACTGGCCTCAAATCTGCAATACTTTTTAAAGTGAGGTTTTACATTCATTAGAGGTATGAGGAGAGGGCAGGGGAGAGACAAGATGAGAGCTCCACAGGGCCAGCATGAG
>NW_004524756.1:1832083-1838163 GCF_000260255.1 Octodon degus | reverse complement strand
CTCTATAATGAAGCTCAAACAATACATTCAGACTGCTATCTGATATTTTGGCTTCCCTTTAGCCACGTATGAATATTCATGGATATGACATTTCTATTTCAAATTAGAGCTACTGAATATATTCTATTGTGGATTAATACATTAACCCATATTGCCATAATTTTCCTCTCATATTCCTGAATAATCATGAAACTCCAATTCCAATTAAAAAGTATGGCTGTCTCAGCATTCATCGTAAACTTCGGTAAATGGATCAATTAAGTCAGATTACCATGTGGACATTAAATTACAACTAAGCAAAATTAGTAGAAAATTAGTATCAAAGTCAGTCTAAAAGGAGAAAATGGACCATAAGTTAACCAACTCTCAGGCTGACAGGACTGTGAAGCAAATGGTGCAACCTGCCTCCTCTTATCATGGATCATTCCTTTGTGGCAGCCCGTTCACCACCAGATGAATAAAGAATCCACAGTGGCCCCTATGTGCCACGCTCCTAAAGACCACAGAGGCTTGCAGTTCACCCCAATTAAAGAAACAGACATAATGAGTGACAATTCCATAAAGATTTGTATGCCTGTGTGGGCATTTTCCGTACTTATTACTTACTTAAAGTGACTTGAGGACCTTAAAAACAGATAACTTATTACCGACAAATCTTCATGTGGAACAGCTCTTTGAGAGCTCCCACAATCCCCTTACATTAAAAAAAAAAAAAAAAAAAAATCTCAGGCTTGGGATCTAGTTCATTGGCACAGCGCCTTCCTGGCAAGCACGAGGTCCTGAGTTTTATTCTCGGTAACCACAGAAAAAATAAACTGAAGAATAGAAATACCTTTGGAAGAATAACAGGATAAACTCACCACAGACACTACTAATAAAGTAATATTAAACATTATAAAAAGAGTCTCCATTCTAATACAAACAATAGGCATGTTTAGTATAAAAAGGAACAGTCCACATACCAGGACTTCTCGCATCCCTCAAGCAGGTAGGAGACTCCATATGAAGTAGGGCTTCAGCAGCTTCAATTGTCTTATCAGTACAGTGCACATTACTGCTGTGAACTGATGCTTCCACTGGGAAGAAAGTAAAACACTCAATTAAAAAATGAATTAAACACATTCTAGGAAACATTTTCATAGAATACATAAATTACTGATACATTAGTTTATCAATTATACAAATTTTAAATTTCAAAACTGAAATAAGACAGCATCTGCTTTGTAAAATGAATATTGCTTTTTAAATGAGATTTAAAATTAATGAGAATTCTTCAGATATTCTCCAAGTGAAAGAGACGTCATTTTTAAAAAAACAAAACAAAACAAAACAAAACAGGGCTATCTCTATGTAGCCTAAGCCAACCTCAAACTGGATCTCTCTGCTTCAGCCTCCCAAGTGCTTGGATGACAGACATGAGCCACCATGCCCCATTGAGGAAAGACCCTTGAATTTTTTTTTTTTTTTTTTTTTTTTGGGTGGAACCGGGGGTTGAACTCAGGCCCTTGCACTTGCCAGGCAAGTGCTTATTCTACTGAGCCACCTCCCCGGCCCTGACCCTTACTTTGAACTCCCCACCAAAACTAACAGCAGGTGCACGTTTGAAGATTAACAATCACTGTGAGGTCAATTCTGTATTTTGACACATATACAACCTGCACCAAAACAGGAAAAGTAGGGTACTAAGAAGAATCAATCAGAAACATTATTTTCTTTCTTTCTTTCTTTTTGTGGAACTGGGGATTGAACTCAGGCCCTTGCACTTGCGAAGCAAGCGCTTATTCTACTGAGCTATCTCCCCAGCCCCCTCTAATTTAATTTAATAAAGTTGTTTGATTCTTAAAAACTACTCCAGATGAGCAAAGAGAGATCTCTAAACAAGGCTACTGGCAGATGGATTAAAAACCTACACTTGCTTTAGCGTCAGGACTCGCAACTTGCTTCATCTAACCTTATTCTTTTACTTCATTTTTTTTAGCATCTTTTATTTTATTTTTTTCCATAATTTCATTGATAAACAAATAGCGATTTTATTTCATTTTTTATTTTATTATTTTCTTTTATGTATTTGGTACAGGATCTCACAGGCAGCTCAGACTCATAGTGGTCCTCTTGTCTCAGCCTCCCCAGTGCTGGGATTACAGGGGTGCACCACCATACCTAGTCTCAATGTCCAGCTCAGTGGCCCAGGGGCAGGGTTGGCACAGCCTGTGGCGTATTCATTTCTTTAAAACCTCCCTGGAGATTACTAACTTAGTTTGCTTTTTTTTGGTGGTGGTTGTTTGTTTTCCATTTTACACCCATGAAGCCTTTTCTAATTCTACCACTTTTGTACCTCTCTTCTACCTATCTTTTACTGCTTTGATATTAAGTTACCTGTGCAAACAGTAAAGTGTACAAACTCTGGTTTGGGCTTCCAGTCCAGCAGCAGCTTGGGTTCTAGCCTGCCACTCAGGCAAGCAATTTAAGCTCTCAAACCTCAGCTGCTTCTTTCCCCAAACAGGGCTATTACTTACCTCAACAGTTAAATGACTCCCATAAAAACCAGTGACGACTTCTGTTGTCTCCACATTTAATAAAATGCAATAGTGATCTCGTTTGGCTCCTGTAAACTTCTACGCTCCTCAAGGACCAAGGAGCTACCTTAACTCAACTGTATATCCCCTAATAGACTTTCCAAATGGCACATAAATGTATTTCTTTTACCTGAATTAAGGTCAATCCACTGACCTTCTAAGAAAACTGACAAGTCAGGAACAAACATTATCTTAATGATATATCAGTTACACATTCTGATTTTAAACACTGAATAATTTACTTGGTAAGAAGTTGTGAAATATTAATATGTAAGTTTTTAACTTGATTTTTCCCAATATTCTAGTCCCTTCAAGGAACTAGAAATAAATGTTTATACAAATTTCATAAAGTCATATTACAAATTCACAAGTTCCACATACTTAAGATATGAACCTTTAAAAACTGGTTTCAGGACTTTTAATTGGGAAAAATACACTTGGCCTTAAAAATTCACCAAATGCTGTAAAGCCTCGGCCTTAAACTTAGCCAGTCATTTGGAGAATGTTTGTTTAAGAACTCCAGGGACGGTTTTACCACCTGTTGCACATCATCCACACTCTCAACCAAGGTACTAGGTCTCTCCAGTTGCTCTTTCCATTTATGGCAATCTGCTCAAAGCTAAATGGTTCCAGAGAGGCAGCCAAACCTCTAAGTAAATCTATCTTTAGGTGACCCTGCTTACTCTTATCTGCAGCTTCCCTGAAGCGAAGGATTCAATCGGCCTTTTTAGCTCAACTTAATTATGCTAAGAATAAAATATACTACTATTCTTAAGTATTTTTTTAGTGCCTCCCTATAATCTTCACATAGGTTAATGAACCTAGGAAAACAAAATTTCAGGTTTTTAAAATTTAGCCTAGGAACCATCATCTTTAAAGTCAGCTTGGTGTTGTAATTTAGCTGTTGTCTTAGGTGCTATTAATAAACCATCCTGGGTAAACTAATTCCTTATGTAATTGTATTAGGACACTACCTATTACAGTCAGAGCTTCAATTGTTTAATAATTACGCAAAAGTAGAATTTTACCAGATTTTAACATATTTAGGTTATAAGCAAGGTACAGTTTGCCTGAGGGTTTCATATTATGTACCCTACAATCTTAGGTACTTTGAGGTACATTTTCACAACCATGAGCTCCATTTTATAAAGTTTATTACGTTAATAAAATTCCTTCCACTGTCCCTTGTAGCCTGAACCCAGGGCCTCATGCATGCTAGACAAGCCCTCTACCACTGAGTGTGTCCAAACCATTTACTTATTTATTTACTTTTAAGACAGGATCTAGCTAAGGAGCCCACTGGACTTAAACTTGTGATCGTCCTGCCTAGTCTCCCAAGTAGCTGGGATTACAAACTAGACTTACAGGTGTACATCAGTATGCACAGCTTGGTTTCTACCTTTATTGATAACTTGGACTTGTACTTCTTGCCATTTTCATCTACCAACTTGAATATTGCTACATACTAAAAAATCTAAGAGCCTACTCTCAAATCAATTTAAAGTAATATAATGACATCTCCAATATATTATCCATATTATAAAAATAAGCACTATATTTCTTTATATGTATGCAGACACAAGTAATATTGTATTTTTGGAGATGGTCTCAAATTTATGATCCTCCTGCCTCAGCCTTCTGAGTGCTAGGACTACAGGCATGTACCACCATGGCCAGCTAACAACTTTTTGTGAATAGCAATTTAAGATATACACCTCTCCTAGTCAAGTTTCTGCTATTTATTTATTTATTTATTTTATGTATTAAGTACAGGATCTACAGGGTCTCACTGCACAGCTCGGACTCACAGTGATCTTCCTGTTTTCAGCCTGTCATGCGCTGGGATGACAGATGCTCACCACCATGCCCAGTCTCAGTTCCATCTCAGCACGGGGGGGGGGGGGGGGTTGCAGAGCCGACATGGCCCAATCCCTGGGTGCTGCACTCTGCCTAAGCAGGTGCTTTAGTCAGCTGAGCTATCAGGCCGGCCCTCTTTTCCTTGGTACAGGGTCTCACCATTGAGCAGCTCAGACTCATAGTGATGCTTCTGTCTCAGCCTCCCCAGTGCTGGGATTATAGGCACGCTCCACCACGTCCTGTTTCAGTAGTCAACTTTGAATGGGGCCAGGACAGCATGCTACACCAGGGATCCTAGCACTTGCCATGAAGATGCTTTATGTTTTCAATACTAGTTGTTCAGATCAATAAGTCAAATAAGTCGAAACTATACAATTCTAAAGTATAAACTTGAATTTAACAGTGTTGTACAATCAAAAGTAAGCAAGCTAAAGCAACAGCTAAAAATAACATTCCTTAACCAATCTTGTTTCTCAGCCTATATAAAAGTAGAAACAGTAAAGTTAAAATTGGATAGGTTTCATTTTCTAATAGTTGCTATTTTTGGTCAATTCTCCTTCAAGAAATAAATGCCATCAAATATATGACAAAAATTACTTTTAACCATGGTGGTTGCTTGTGCCTTCCCTTACTATTGGTAAAAATACTCTTGTTCCATTTGTGTATCTCTAATCAACTGCTGTTTGTATGGTAGAGTATTCCAGACTCACTCAACAGCTGTTAGAAAATACCAAACTTGGTAATTAACTCTGACAAGAGGCATACCTCTCAGCTTTGCAGAATGCTGGCAATAGATGCAGTACATAACAATGTTCTCAGAGTGGGGAATAAGATTCAGTAGCAATTTAGTTTGACAGCAATGGGGGAAAAAATGAGAGAACACTTAACCAATTCATAGTCCCCTACAACCAAAATCATAAACTAATATTACAAGGTTACCTTTCACTCTACTACTACACCGATTCACCAAGGCTTATCTCCTAATGCGCCCAGACTTTAATACAAATAATACAATAAACAGAGAAAAGAAGGTAAAAAAAAGTCTGGGACATTCCACCTTTACCTTTTTCCCTTGATTTTGCTAACAGTATAGTGGCCACTGCAATGTATATAAGGGGGGGGGGAATCAACAACAAAAAAACCCCTAACATTGTTTTCTAAATCAGAGCTATCCAATATATAATTTTTTTTTTTCAGTACTGAGGATTAAAACCAGGGCCTTTACACTGAATGAAGCCATATTCCCCACCCCATTTTGTTTCTTAATTTTTTTATTTTTATTAGTACATTTGTAGTACATAATGATTGTGTTCTGTAGTGGACTGGTATGCATAACACATCTCAATTCTTTGTCCTCCTTCCCTGGCACCCACCTTTTAGTATTTTCTTTTGCCATCATCAGATTCATTTATTTACTTTATAAGTCTTTATCAAGTTCCCAACCAACTTTTTTATTGAGACAGGGTCTAGCTAAATTGCCCAAACGGGGCTGGAACTTGCAATCCTCTTGCCCCAGCCTCTCAAGAATGTTAAGGATCACATGTGTATCACTACACCTGACTAAAGCCACATGTAATTTAAAATTTTTTCATAACCACATTTTTAAAAGCACAAAGATGGCATGAATATTCATTTAACCCAGTGTAT
>NW_004524756.1:1819901-1831918 GCF_000260255.1 Octodon degus | reverse complement strand
GGCATGTGGTGCTGGGGGATTGAACCGCGGTCCCTGTGCTTTGCTAAGCTTGTTCTAAGTAGGTGCTTTAGACCACTGTGCCATCTCACCAGCCCAATATTGCCATTTTAACATATACTCAATATGAAGAGGTTTAAAACTCAGTTCCTAAGCCACACTTCAGGGGCCAGGGAGATGGCTCAGATGGCTAAGTGGAATAAGCGCTTCCCTGGCAAGCACAAGGGCCTGAGTTCAATCCCAGGTCCACCCAAAAAAACAAAAAACTAAGCCACACTTCAACATTTCAAGTGCTCAGTAGCCACTTGTGGCTAGTGGCTACCACACTGAACCATAAACTGTATTTCAACTATTCTTATTTTATTTTTATATAGAGGAGTCTTTTACACTCAAATTACTGAGGACCTCAAAGAGATTTTGATGTTATTGAAATTATTTCCTGATTCATTTAAAATTATAGACTAAAAAATTATTTTAGAACAAAAAACCTAAGTAGCTTTTCTTTTCTTTCTTTTTCTAAATATTTTTGCAACTGGGCAGGCAGGGGTTGGATAATGCAGTGCTAGGGATCAAAGGTAAGACCTTGCACATGCTAAGCAGGCTCCCTACTCCTGAGCGACATCCCCAAGTCCTGCAAGCCTTTTTTTATTAGCACTGGACTTAATAGAAAGCATATGGATTTACCCATCTCCTTCAATGGCTATGTCTGACTGCCACAACAACCTCTAGAAAACTTTTTTTTTTTTTTTTTTTTTTTTTTTTTTTTTTTTTTTTTTTTGCGGAACCAGGGATTGAACTCAGGCCCTTGCACTTGCCAGGGAAGCGCTTATTCCACTGAGCCATCTCCCCGGCCCCAAAAACTTTTACTATACACTTGTGAAAGACAAATAGTACCAGTATATTATGAAAATAGTTGGTCTTTGGAGATCACTCCCAGAGTGACCAGATCAGTTTGATTTGTAACTGAGAAACACAGCTGTAATTTGTCATCAAACATAATTAATAACAACTAAATTCTAGGCTGTTTCTGCTTTAACTCCTAAGCATAATGTTTATGCTTAACCATTTTATTTCTATAAGTAAAACAATGTATGTATACTTAAAAATAGAGGATTACTGCGGAAGGTTTTCTTAAGTATTTCTTTACATCTTTTTAAGCATTTAAATTATAGATTAGGCAAGGGGTTGTTTTAAACATTGCCAAGAATATTACATTCCCTGACGGTTCTATCAACCAAATTTGTTTGTAAAGAAAATCATTTCATGCTGAATTAACATGACATTTTGCACACTAGTATTACTCTGGCTCTTCAATTTATTTATGAGACAAAGTCTCACTAAGTAGGTGCAGCCTAGCCTCGAACTCAGTCTCCTGAGTGCTGCGATTACACGAGTGCCCAACCTGACTGGCTAAATTCCTTCTTTATTTTTTATTTTTGTTTTGGCGGAACCGAGGATTGAACTCAGGCCCTTGCGCTTGCCAGGGAAGCGCTTATTCCACTGAGCCATCTCCCCAGCCCGCTACATTCCTTCTTACATAAACTTTAGTATTAATGCTGCAACAGATTCCAAAAATTAATTTTTTCAGTAGTTTGAAGAAAACAATTTTTAAGGAATGGGGCCAGAACCAAGGATTTCCTGCATGTAGTTCTACCACTAATTATATTCCCAGAGTACAAATAAATTTTTTAAATGACAAAAAGTAATGCCTTTTTTCTACCTATATTTTAACACATGCTTCCAATCTGTCCGCATATTGCTCTCTTTCTTTCCTTCCAAATTGATAAGCTGTTCAAGGATACAGGTTAAATATCTCAAACCTTAAAATACGGTATCTGAAATACTCCTTAGTACTTTAGATACCAAATATTCCAAGTTTATTAGATACTCCAATTTACTGAGATGAGATTTTTCTATTTCAAATTTTACAATGAACTTTGACAAAATACACAGGTTCTGGGGGAAGGGTTCATGAAAATGTCTTGGTTCCATTCCAGAACACCCCCCACCCCCGCCACTTAACAACTGCACTGTACAGCAAAAGTTCTGATGACCTCTTCTCAAATTAAGAAAAATGGGGCTGTGGATATGGCTCAGCAGCATAAGCACTTAACTGGCAAGCACAAAGTCCAGAGTTCCATTCCTGGTACAACAACAACAAAAAAGGAAGAAGAAGAAGAAGAAGAAAAAAATTATAAAGTCAAGGAATGCATACTTAGGAGTAAAGAAGCAGACTTCTCCCAAATCCAGGCTATATACAGCTTACATATGAGTATTAGAAAAGTGCCAATGTTGGGCATTTGTTTTTCTTACTTGAAGCTATATCTGTATCTGCCAGAACTGAACTGAAATTAATAAAGTAGATTACAGATTTCCTCAACAGCTACACATAGCCTTAAGTTCCAATGAGGCACACATTTACATTTTCTTTCTTTCTTTTTTTTTACATTTACATTTTCAAAGATGCGCTCACTAACCTAAAAGACGAACAGTATTCACTCACATGATGTAGTATTACTATTATTATTACTATTTTAAATTTTTTTAGGTGGAACCAGGGATTGAACTCAGGCCCTTGTGCTTGTCAGGCAAGCACTTATTCTACTGAGCCATCTCCCCAGCCTTAATGCAATATTTTTTAAAAATCAAAAAAATGATAAGCCTTAGGGCTGGGGAGATAGCTCAGTGGCTTAGTGCCTTCCTGGCAAGCACAAGGTCCTGAGTTCAATCCCCAGTACCAAAAAACAAAAACAAAAACAAAAGACAAGCCTTACATTTCCATGCAATGAGAAACTGCATGAGCCACTCATTATTTTAGAGCTTTCAAAGTTCTTAAGAACACATCTAGGCAACCCTGTTCCCTTAACTAGAAATGAAGTTGGAAAGAGGTTCAGTTGCTAGTAGGTGCCAGTTTAGTGATAGCCAGACACAGATCCTCAACTTCAGACGCAGGGTCAAGGGCTGGTCTCATACATGTTCCCAATGAAGGCTTTTATAAAGCATGTCAAGTCTTGACCACAAAAATGTTTTGCATCTTTAAATGACAGTGATCTATAGTAAGTATGCTTATTTAATCTTTCATGCAAATTCCTTTGACAATGTAAATGTAAATAGCTAAAGGAGTACCCACCCACACTAATTAAATTCTAAAGGGGGAGATAATACCAAAGTACAGTACATCCTCTGGTACCTTAACATAGAACAGCAGTAGTGGTAATACTAGATCATCTCCTCAAGCCTTCATAACTATCATTCATCCAAATCAACCCATCACCACAATTACACTTGTACATTATATAAATTTTCATGTCTCAATTACACTAAAATCTCTAAGAATTCTCTTCACGAACTCGATGACTTCCCTCAAGAAAACAAAAAGGTATCATGTGTCCATTTTCTAAACAAAAAATTTTAAAACATTACTCTCTTAATGCCACTGTAAACTGTCAGTCATAATACCTTTCTGCCATTAATCTTAATTTTCTAAACCTCTTTCCTCTTCAATTTTTAACTCACTGAATAAACCTTGGGTAAAGCAACAAACCTGTTTCAAGCTTCTGCCTATGTAATAGAGCTTCACATCACATGGACAAGATCAAAAAAGAAATTTTAATTGTAATACATATATGAGAGTACTAAGGAACTGAGTTGGGCTGGAAAATGGCATTTAACTTTCTAAAAAAAACTGTTACCATGGCTGAGGGTGCAACTCTGGCACAGTACTTGTCCAATCCTGCCAGAGGCTCTTTGCTCAGATCCCCAGAATCACAAAACAAAAACAATAATCAAAACAAAAAACCCTTCAAAATTAAACCTGTACCTTCAAACTAAAGACTGTCATAATATCTACTCCAAACAAAGTATCTACAGGTTATGTTCAGTTTAAGTCCAAAAGTTCATGAAAAAAAATCTTCCACTAAGTTAAGTCTTATGTTTATAGAATTTTTGAAAGTTCTGACTACACAAGCTATTCTAAGTCTCTCAAAAGTTTTAACCACTGGATACTAAATGGCCTGAAATGCGCGCGCGCACACACACACACACACACAACCACTGACCCAAGAACTCTCAGTACTAATAATGTAAGGGAAAAAATTTATATTAATTCATCTCAATTAATGGCAAAGGAAATGGCAAAGGATAGCCATTAATTAATTCATCTTAATTAATTAATGGCTATCATTATGCTGCCTTTCATTCACTAAAACAACTGTCAAAAAATGTTTTAATTTCTCAGTATGCTGCTTTTTCTTTGGGACATTTGAAACACATAATATTACATTACATAGAGTAAAAAGGCTGCTCGCCATATGTTATACAATACCTATGGTTATATTATTCTAGACTTTAAACTTAAAATTGTTCTGTTAAATTTAGAGATACATGAAACATGTGTTCGTGATTTTGCCATAGTTGAACTGAATGAGTCTCGCCAACCAAACTAACTTCAAGACCCCTAACTAAAAACAATGCATGGAAAGGAGCGTAACATCCACAGCATTAGTTAGGTAACTATCTTATTTTCCAATGCCCATCCATGCAATACGAACTGAAACCCAGAGAAAGAATATGTATATTTATTATAGTCAGTGAACAGTATTCAAGCAGTGTTCCAAAGATTCAGGGCCCTCACTGCGCTGTCTGCTATTAGTAAAGCTGCTTTTTCTATGTAACTTAAGTCCGTGCCCTTCCGCTGCAGCAGTGGCGCTGCACATCCCCCACCCCCGCGGCCACTTCCGTGTTTACACTCCTCTTCCCTCCAATTCCATGCGTACAATGTCAGCTCCACTCCCGCCCAATCTTCATTGGCCCAGCGAGGACCCATGGTCCCGCCCCCAGAAATCAACGTTCTTATTTAGAACATCTCCGAGAGCAGATTGGAACCGTGCGCCTGTCAATCCCGCGCATTCTGTCCTCTCCTAGGCGCTTCCGCTGTGGTGGGAGGTTTGGGGGAGGGGAAAGGGGGCAATTCCGTGCTGAGACTTCCCAGGGGCCAAGACGCCCGCCCGCCCCACTCCTTCACATCCACCCGCTGTTTACAAAAAGGCACTTGCTTTTCTCTGCCCCTGACGCTCCAGGTCAGGGGTACGAAATACACTCAGTGTCCTTCCCATTCTCCCCCTGAAACAACACCCACGAGGGAAGGGGCATAAATCTAGTTTCCTCACAGCCCCTCTCCGTTCGCTGCCGAGAGGAAGGCGGGCCGGGAGAAACGCCGTCCCGGGCGCCGGACACTCCGGAGTGACCCTTCCCGGGACCGTTACTCCGGAGGCGGTGTCCTGCGGGGCCAGGAGAGGGAGGGTCCGCGCGGGTTTTGGCGGGTATCGTTCGCCGGACATCGGCCGGGGCCGCCTCGTCCATGCGGAAGTCGCGGGCCGGTGGGTGCCGCGCGACCCTGGAGGAGCCCGCCGGCCGTGGCCAGAAGCGGCCTCTCCGGCCAGACAGCGTGGCAGGCGCCGCCGAGAGACAACAGCTCCAGTCACTTCCTGGTTCCTCGGCAACTGGGGCGAAGCGCGCAACTCGTCCGTCCTGAGTCCCCAACTTAACCACGGCTCCGCTCCGGCACTCGCTGCCAGCGCTCCGCCCGGCAGCCGCGCCGCGCCGCGCCCCGCGAGCCCACCCTGAAGCGACAGCGCCGGATCCGAGGCAGGTTACTCTCCAAGGTGATCACTTCCTGATTCGTCGCCTCCATTACTTCATTCACTCCCCCCTCTCCCGGCCGCCGGGTGCCTGTGGTGGACACGCACCCCTGCACTGACCGCTCGGGGGAGGCACCCCGCCTTCGGTGCACCCCCTCTCCCGCTACACCGATGCACAGGAGAAAAGTTGCCCTGTCCTTACCGGCCCGGATGAGCAGATCCAGCTGGTTCGTGGGTCCCTCATGCAGAGACGTCGCCATGTTTATCCCGGGGCTGGAGCTGCTGCTGCTGCTGCTTCACATTGACTTCCACCGTGAGCAGCGGCGGCGGGGGCGGAGGCGGAACCCGCGGCCGGGGACACGCGCCGTGCAGCGACACACACTCACGCACTCGCACACTCCGACGCCCGGATCCTTGCGCGTCCTCCGACAGGAAGCCGCGGCCGGCCCGCCTCCCGCCGCCGGGCTGAGAAACCCCACCACCTAACGGCAGGGGCGGCGGCGGCCCGGCTGGCGGCGCGATCCTTCCGCCCCGCGCCCAGACAGGAAGTCCCGACGCCGTGCGCCGACAGCGGCCGGCCGCAGGGACACCTGAGGCTGGGGAAGCCGGCCTTCGGCCCGCCTCAGCAGGAAGGGGTGCATTTCACGCTCTGCTGAAGCGAGGTCCGCGACGGTGCCCCTCTGGAAAAAGGCCATTAATCACGTTTTCTTCCCAGAAGCGATCTAATACCTATTCTCGCCGCTGTAAATAAAGGTGGCTTTCTTACTTATTTTGGCCTTTTCAGAGCTTATGCAACGTATAATCAGTTCACTTTAAAGAACAGCACTTTAAAATAGGAAAAACAAAAAGTCATACCTGGAGAATATTCCAGAGCATTACTTGGAAAGTAAGGAGATTCTAATGCTTTGCGAAACTGACTGCACTCCTTACAGGAGTAGTAAGCACACTAAACAGTTATACAGTAAATCTCAGAACTCACCAACCTCTGAGAGATTAGATTAGAGCCGTTTGCTAATCGTGAAATTCATGTACCTTTCACTTCCGTTTAGTGTATTCGTAAAATCATATCCATTTTATGTCACCTCCAAAAACTTTGCTAGGAACTAACCTTACAACAAAAATACTACCTAGTAAGATGGAACAGGGGCCAGGGAGATGGCTCAGTGGAATTAGCACTTCCCTAGCAAGCGCAAGGGCCTGAGTTCAATCCCCGGTTCTGCAAAAAAATAAAATGTAACAGAAGGGGTAATTTGCCAATTTAGTGTCTAAACTTTTTTTTTTAAAAAGTACTTTAAAAAAAATATTTATTTATTTATGGGGCGGGCAGCTCAGCCCACCAGGGGGCGGGCTGGCTGGCATATGGTGCTGGGGGATTGAACCACGGTCCCTGTGCTTTGCTAAGCTTGTTCAAAGGAGGTGCTTTAGACCACTGAGCCATCTCACCAGCCCTAGTGTCTAAATTTCTTGAAAATAGGAAATCAATGACATCGAGATGTCATTAAAACAAGAGAGTGCCCTTTTTTTAAGAAAAAAAATTACTGGAGATTGAAACAAGGATTCACATATGCTGGGCAAGCCCTCTACCACTGAGCTACATCACTAGCATGCCTCTCCCTTTTCTTTTTGAGGATTGAAATCGGCTTTTCGCTGAGCTACCTCCCTGATGCTTTTCCCATGTCTTATTTTGAGACAGGGCCTTGTGAAACCCGTCTCAGCATCCCAGAGTGCTCGAATTCTAAGTATGCACCACCACCACCACACCTGACTAGTATTTATTAATTTAAAAAGTATTTGAAACAATATGCTATCCTAAAGTTCTTTGTCAGAACATTTACATTAAACAATGCTTCCTACAAAAATGTATTTAATATTTGCTAAGTAAACAGCTTTGGCAGATAAACATTTAACAAAGTGACAAAAATTTTATGATGTGAATTTACAAACTGTGCGTACAATGTAGAGAAAAAAAAATCTGACCTCGCACCATGTGCATCCACCTGCCTCAGCCTCCTGAGTGCTGGCCCAGTTTAAGCAGCATCTTTAACAGCCTCCACATGGAGGATAAAGAATAGTTAAGTGGTAACTGTTGGCTTTAGGCCTATTATTGAAATTGATAACCTATCTGAATTTCCATTCTAGTCAGTTTCTCACATATATACTTAGAAGGAAAAACAGCAATATAAGCCAAAGGTTTATTTTCTGTGGAAGTGACAAGTCAATGCAGCTCAAGAAAAAAAAAATCATCTGTGTGAGAATAATCAATGTGAAGCCCGATGCAAACTTTTTATCTTACCTGTTTAAGACAGATCTTAGGAAGTGCAGTGTGTGTGTGTGTTACTGTGTACATCTGTATACACATGTATCTTATGTTCCTGTCTTCAATGCAATTTTTTTTTTTTTTTTTTTTTTTTTTGTATTTAGGACAGGATCTTCAGGGTATACAAGGTCTCACTGAGGAGATCAGACCTGTAGTGATCCTCCTGTTTACAGCCTCCCAAATTCTGGGATTACAGGTGTGCACCACCACATTTAGTCTCAATCGCTATCTCACCACGCCCAGGGAGCAGAGCTTGCATGGCAGGCCAGGGGATCAAACCCCTAACAGGCTGAGCTATGTGACCGGCCCTTCAGCGTAATTCTTGCTTGCTTTCAAAAGCCACTAATACTTTTAAGAGATCAACATTTCTATCCTGGGGATACAAGAAGGGGTAAGCTGCTATCTAATAGGGCTGGAGAGATAGCTTGGCAGCCTGGCAAGTACCAAGGACCCAGATTCGATTCCCAGTACCACAGAAGTTTATACTTTTTTGATACAGAAACTTAATTTGGAGGCTTAACCTGAATAGGGAAGATATTCAGTGGGTCCTTCTATTAAAAACCAAAACTAAACAGGAGCTGCTGTGGCATGCACCAGTATTCCCAGCTACCAGGGAGGCCTAGGAAGGAGCACTGCTTGACGTGAGTCCTGAATTCATGGCCAGCCTGGGTAATATGGTAGTGCTGATGAATAAATCCAGGGCCTCCTCACACATGCTAGGTAAGTACATCATAGTCCCCTGTATTTTTAACAACATGAATAAATACTAAACATAAAAATGTGGCAGGACTTAAATATGTATACATTTTTCTACACAGTATGATTCAAGTTATACAGTATACACGATATATACTACATATGTGTGTACTGTATGTACACGTGAACTCATCTGCATTTCTGTCAGGACTTCAAGATTAAGTGGTGGTGCATCCCTGTCATCTGAGCACTCGGCACCACATGCAGCACCAGCCTCACCCCTGGGTGCACTGAGCTAGCCACTAACACCAGGCATGGTGGTGCACGCCTGTAATCTCAGTGCTGGGGAGGCTGAAACAGGAGGATCACTACGAGTCTGTAGTGAGACCCTGTACCAAATACATAAAAAATAAGTAAAAATAAAGTACTTATAAGCAGAATTTTTTTTTAAATCAAAGCTGTTATGGCAGACACTTTCGAAAAATTAATATTCTGCTAATGACATTACAGAAAATATTCTCTACATCAAAGTTACTGATAAATGTCTATGTTAAATCATTACCCTCATTTTTTTGCTTCTTTTCCACCTGCCTGAAACAGATACTGCTGTTATGCTCATTTTATGTGAAGAGCTGAGGTGCTTTGTTTAAGGTAATAGTTACAGAAAGGCAGGGTCAGAATTTGAACCCAAACAGTCAGACCCATCTTTGAACCCAACACTCCCCAGGAGAGTAGCAGATCTGTGTACCTGCTATCATGAACTCAGTACCTGCAGATTTTCTCACCTACAAATTGTTTTATATTTCCCCCTTCAAAAAGTAAAGCTAAATTCCTTTTCTTCTCCCCCTTAAGTACAGGATGGACTTAGTTTCTCACTTTTATCAAAATAAAGGAGAAATGATGAGGTCATTTGGAGGACACCAAATGCTATGAAAAAGAAAAAAAAAAAAAGCAAAAGACAATGACCTACCAGTGAACATGTAACTAAGCTAACTAGGAAACACCAATGGTGGCCAACCTATGGCACACATGCGACAACAGGCATACAGAGCACTCTGTCAGCTAGGAGCAAAATCACCCCAGAAGCCAAGCACTGTGTAACAGCGCACAAAAGGAGCCACGTGCATGATCAGAGAGATGTAGCAGCAACTCATTAGCTGTGACTCTAAGATTTCACGTGACCCATCAAGTGTACCTCCAAGGACGTGTGTGTGTAATATATATATTTGCTTGGCCCAGCTGTGATTTTAGCAGAAACCCTTACAAAGTACGAAATGCACTCAGATGCTTTTTTCAGCACAGACTGAAAGGTGGGATCAGTGGAACGCTGCCCACCCTGGGCAATGCACTGGTGGGCAGCAAATTCAAGAGGAACTCCCCCTGAGAATCACTGCCAGAAAATGCTGATTCAGGAATATCCAGTTATTTAATGTTAACTAATTTGATATAGAAATAGATTTGTGTGCTTCCATTCTTTAAAAAATGTGGTGGTTTTTGGAGTCAAATCTTGAACACCAAAAAATTATTACAGAACAAAAAAAATAACTGAAAACATAGTGACACATCATTCCAAGAGGCCTGGACAGAGTCATGTGGAGTGACTGGACACAATGAGAAACCATTACATATCCCATGTAGTGAAAGTGTTATGTTGCATATTACGTGTCAGATGGCACTTCAACACCAACCACAAAGTGGTGTCAAACTCAGTGACACTAAAAGGGGAGTTTCATGAAGGGATACTGAGGAGATGACATTTCCACTATCTTAGTTTTTCCAACTATCTGTCTAAAACAAATCATTCAACAGCTGCCAGCTTTCAAATTTGTACATAAGCCCCTCTCTTTATAGGGATTTTACCAAAACAGCCATGTTGGTTTTCTTAAACTAAAACCTCAGTATTCAGGTTTAATTGCAGTACTGGCCCTTTAGGATAAGCAAGTGGGTTTTGAACTTCGGGTACTTGGTCTCACTGAAACTGACTCTCTGGCCCCGACTACACCATCAGATGACATAAGGCCTGGTTATCTGTTCCATAGTGCCATGACTGAACCCATGGCTTTATGCATGCCACCAAGCACGCTACAACTCTGGCCCTTTTTAAAAGTTATTTTGAGACAGGGTTTTTGCTAAGTTTCACAGGCTTGTGATCCTCTTTTCTTAGCCCCCTGAATATCAGGAATTATAGGCTTGGGTCATCACACTTGGCTTCTACTTACAGCTTTTTTTGTGGGGGGGGGCACGTTATTTTTGAGACAAAGTCTTACTATACATTCTAGTAGTCTTGAACTCACTGAGTAGTCCAAGCTGTCCTTGAACTCACGTTTCTCCCGCATCAGTCTCTCAAGTGCTGGATATCTGCAAATTTTGATTGTATTACTGATTTGTTTTAAGTATCCTTGAACTCTCGGCCACATATGTATTCATTTATTCAACAAATATGCAGTGCCTACTTTGAGCAAGTTTCTACTGTAGGTTCCTATTATTAGCAGCACTAAATGGTACAACCAAAACACAACAAGCCTTTCCATTCACACAGAATTCCTCATCAGGAGTGAAAGTCCTAGAGACAATATGATACACAAATTGCTTATACATGAAATTAAATACAGTAACGACTGTATGCTGCATTCTATAATACCACTATACAAAGTTATTTATATACACATAAACTATGTATGAATTCAAGGGGTTAGGTTAAGGGGGTACCCCTTAAATGGGGACAGTACCCCTGGGTACTGAACCCAGGACACCTTCACATTTAGGTATATCCCTACCTTTTTTTTTTTGGTTTTGGTTTTGGTTTTTTGTTTTGCGGAACCAGGGATTGAACTCAGGCCCTTGCACTGAGCTATCTCCCTGGCCCCCATTTTTATTTTGAGACAGGGTCTTACTACGTTGTTCAGTTGTCCAAACTGGGCTTAAACTTATGATCCTCCTGTCTCAGCTTCCCAGAGTGCTGGGATTATAGGCACATATCAGTCACCACAACCATCTTCGATTTTTTTTTTCCCTTTTTTGAGATAGGGTCTTGCTATGTAGTTTAGACTGGCCTTGAACTCAACAAGTAGCCCAGGCTGGCCTCAAACTCTCAATGATCCTCCTGCCTCAGCCTCCTGAGTGCTGGGATTATAGGCTGACTGAACTGAGGACCTCACACTTGCCAGGCAGGCACTAATGCTACTGAGCTATCTCCTTGGCCTAAACAGTTGTTTTAAATTGCATTTACTAAGCACTCATAAGTGCATGACACTCTACAAAGTGAGTCAAAATAGTTTATTTTTCTTGTAGTTCTAGAACTGAACACAGCCAAGACGATGAGCAAATTAGGCAACCACTCTCACTGAGTTATATTCCCAGCCTATGGT
>NW_004524756.1:1797141-1818505 GCF_000260255.1 Octodon degus | reverse complement strand
CCCACCAGGGGGCGGGGCTGGCTGGCATGTGGTGCTGGGGGATTGAACCGTGGTCCCTGTGCTTTGCTTAGCTTAGCTTGTTCTAAGTAGGTGCTCTAGACCACTGAGCCATCTCACCAGCCCCACCTAGGGCTTTTGACAAAATTTCTGAACTAACTCAAAGCCTTGCATACCTAGGCTTGATGTTTCCTTTTAAGTGCCAGGTCTCAATTTCTAACTGGTAGACAGCTTTTTTCAAATAACCCACCAGTACGTGAACCCCTTCTCCCCTCTCCACTTCAGGAAATCAAACAATTTTTAAGGAGGATTTAAAACACATAGGAAATGACCGAAGATGTAATAGCCACATTCTCCTTTTCCCAAAACCTACAAATGTCAACAGTTTCTCATTTATTTAAGAGTGTGGCCGCTCCCCTAGAGAGAATGTACCACACATGAAAAGAACATCAGCTGTGCTATCCCCAGCACCACTCGGCACTCCACTTCTGCAGAGAACTACTTTTGGGAACTCACTGTGCTATTTTTCTAGTGTACTCTACACTTCAACATGTGTGTGTCCTTGAATGATATATAGTACTTTTTTTTTTTTTTTTTTTTTGCGGAAGCGGGGATTGAACTCAGGCCCTTGAGCTTGCCAGGGAAGCGCTTATTCTACTGAGCCATCTCCCCAGCCCCTTATAGTACTATTTTTTCCCATAATTTTATTAATAAATAGCAATGAGACAGTTTCAAATCAAATTGGTAGGACAGTTTCAATAATTCACACATTGCATACATTCTTCCTAGTGGTTAATTGCTGTACAAGATGTGGACATGATATCCTATTTACAAACACCATTAGAACAAATCGCTCTATTCATTAAGAGAATGTAACTATATATCTATCCTAACCACTTTGAATACACAGATACAAAATGGACATTCATCTTATAACCTTTTTTTGTTAAGTTCCATTATTGGAATATTATAGGTGTGTAAACTCAGCAAAATATTCTAAAAGAGTCCTTATAGTACTATTTTATGTACTCTGAGTAGGTAAGTGAACAGCATTACACTACATATGCTATTCTAAGATGAGCTTCTTTCAAGGTCTACATTCTATCCAGGTTGATATAAATAAATACAGTTATATGCTTTAAAAATTCTATCAAGTATTCCAGTGCATGGATTTACCCCTTTTTATTCATTTCTACTGAGGCAAGAAAACTTATTCCCATTCTTTGTTTCTAAACACTGCTACAATAAGCTTGTTTTCTTAACCATGTGAGCTAGAATCTCTCCACTGTGTAATTCTACAAATAGAAATTCTAGGTCACAAAATAAGTGCATTTTTAGTTTTACATTATTCTCTCCAAAGTGGCTATGTAGGTACAGCAGTATACTGAGTCCCTATTTTTCTCATTTTTTGTCAATACAAGACAAAAACACACTTAATATTTCTGCTGCCTGTCAGCATCAAGAAAATTTTCACTGTTGTACTAATTTGCATGTACTTAGTTAAGTATTGAAGATAAATTTTTTTTCATATACTTACTTACCATTACCATTTCACTTACAAACTGATTTCATTTTCCTACCGCATATTTTATCTTTACTGATCTGCAGAATGCTAACATACTCTAGTTAACAGTTCAGACATATTACAAATATAGATAGATAGACAAGATAGATTTTTTTTTTTTTTTTTTTTTTAAATGGCAGAACTGGTATTTTTATTTTTTTTTTTTTTTTTTTTTAAGGCAGGGTCTCACAATGCAGTTTAGGCTGGCCTTGAATTCACTATGTAGTCCAGGATATATCCTAGAATTCACTGCAATCCTCCTGCCTCAGCCTCCTAAGTGCTGGGATGATAGGCATGTGCCACCACATCCTACTTAGATGTCTACAGCATCTTTTTTTTCTTAATGTATTTTTAATGCAGAGCCTACAGGGTCTTACTACACAGATTGGACTCTAGTAAAATCTTCCTGTTTTCATCCTCCCAAGCACTGAGATTACAAGTGTGCGCCACCACACCCAGTCTCAGTCCCTCTCAGTGCACCTTGGGGTCAGGGCCAGCATGGCGCACTGGGGATCAAACCCCAGTCCCTGACCCTGCCTAAGCAGGCGCTTTAGTCTGCTGAGCTAACTGGTTGACCCTTACAGTATCTTTTAATTCTATTAAAACTTCAAGTTTTGATGTCAAATTAACACTTATATTTCTTTATACTGTATATTAAATGACCTTTGAGATAAAAAGGAATTATAGTAGAATTAAGAGACAGGAGGATCACAAGTCTCAGCCCAGCCCATGAAACTGGAGGGGCAGGGGCAGGAGGAATGCTGGGAGGTCAAGGCCAGCCTGAGCTATACAACAAGACCCTGTCTCAAAAACAACAAGTATTTCTAAATAGAAATGAATTAACAATAAAAATTCAGACCATCAAAGCATGATGCAACTAAAACAGTACTTAGCAGGTAGGAAGTAAACGGCTTAACCATAAGCACGTTTCTGGACAATGGCATACAGGTGTCATCCAGGAAGCTGAGGTTGGAAAATCAGGGTAGGAGGCTTGCCTGGGCAACACAGACCTCATGTCAAAATATATGTGAATAAGTAAGTGCAAAAGCTAAGCAATCCATAATGATAGAAAAGGCAACAAAGCAAATACAAAAGATAAAAATAAATAAAATTATAAGCAGGAAAATTTAAACAGGAAACAATCACTGCTAAACAACCAGACTATTTACAAAGTTCAAAGATGATCTTGAAAAGTTACTAGCCAGATCTCAGCATAGATTATCATAAAAGAATATACACTGCACATGAAAATACTGCCTCTAGAACAAAGGAGGAAATAACCACATATAACATAAGAACAAAAAACAAATTTTGTATTTTAGTTTATTTTACAGTATCTTTAATTTTACAGTATCTTTTAATTCTAGGGAAGGGCCTACAGGGTGTTCAGGGTCTTACTACTAGATCTGACTTTTAGTGACCCGCCTGTTTACAGCCTCCCAAGTGCTGGGATTACAGGTGCACCACCATGCCCAGTCTCAATTGCCTCTCAGCGTGCTGAGGGGAGCGCACAGCAGGCCTGGGGATTGAACCCCCGGCCCAAGTCTGCTTGCAGGCACTTTAATCCACTGACCTATTTTGCCAGCCATGAAAACAGTTAATTTTATGAACAATTATACACTAATACAACTGACACATGGACAAAATGTGTAACTCCCTAGAAAATATTAAAGTATCCACAGGTATACACAAAACCAGTAAACACACAAAACCAGTAATCCTGACACTTGGGAGGTTAAGTAGGAGGACTACTCCAAGTTTCAGGACCAGCTTGGACTACACAGTGGGTTCAAGGCCAGCCTGAGACCGTTTCAAACAAAACAACCACACAAGCAAAAAGAAATCAAAATCCAATCTAAAACCTCCCCTCCACAAAAAGTTTAGCCTTAAACACATTTTTAGGGCAATTCTAAGAATTTATTTGAGACAGGTTCTAGTCTCTTTATATGATTCTTTTTTTTTTTTTTTTGTAGAACCAAGGATTGAACTCAGGTCCTTTTGCTTGCCAGGCAATGCTTATTCCACTGAGCTATCTCCCCGGCCCCTCTTTATATAATTCTGGCTGGCCTTAAACTCACTATGTAGTCCAGGCTGGCCTCAAACTCACAGTAATCCTCCTGCCTCATCCTCCCAAATGCTGGAATTACCAGTGCCACCACACCCGTTTCTAACAAATTTATAAATTATGATTCTTAACACAATTTGTTACAGAAAGCTGATGACAGAAATAAGTGAAAACTACCTGGATTATTTTATGATCCTACTGTAACCTTGATTCTAAAACTAGATAAGGGCAATTAAAGAAAATAAAATTATTCCATTTCTTTTTAAATTTATTTACCACAGGGTCTCACTGCACTGCCTCGCAGTGATCCTCTCAGCCACCCAGCACAGAGATTATAGGGCACAACAGGCGGTACTAAGGATCAAACTCAGGTCCTTGTGCTTGCCAGGAAGGCACTTAAGACCATTGAGCTATCTCCCCCAGCCCTCCATTTCACTTATTAATGTAGATGCAAAGGTTTTTAATTTGAAACAACACAAAATGATGAGCAACATGTATCCTCAAACTGCAGGACACATCTGAGAGTCAACACCTGTGACTCCATCAATTTACTAACTACACTAATAGACTAAAGAGTAATGATGTATCAAAGAAATGCCAAAAATAGCACTTCATAGGACTCATAATCAACATAGAGACAAAATCAAAGAACAGATTTCCTTAACTTGGTGTACATTATATCCTCAAACTTACAACAAACATGAAACTTCACAATGGCAACCTCAGACACACACCCCCTCCCCCAAGCTCAGGAACAGCAGCGATGCCCACAGTAGCATAGCACTGGGGTTCCTGGCTGCTGCCAGCAATGAAGAAGTGTGACTGCGAGAACAAAGGACGCTTCCTTCTAGTGCTCCTCCTAGCCTGGTCAGCGCACAGATGACCACAGACAGAAAAAGTTGAGCCTGACTCTGAACTGCACAGCCACATGATCATAAACATCAAGAAAAGCCAGGAGTGGTAGAACAGGCCTCTAATCCTAGACCTCGACAGTTTGAGGCAGGAGGATCACAAGTCCTGCCAGCCCAGCCCATGTAACTTAGCAAAGCCCTGTTTCAAAATACAAAAGGACTTGGCGTGCAGCTCAGTGCAAAGGTCCCATATTCAATATCTAGTACTGAAAAAAGGGGGGGGGGGCAGGTTGGGGAAAGGCCCGAAATAAGCAATAACTGGTTCCTGTTTAAAAGCAATAAATCTGCCAGGTGTGGTGGTGCCCACCTGTACTCCTAGCACTCTGGAGGCTGAGGTAAGAGGAATCCAGCAAGTTCCAGGCAAGTTCCTAGGCTACATGGAAAGACCCTGTCTCAAAGAAAGCATATATACATATCTAATGCATACATGTATATAACACCACAGGACACTACTAAAAAATATAATCAAATCAAATTTGACATTCACACAGGTAGGAGGTAGATGGGATTATTATATAATGAAAATAAAAAGGAATAAATAAGTCATCTAGGGATGGCCAGATAGCTCAGTGGATTAAAGCGGCTGCTTAGGCAGAAGCAGGGGCCGTCCCCTGGACACGCCTAAGACAATGACTGAGATTGGGTGTGGTGGCGTGTGCCTGTAATCCCAGCACTTGGGAGGCTGAAAACAGGAGCACCACTACGAATCCGATCTGTGTAGTGAGACTCTGCAGACCCTATACTAAATACATTTTTTTAAAGGTCATCTATATTGGGGGGCTGGGGAGATGGCTCAGTGGAGTAAGCACCTACCTGGCAAGTACAAGGGCCTGAGTTCAATGCCCGGTTTCACAAAAAAAAAAAAAAAAAAAGTCATCTACAAGCAAATAAAGAGCATGAACTAGGAATCTAATTTTCTTTGTAAGTCCTAATACATAAAATTTAACAAATCACCCTTTCACACTGAAAGGGTGATTTATAAATCTACGTGTGTTATATGTGTGTATGTATGTAGATATGCTTATATACATACTCTGTTTCTGGCTCTCTATTCTACTAAACTATTTGTCTGAAAATAATATATTTGAAATTTTTCTACACCTTTAAAACCCCCCCCCCCAGTCTTGGGGATTGAACACTGGGCCTTGCACATGCTCAACACATATTCTACCACTGAGCCTCCCCACTGCTGGGATTACAGTTGTGTACCACTATGCCGTTTTGGGGCCAGCAAGCATGCAATACCAGGGATCGGACTTGGGACCTTGTGTGTGCCAGGCAGGTGGGGTGCTTAGACTACCAAGCTATCTCCCCATCCCCACTATGTATTTTTAAATCTACACGATTTTCTACATCCCATGAAATATCAGTCACAGATTTGTGTGTCTAATAGATTTTATGTCTAATAGATTTGTGTATCTGAATAGTACCTATATGTAAAATGTAAAAAATTAAAGGCTTAATGACTTGTTTAGGTTTTCTATTTCTTCTTGGGTCAGTTATAATCTATATGCTTTTAACATTACAAATTTCCTTGGCAAGTTTGTTCATAGTATGCATTTGGGTTCTCTCACTCACTCACTCACTCACTCACTACTGGCAATCGAACTCAGGACCTGGCACTTGCCAGGTGCCCAGCCTTCAATAATCTTTTACTAATTTTAAACTCTTTTCTTGTTCTGGTGATCATATTTTTGTTCTTGGCAGCACTCACTTTCCTTTAATTTGTCTTTATAGAGATTCATACATTTTATTAATTTTCTGAATTAAATATTACTGATTTATGTTCTATATAAATTTGATTTTTACCTTCTATTTTATTTGGCATTATTCTGTTGGTCCTTTATTAACATTAAGATATGCACATATGCTTATTACATCAATCTTTATTATTTTCCAAGAAACATATTTAAGGCTATTATACTTCCTAATGAGTTCTGCTTAAGCCATATCCAAGTCTTTTTTTCCTTTTTAATGAGAAAAAAGATAAAAATAACAATAAAACAGTTTCAAGACATGTTAGTATGGGCTGGTGAGATGGCTCAGTGGTCTAAAGCACCTACTTAGAACAAGCTAAACTAAGCAAAGCACAGGGACCACGGTTCAATCCCCCAGCACCACATGCCAGCCAGCCCCGCCCCCTGGTGGGCTGAGCTGGCCACACACACTAAATAAATAAATAAATATGAAAAAAAAAAAAGACATGTTAGTATGACAGTTACAATAATTAATACATTTCATATTGTTGTCCTCCTAGTAGTTATTAGTGTCCAAAATGGAGACATGATGTCTTATCTAAACAATAAATACAAACCTCTCTTCTCATTGAACCAAGAGAAAGTAGCTGTATATCTATCCTGTTTTGTATATACACGTTTTCACACACACACACACACACACACACACACACACACAGAGACACACACACCCCAACAACAACAACAAAATGATCCTTTTATATCCCCTTTTTTGGTTTGTTGTTTTATCAGAGATGGGTGTTCCATTGTTGTTAGAGAAGCTGTATTTGGAGAAGTCTTTTTTTTTTTTTTGCAGAACCAGGGATTGAACTCAGGCCCTTGTGCTTGCCAAGGAAGCGCTTATTCCACTGAGCCATCTCCCCAGCCCTGGAGAAGTCTTTAAAGGACCTTTTCATACTTGATGCCAGATCAAAGGTTGTAGGTACTTGAATTTCAGCAAAATAATCCAATATAGCCCAACAGTCCATAACTATAGTGGGTTATCAGCACAACTAACAATTGCCTGAAGTTGTTGACATGAGCCTTTTACAGCTCAGCATATTAATATAGCTTTACCTTATGCCTCATGGTTACACTTTTCTGCTGGATGGTTAAGACCAAATTAAAGCAAGACCTATATAACTCTAAATGTAATTTTTGCTATCTGATAAGGTCAGTCAAATCCCCTCAGGATTTACCCTGGAACCATGTACAGAACTTTGTGCGTCTTTTGTCAGTGTCAGCCATATGGATGAGTCACGGCCATTGCTTGATATGCAACGCTTTGTTATTTAGCTGCAAGTATTTTAATAATTTCATTTCCTCTTTGATCTAGTAAAGTGAGCTTCTGACTGCCTTTTTGCTCTCTAATTTCACTGTATTGTGATGAAATAGTACAGTGTGTATGATACTGATTGTTTAGATTTCCCTACAGTATGCTTACGGGGTTCTGTGTCTCCAACTGTTGAAGTCTGTTGACCTGTGCCTTGATTCTATTTTTTTTTTGTATCAGGAATCGAACTCAGGACCTCATACTTGCCAGGCAGGCACTATGCCACTGAGCTATATCCCCAACTTAATTCTTTGATGAAATTCTAAATTTTGTACCTGCTTGACTTAAATTTTCCACTATGTTCAAATCCTGCTGTTTTATAATCATGTCTATTTTCTCCTTGCAATTGTAAAAGCTTTTATTTTAAATGGTATTTCAAAGCTATGTTCTTAGATATGTATGAGTTCACGATCGTACTTTTCAGACTGCTCCTTTTACCAGTTTCAAGATTTGCACTTTATCCTACTTTAAGATGTTTACTCTAAATCACCCCAGCTTCTTCTGGTTGTTTTTTTTTTCCAGTGAATTTGTTTTTCCATTTTGTAATTTAATTTTGTTGTGCCTGTTATATGTAATCTGTTTCCATTCATTTGAATTTAATTATTTCAAATGATCTGTTGGATCTGTTAAAATTATACAGACTCACTTTAAGAACACTGACTCACATTCAACTAACCACAGATCAAAAACATTTGGGGGGGGAACTGCATCTGTATTAAACATGGACAGACTTTTATCTTCATAATCACTCCCTAAACAATATAGTATAACAATGTTCTAAGAGCATTTACATTATATTAGGTATAAGCATATAGGGTGTGTGTATAAGTTGCATGAAAACACTATGCCAATGTGTATAAGAGTCATGAGTATCCATGGATTTTTGGTATGAAGAGAGTGGGTCCTGGAGCCAATCCAACATAAATACTTATCGGCAACTGTGATTATTTTCTACCTTTTCCTCAAATAGGAATCACAGTAGTACATAACTACCACCAGGTGGCACCAAACCACAGCCACAGCTTGGACTGATTTAGTTAATCTGAATCCTGGCACCCATTTCACAGACAACTCAGCCTCCTATGTGCAGAAGGACCAAGGTCATTTCATTAAATTCATACTAATGCCACACTACAAAGGACTTGAATTTATAATGTATTACTACCTATTTGGAAATCCAATTGTAAATTGCAGGTGTCTATTAAAAAAAAAAGGAAATAAAGGAGAATGGGAGGCTACTATAAATGTGATACAACAGTCCTGAGATTGAAGAGTATCAGCCAAGGCCTCTGTCTCTCTCTGGTAGTATTCAAAGATCTAATAACCAGGAATTAGAAACTGAAAAACCTAAAGGAAATAATGTTCAGAAAGAAGAGGCAAATATGAAACCAGGTGGAGGTAATAAGAGGTTTAGATTACTGGGAGAGTAAAGAGCACTGTGGCTACAACAGTGGATGTATGTTGAGAAGGAATGTATTTCATGAGAACTGAATGCTTAAGTTGAGGCTGTGAAGCCCTGTTTACTTTCTGAGATTAAATCTGCACTTCTACCCAAAAAAGCCTTCAAGTTATTTAGCATCAGATGCCAAGTATGAAATGTTTTAATATGTAAAGCCTTCGGAACAATTCCTGGTACAGTAAAGAAACTTTATACATTAAGGTTTTGTGGAAGTTTTCACTATTATTGTTAGTACTGTTTCTAAACAGATGACAGCCAAATGTTTTGGTGTCTTGAAGGAGATATTTTTTATTTATTTTTTATTTATTTATTTATTTTTAGATATTTTTTAAAATCCTATTTTTGGGGGCCAGGGAGATGGTTCAGTAGAATAAGCGCCTGCCTGGCAAGCCTAAGGGCCTGAGTTCAGTCCCTGGTTCCACTAAAAAAAAATCCTGGGGGACAACCCACTCAGGCCTCCCTCCTGTCCCTCTCTCTTGGACAGAAGCTTTCTTTCTCTCAATAAATCTATTCTGCTCATAACCTCCGTTTGTTGCCAAAATTCATTCTTCAGTTTTAGAGAACACGAACTCGTCCAGGTCAGGTCAGGAGATCATTTTTCCCTATGTCATTTGGAGGTTCCCTGTGTCATTTGGAGGTCACCCACCCAAGATCAGTTTTTCTCCCTGTATCATTTTGGAGGCTTCCACCGAGATCATTGGATGGAGGTATGAGTTTGCTTTTCTTTCATAAATTCTGGATTGAGACTTGCTTAGGTAACAAACTTTTATGCTTAAAATATTGGTATGTCTTTGCTCATTGCTCATAATTGTTCATATGCTCATTATTGTTCATACTTAGCCTCATACAGTTTTGTTTCACATAGTACTGTTAAAATTGTTTATAATTGCTTATGCTTTGTCTTTATGTGGTTTTGTTAAAATGGTCAAAATGTCAGTAAATCTAAGTTAAAACATGGAAATGTTATAAGGTTATGATATTTCTTTAATGGGACATTTTATGACTGTTGTGTACTTGTGCATGTTGTGTTTGAACTAGATGCTAAATGTACTGGTATTCCTTGATTTTAGACAGTAGCACTAAAGAGAATAAAGTTATGAAGCCTCCTAGTGGATTTTATGCAAATTTCAGTAAAATGGGACTTTTCGCCAGCTCAGACTTAGAAAATATACATGCCTGTATATGAAACATGGGACTCCTTTTGCCAGTTAAATGACATTAGGTCGGCAACCATTCTTAAAGAATTGGAGGACAGGTTTCACTGGGATAGACTGGTTCTGATCCCCTTCTACATGCTAGAGGAAATGTCATGCCTGCTCTGTTTCAGTTTCCTATCTTTGACCTTACTCCTACTTTTCCCACCTGTTTGTACTTTCCTTTTTAGAGGCATGTAAAATTAGGAAAATTCTGAGCTGGTGAGATGGCTCAGTGGTCTAAAGTACCTACTTAGAACAAGCTTGGCAAAGCATAGGGACTGCGGTTCAATCCCCCAGCACCACATGCCAGCCAGCCCTGCCCCCTGGTGGGCTGAACTGGCCACATACACACACACACACACACACACAAATAAATAAATAAAATTAAAAAAATAATAATTAGGAACATTCTGACTGTGCCAACTAAATGAAGCCCTTAGAAGATGAGCATCTGTTAACGTCGAAGACAGGGAAGTCATTTTATTTTATTTTATTTTATTTTAATTTTTTGGTGGAACCGGGGATTGAACTCAGACCCTTGTGTTTGCCAGTCAAGTGCTTATCCTACTGAGCCATCTCCCCGGCCGGGAAGTCATTTTAGAAAAAGGATACATACCCTTTTTCTGGGTCAGATGAGACAAAGAGGACTATGCCCATGCAGGAGGACACATACAAAAGCCATAGTCCTGCTTAGTGTTCTGGGCAGGTCTCCTTTGGGAGGCTAAACCTGAGACATAGTGGGGAGAACTGACTTCTGGGTGACACCAGAAGGAGTTATCTCCAAAAGCAGCACATTTATGGGACCAAAACGTATTTAGTGTGAGGGATGATTCAATCTTTTCTCCTAGTCCTAATCATTTAGGTGCATAAGAGATAAGTAGTAGAGGGCCGGGGAGATGGCTCAGTGGAATAAGTGCTTCCCTGGCAAGAGTAAGGGCCTGAGTTCAATCCCCAGTTCCACACACACAAAAAAGAGGTAAGTAGAGGAATTTAAAGCCTTTAGTGTAAAGTGCTAGGTAATCTTCTTCAGGCTTTTAATTATCCCTTATAGAACTTGGACTAACAGTGGTTACTCTACCAGCTAGTAAATGCTCTTAGAGCAGCTGCCACTCTTTGAAGCAGAGGACAGGTTTCCCCAACCGTTCTTTGGTGAATCCCCATTGAAGCCTATGGCTGATGGAATAGTGACCAGAGAAACCGCTGGATTCCTTTCTGGAGACTGAACTCTGGTTGTGTGAGCCAACAGAAACTGAAAATACCTGAAGGGTTATGGCCATACCCGAAGGTTTCTTGGTGGAAACTGGCTCCTGACCACTGAAAGACCTCCACTTACCTATTGTACTTTTTCTCTCTTTTTGCTAGTAAACTAGGAATTTTACACGAGCTTTCCAGTAGAACAATTTAATGAGTCACTCTTTGAGAAATTAGGCTGAGGGAGCTTGCAATAGTTTACACTCTACAGTGGCTACCAGGGGAAGTTTACATCTGTGCCTTATATGTTAACAAAGTAAGAAATTTTTGCTAGCTGTATTGTGTTTTTACCAAAATGTAAAAAGTGATTGTTAAATGACTGTTTCACCTGTGAGTTTCAAAGTTAAATCTTGTCTAGTTCTAAAAATATTTACGTGTCTGAAGACTTGGCTCAGTGCACAGGGCCAAATCCTTGCAGTCAATGGTTCTATCTAATCTCTAAAAGTGATCTTTGTAGCCTGAAAATTGCGCACTTCCAATTAACCTTTTATGCCACAGTTATGCTTCCTTCTGTACACATTCCTATCACTGGACCAATTGTAGCTGTTAACTTACAAATATTCAGTAAGAGTAAGTGAAGGGTTTGTGAGATGTTTCAGGACACAGGAATCACGCACCAGTTCGAGGGTAGAGAGGCTGGTGGGAACTTGTCTCCCTTCTCTCCAGTAGGAGCATCCACCTGCTCTGGAGAGGGCTATTCAGGGACGGCTGGGTGGAGGAATCCATTAGAAAGAAGGTGGGGACACCCAGGAAGGTAATTTCTATTGAATTCCAGGTTATCTCACAAAGTCTCCTACTCCTTTAGAGTGTTTCATTAGGCACTGGAAGATGTTTGATCCTTACATGCTGAAAAAGAGCTGTTTAATCCAAATAGAAAGCAGAGGGAAAGTATCAATTATGATGCTGTTTTATAACTAGAAAGATGATGTAAAAAACTGGTAAAAATGTCTCATGTTCAGATTTTGTTTACATTAAGAAGGTTATTGTCATTTAAGTTTTGAAATGCAGATGTGAGCAACAGGAGAACCAGGCAGTTCAGCCTTGCCCACCATTGCTGAAAGTAAGGTTTTCCCTATTTGCCTTTCTAGTCTAGAGGGTGTGGTCTTCTAAAACAGCTGTAATTCAGGCCTCTACAGGGCTACAACCATTCTTAGCTAAATCTATGCAAGCTTTTCAAGGACAATACCTTTTAAAGAAGTAAAGAGGCATTTTGGAACTCCCACAGTTCATGTGCCTTAGATGACTCTGACAAGTACATTGATGTCTTTAGACAATTTATTTGGACTTATGAACTAGATTGGAAAGATGTAATGTTAATCTTTTTTTTTTTTTTTGTGGAACTGGGGATTGAACTCAGGCTCTTGCCCTTGCTAGCAAAGCGCTTATTCCACTGAGCCATCTCCCCAGCCCCTTGTAATGTTAATCTTGAACCAAGCTTTGACTTTTATGAAAAAGCAGGCAGCATTACAAGCTGCCATAGTCATTGGAAATAAATATCATATTGTTAATTTTAAAAAGCCAAGAGATAGTCAACCAATGGAACTTCCAGTTCCCACTGGAGACCAAACAGTCAGATCCCTGGTGGGCTAATAGGCAAGAGACTGAAAAGACATTTTCTTTCAAGTGTATATTCTTAAAGGTCTAAAAGAACTAGAACCAAGCCTTCTAGTTATTTTAAATTTTAGCTATTTACCAGGAGAAAGATGAACACCCCTCTGATTTCTTAGAATGTTTAATAGAGGCACTGGTAAAACATACTTCCTAAGATGTTAATTCAATAGAGGGGCAGATGACTCTTACAGATAAGTTAGTTACTCAGTCAGCTCCAGATATTAGACAAGAGCTAAAATGATAGCTTTTGCTCCGGACAACTCACTTGGTACTTTAAAGGACACTAAGGAAACAATTTCCTATAACTGGAACTAGGAGAAAACCAAGGAGAGAAAGCAAAGATCAAAATGGCTGCCATTATTACAGCCTCAAAACAGACCCTGGGCCGGGGAGATGGCTCAGTAGAATAAGTGCTTGCCGAGCAAGTGCAAGGGCCTGAGTTCAATCCCTGGTTCTGCAAAAAATAAAAATAAAAAAAAAAAAAAATCATAATAATAAATAAAACAGACCCTAAGTCTGATACTCTGGGCTTCAAGAAGCGCTTGACAACAATGTGGTTCATCTGCTGATGAGGTTCATCTGCTACTGCTGTCAGAAGCCAGGCCAGCATAAGAGGGACTGCCTAAAGAGGCCCACAAGCCATGCCCTGACTGCCAAGGTAGCCACTGGAAGAGATTGCACTCTGAGGCGGAGGCCTCAGAGCTCTGACTCGGCTTCCCAGGTGGTCCAGTAGGACTGAAGAGCCCTGGACCTGCCTCTTCCCTCTGGCAGACTGTTATCTCTACCTGCCATCTCCACAGAAGGGCCCTGAGTAATCATGACTAGAGGAAAAAACCCAGCCTACTGCTGGAAATTGGCACAGGTCTCTTTGTCTTTCTCCAACCCTGATCTTCCTTCCAGTCACTGTACCTGAATAAAAACAGACTTTAGAAGACATCTTGCTTTAGCTGTAACTGAGAGAATGCAATAACTAATTATTATGCTAAGAGTAGTTTTTACAAATGGAATATATTGTTATTCATGTACAAGATTTAAAAGGTATTTCATTGGTTTAATCTGACTGAATGCTGTGTATTTCATGATAAGTATATGAGTTAACCTGGTTGATTTTTGACATAATGCAAGTGTTTCATGTTGACAGTAAATAGAGGTGTGACCTCTCTTAACTAAAGCTAGAGAGACTTATAGCAAACTGTCAGACTCCATAAAAGAAGGGTATGCAGGAATGAATTTGTTTGAGTTGAGGTGTTTCATAGTAAAAAGGATACATAGGGGCTGGGGAGATGGCTCAGTGGAATAAGCGCTTCCCTGGCAAGCGCAAAGGCCTGAGTTCAATCCCCGGTTCCGCAAAAAAAAAAAAAAAAAAAAAAAAAAGGATACATAATGAAATTATAGACGAAAATGAGAGTAGTGATACTAACATCCTGCAGGAATGAAGGCCAGTCAAGAAGACAGGGAAAAGTTATGCTTCCCTGGATCCAGACAGAGAGAAGGGACATTTCAAGCAAAAATGTCCAAAGCTGCTAGAGGAAAAAAGTGTTTATGATGGAGTCAGAGGAAGATTCAGATTGAGGTGGTCATGTGTCTTCCTGCTCAGCCTGAGGGAACCCATGTTAACTGCCAATATAAAGAGAAAGCCTGTGAAACTTTCAATAGATACTTATGCAGATTTGTCAATAGTTACCCAGCCAGTGGCCCACTTGCAAACTGGAAAATAGTGTTTTCCCTAGGCCCAGCAATTCATGTGCCTTAGTAATAACAGGAAAGGAAAGGCCAGTTTGTTTGAAACACCACACAATGGCCATAGAAGATAAAAACGGGATTAAACCTCACATTTAAGAGATCTTTACTAATGGACCTACAAAAAGTTCTAACTCATCTTTTTCATAATTATCCTATTGTGATTATTTGACCCTTAGGTGTTTAACTGTTTCTTTGGCTTTGTCTTCTCCAGATTCAAAGCTATATGTCTACCCAAGATAAAAATGCCTGGTGTCTATTGAGGGCCTTTAGATGGAACCTCTGGAAAGAATCTCTAACTGCTGGTCAACAACTACGACCCCTTTCAGCCTGAAGAAGCCAGAGCGGTCATCACCCATGGTTCCCTCACGGCAGTACGGGTTACTTCTTCAGAGGGAGGAATGTTTCAGGCAGCCAAGTTAGATAGAAATATTATAGGCAGTCAGATAGGGCCAGGCCTTCGAGGAGACAAGATGGAAGACAAGGTAACCTTGCAACTTGGAAGAGACAGACACTCCCATATGGGCCACATCTCAAGACCAAGACAAAAAGAGAAAACACAGCCACATACTTCCCTAGGGATGGACATCAGGGATTGATATTCTAAATAGGTATCAATCACCTTGAAAGAGCCCAAATGAGTCACTAGTCCAATCCCCAACAGGAAGAGACCCTGTACTCGCTTCCCTACCCCATTTGGTTCTGGGCGTAATCAACTCTACCTGAACAATGGTGCTTGTAATCTCATTGGTTGACCATAGTTTTGTCCAACATAATAATGTCTACGTGAGTTCCCATGTTCTCCACCACCTTAGACCTGCCTCACCACATAAGGTTGTACTCTATAAAAGTCCCTGGAAGAGAGAGCTTCCTGGGGACAATCTGTTCGGAACCCATCCTGATACTCTCTTGGACAGGAACTTTCTTTCTCTCAATAAATATATTCTCATTTACCAAAAAAAAAAAAAAAAAACCTTTTTTTTTTCCTACTTGTAATTAGAACTCACTGACAAGATTTTTTTTTTTTTTTTCTCCGAATGCCTTCAGGGCATGATTGGCTGGCTTGAGTTGTGGGGATCGAACCACAGCAACCTGAGCCTGACTACTTTGTTGAAGCAGCCACTTAAAGAACTGAGCTAAGGGGCAGGCCCCCACTGACAAGATTTTAGGCAAGGGAATATCATTATTGCACTTATGAATAAACTGACATGCTTTAGTAATGGCCTGAGAGGAGAGAAAAAAAAAAAGACTAGAAAAATCTTTGCTTTTTCCAAATGAAATTTTATCTATCTTTCCAAACTCAACTGAAATCACAACAGCCAATTTCTTCCTCCCTTTACAACATTGGTTTTATTTAAATCTTAGGTTATAAAGAACTATTTCCTTATGTAAGTTCTCTACAACAGAGCAAGCTCATTTAGAGCTGGAGCTGCATCTAATTTATTGTTCTTATCCACATAAAAAGAATAGAGCACTATGTACACCTCAGGTAGTCTCAAGTAACCCCATTAGTGGTTCTCACCCAAAATGCTCAGGTTCCTGTTTTTTTGTTTGGTTTGGTTTTTTGTGAAACCAGGGATTGAACTCAGGCCCTTGCATTTGTGCCAGGGAAGTGCTTATTCTACTGAGCTATCTCCCGGCACCCCTGTTCTTCCTTTACAGGCATTAGAACTCAGTCTGCTTTCCTTTTTTCCTTTCAGTAATTCTATGTTTTGACGTTCTGTTTTCTTAGTTAATGCCAGCATTAACTAAGCATTAACTGGAGTTTCATTATCTATTCTAGCTCAGTGTTGTTTCATTTGTTTGGTGGCCCTGGGGGCTGACCCCAGGGCCTCAGGCTTGCTAGGCTAGCACTCTATCCCTGATGAGCTACATCCCCTCACTTTAGGATTTATTTCTTCCTAGCCAGGGTGCTGGTCTATTGTGCACTCTGGCCTCCCATCTTCATCTTGCTATCCCAGCCCCTCCAGTAGCTGGAATTACTGGTATGCCTCACTGTGTCCAGGTTAGCCTCTCCATTTCTTGTGGCCTCCAAAAATGAAATACATAGGAATTATTTTGTTAAAGTATTTGCTACTATTACAGAGAAACAAAGAGAAAATTAAACACAGATGATTTAATAAACAAAATATATTATTTTACTTTAAACGGTGGTCTCAGTTGTACTGCCTGACTCCTTTGTGAATTTGCAGAGTGAATGTCCTACATTATTTACTAAGATCTTCCTTATCCTGTGGAGGTCTCTCTCCTAAACACAGGCATAAGCACAATATGATACTTAGAGTAAATAACTGATTGGCACCTCTTGACTAAGCTCGTAATGATAGCATTGGAATAAAAAACAAATATGAGGGGGCAGGGAGATGGCTCAGTGGAATAAGCACTTCCCTCGCAAGCACAAGGACCTGAGTTCAATCCCCGGTTCCACCAAAAAAAAAAAAAAAAAAAAAAAAAAAAAATGATGCCTGCCTTCCTTCCTTTCTTTCTAGTCAAGGTCTCACTGAGTAGCCCAGGCTAGCTTCAAACTCACAACTATCCTCCTACCTCAGTCTCCTGAATGAGGGTCTCAATGAGTAGCTCAGACTAGCCTCGAACTCACAACTATCCTCTCACCTCAGTCTCCTGAGTGCTGGGATTACAAGGGTGCGCAGTCATACCCGGCTACAAATGTCTTTCTGCCAAACCTGTTTTTCCAAGCAAAGGGCTAATGCTTCATGCTATAAAACCTAAATAGATTACTAACTGTAGATCAGTCCACAGAAGGACAAAAAAAAGAAAAAAATCAAAAGGATGGTGAAGTTTATTCAAGAAAGCAATGTCTCAAAAAGGAATTGCTACTTTTAAATTCTTTCTTGAACCAAATGTTTGGTTTTCTCTTTAAAATATTTTTTTCCCTTTTAAGTAATTATTTTAAACCTTGATTCTCTTTTCTGAGAAATAACTTTTTTGGGGAAAAGGTGATATATGAAAAAAAAAAAGAATTCATTGTACTATATTGGGTTATTTTGCTGAATTCAAGTACCTACAATATTTGAAAAGGCAGCAAGTATGAAAAGGTCCTTTAAAGACTTCTCCAAATACAGCTTCTCTAACAACAATGGAACACCCATCTCTGACAAAACAAAACAAAAAAGGGGGATATAAATGAAGGACCATTTTGTAGGGGGGGGAAGTGTATATACACACACACACACAAACACACACACACATATATATGCACACAAAATAGGATATATAGCTACCTTCTATTAGTTCAATGAGAATAAAGGTCTGTACTAATGTTGTTTAGACAAGATATCATGTCTGCATCTTGTCCTCTGAATAATTACTATGAAGACAACAATATGCACTGTATTAATTATTGTAACTATCCTGCTAACCTGTTTCATTGCTACTTTTTCTCATTAAAATGAATAAAAAATAAAAAAGAATTCCGAGTTTCCTAATAATTTTGTTAAATACCATATACAACAAGAATCTTTTTTTTTTTTTAATATATTTGGTTATTACATGGTATCACTATGCAGCGTGGACTCAGTGATTCTCCTGTTTTTCAACCTCCCCAGTACTGGGATTACAGCCATGTGCCACCACGCCTGGACTCTGTGTGTGTCCGGCTCAGCCCGCCCAGGGGCAGGGCTGGCCTGGCATGTGGTGCTGAGGATTGAACCACTGTGCCTGTGCTTGCCTAAGCTTGCCTGAGCAGGCACTTCAGACGATGAGATATCTCGCCAACCCCAAGAAGTGTCCTTTTGCCAGTGGGCATGGTAGGGGTGCATGCTGGTACTCCCAGCACTTGTGAGACTAAGGCAGGAGGATCACGGCGAGTGTGAGGCCAGTGCGGGATACCTACTAAGTTCAAGACCTGCCTGAACTACATAGAGACCCTATCTCAAAAAAAAAAAAAAAAAAAAAAAAAACAAAGATGTATCTCTTTGCTAAATAGATGGGGGAAAAAATCTTTTCTTTTTGATGTAAAAATTTCTAGGGTTGTAGTGATAAGCAAATAAAGTTTTGGCCAATTAATAATCCTTTGTTTCAAATGTGTAAGTTCTGAAAACTAACTATCACTACCCAGTCTAAAATGAAGTATATAAAATTATTTTTAGTTAAATTAAAAATTGGTCATTTTAAAGTAGGATATGTATTTTTGCTGACTTACAAGGTACACAGAATAAAACCCAATTTGACAAAATAAACTTTAAATGTGGAGAACATGAGTTCTTTACCAAAACTTTTCTATATTCATAATGTCTATTGCAAAAAGGATATGAACCATGTTGTCTTCTCTTGATATACTCATTAACAAAAAAAAATGGACATATACAAAAAAATCAGCCCTATTTTTCCTCATAATCCCACTCTCAAATCATAACTAACCACTGCAGACAGGGTGGTCTATTCTGATATTTCCATGAACAGGAAAAAAACTCATTCTAATTGTATATGGTTTTGTTTCTATGCATTGTACAATGATGAGATTTAAGAATGTTTAATTTAGGGGAGTTGGCTCAGTGGAATAAGCACTTCCTTGGCAAGCGCAAGGGCCTGAGTTCAATCCCCGGTTCCGAAAAAGAATGTTTAATTCTACATAACCTACTCCTTTGCCCTACACCCAGAAGCCTTAACTCTCAGTCATAGCCCCAGGATGTAACTTACATGTGCCCTACCACAGCAGCAGTAACATTACACTTACTAGTATTCTCAACTGTACCTACAGCCACACAGAAGGGGAAAAGGAAGACATAATCTTGTGCTTTCACTACCTTAAAGTTTGAGATCAACCTGGAAAATGGCAAGATTCTATTTTGCAAAAAACAAAACAGCTGAGCGTGGTGACACAATGCTTGTAACTTTAGCCCTGGGAGGCTAAGGCAGGAGGATCACTGCAAGTTCAAGGACAGTCTGAACTACGCAAGACCCTATATCAAAAATGTTCTGGTCCAGCAGTCTGTATTGTAAGCCCTTCATATAATTTTAATTATGCTCAAGTTTGGAAACTCCTGGTCATTGCAATTTTTCTTGTGGAGATACAAGAGATCTAAAACTAACCTGAAGGTCACAAAATACTGAATAAACCTTTAAAAAGTATGTTATATGCCAATCAATTAAACAACATGAAAAACACCATGTTTATTTGAGAACTCTTTTCCCTCAAAAGTGTAAAATCATACTGAATATACAACATATCTAAAATAGCAGAGCCAGCCAGATAGCTCAGCCAATCAAAGCACCTGCTTAGGCAGACGTAGGAACTGGGGTTTGATCCCAGTGTGCCCTGAAGGCCCCGCTCCCAGGGTGCACTGAGACAGCAACTGAGACTAGTCATGGTGGTGCGCGCCTGTAATCCCAGTGCTTGGGAGCCTAAAAACAGGAGGATCACTATGAGTCCTATCTGTGTAGTGAGACCCTGTAATAAATACAGAAAAAATAATAAATAAATAAGTAAATAAGTAGACAAAATAGCTTTTAGAGCTCTACCATGGGTCATTAAGAGAAAGAGAACAGAAATCCAGGCAAGATGTGGAGGAAGAAAGCATGAAAAGGTGCACAAACTGGGAACACACAGCACCTCCACTTGAAGTAAAATACAAGCCACAATAGTTTAACAAGTTCTGTCACTATATGGCAAAAATAAGTATTTCCTAGCTCTGCCTTAGATTTAATTACTTCACTCACCAAGAAGCACATGCACTGTCGCACAGCAATTTAAGACAGTCTGCTAACTATCTTCTAATATAGTCCGTCCCTTACAACAATAGGTATTTACTTTATGCATTTAAAAGAGAAGAGTCATAGACTTTGCCCTATGGCCAAAGAGGCTCACAACACAAAGACTGAAAGTCTGCAAATATTAAGTGAAGAGCCAAGGGAAAAGTGCTCTTGATTTCTACATGAGCAGCATCTCAAGAATCTAAGGACCCTTCAAGATGAGACCCACAGCACCTGCCCTGCCCCTCTCTATCTCCCCAAAATATATTTGAGTTTTAAAAGCCCCTGTTAAAACGAAACATCACATTAAGGGTAATACAATCAATAGTTGGGGGCCAGCCAAATAGCTCAGCAGATTAAAGCACCAGCTTAGGCAGATGCAGGGACCGGAGTTTGATTCCCAGGCCTGCGGAGCCAGCCCCACCCCTCAGGCATACTGAGACAGTGATTGAGACTGGGCATGGTGGTGGGCACCTGTACGCCTAGCTCTTGGGAGGCTGAAAACAGGAGAATCACTATGAGTCCGATCTACATAGTGAGACCCTATAGTCCCTGCACTAAATACAATAAATAAATAAATAAATAAATAAATATTTATAATCAGTAGTTGGCAACTATAATGAATAGAGACATAGACAGCTTTACCACTTAATTTGGGTAATTTTCACATTTTGGAGTTATTAAAAAGCCTCCCAGGGGCTGGAGAGATGGCTCAGTGGTCTAAAGCACCTACTTGAAACAAGCTTGGCAAAGCACAGGGACCACGGTTCAATCCTCCAGCACCACATG
>NW_004524756.1:1792475-1796900 GCF_000260255.1 Octodon degus | reverse complement strand
CCTCCCAACTGCTAAACAGAGCTCTACTAAAAAACCATATCATCTTATCAGAAACATTTGGGTCTTCTAAATTCAGAAATGCTTCACTGTTGGGATGGAAATATGATGCACATACTAAATATAGCTTCCCTGGCAGTTTTGGACAGCACCCCGTGACAATGCTGATAAACCCAAGAAGGGTTGAGAAATTCTTCCCTTGAGATGCCTGGCTGCAGATCTGGAAGAGTAACCAGGTAAAACTAGAAAGAACTTTTTAGGCAAAGTGCAAGTCTTACAAATTTTTGAAAGTTAGTGAGTCAGGGAGGGAAAAAAAAGGCAGTAAGAGCTAAAAACAAAAAGTGAGTATGATAATGTAGAAAGGTCTTAATATACCTTTCTCTCTCTCTCTCTCTCTCTCTCTCTCTCTCTCTCTCTCTCTCTGTGTGTGTGTGCACTGGGAATTGAACCCAGGGCCTCATATATGCTAAGCTTGTGCCATACCACTGAGCTACACTTTTAGCCCTGTTACTTTTCCAGGACACTGATTTTATCCAGCGTACTATATAATAATTATGGAAGGGATTTAATGAGAGAAAAATGACAATGTATATTGCATTTTAGAATACTTATACTGGTACTAATGTGAAGAATGGATTGGGCTTCCCTTATGCTATTGTCATTAATTTCACAAGGGTGAATGATAATTACATTCCCTATTTTGTAGATGACGAAATTCACACTAAGAAACTGAGCAGCTTCTTTTTTTTTTTTTTTCTGAGAAGTGACTCAAAGCCCATTTATTTTTTTTTCCCATAATTTTATTGAGCAACAAATATGAGCAGCTTCTTAAAGGTCACACAAATATTAAAAGTAGGAGACAGGCCAGGCATGGTGGCACATACCTCTAATCCCAGCACTTGAGAGGCTGAGACAGGAAGATCGCTGAGAGTTTGAGACCAGCCTGGACGACAAAGTGAGCTCAAGGCCAGCCTGAATACAGAGCAAGACCCTGTCTCAAAAAGACAAAACAAAAAAACAGTAGAAGGCAGGCACAATTCTGTTTTAACATCTTGGTGGCAAGATAGAAATTAAAGGCTGGCCAGATAGCTCAGAGGACTAAAGCACCTGCTTAGGCAGAGCTCAGCAGCCGGGTTTGATCCTGACCCTCCCCGTGGGTGCACTAAGACAGGCATGGTGGCTCACACCTGTATTCCCAGTGCTTGGGAGGCTGAGAACAGGACAATCACTATGAGTCTGATCTGTGCAGTAAGACCTTGTAGACCCTGCACTAAATACATTTAAAAAGAAACAACTTAAGATAGAAATTAAAAGCATGTATTAATAATTGTTTTAAAGAAGCTTAATGGAAAATACAGAATCAATTCCTCAGACCCCAAAGCAGTATTCAAGACCATGAGCAGCAGCTGTGGTGACCCACCCTTGTAATTCCAGCACTCAGGAGGCTGAGGCAAGGGGATTCAAGTGAGTTCAAGGCCAGCCTGAACTACAGTCATATCCTGTTTCAAAAAACCAAAAAAAACCCCAAAACATAAAGACCCTGTTCTGGGAATGAGGAGACCAAGGATTTTACACCAGCTCTAAGGTTAACTCCAGGGCCTTGAAGAGTTAGACTGGACTACTCCACAAAAACTCACACGCACGCACGCACGCACGCACACACACACACATAGCCTCCCCACCCTCAAAAAAAAAAGTATACACACTTGAGGAAAAGAAAAATTTGTTTGTTTGGAGACAGGGCCTCACCAGGTAGTCCAGAGTGGCCTCCAAATTTGGCTGATCCTCCTGCCTCAGCCTCCCAAGTGCTGGGATTACAGGCATGTGCCACCATGCCTGGCTAAAATCTTGTAATACTAAACTTACTGACATCATGAGATCAGTACAATTATCTCTGATCTCTATATTTTCAAAGTACTGGCCATTAGCTCCCAGACATTTATTAGTATGATAAACTGCTGCTTGCGTAACCTATGTGGCTTTGATGAAACATCTACACAAGTCCTAACAGATGCTTACAGAATTTACTATGATGCATGTGACCTTCAACACTGTCTATGAGGTCAATGAAAATGCACAGCAGTTGACTGTATGCAATGTCAAAAAAATTAACAGGGTTTCAAAATGACTGTTCTATATGTTACTCCTCAAAGACAATAGAACTGAAAGAAATACACTCTTAGACTGGTCAGGGTAATCCCAGCACTTGAAAAGCTGAAAACAGGAGAATCACTACGAGTCCGATCATTATAGTGAAACCCTATAGACCCTGTACTAAATACATTAAAAAAAAATACATTCTTGTGGCTGGGGAGATGACTCAGTAGAATAAGCGCTTGCCTGGCAAGTGCAAGGGCCTGGGTTCAATCCCTGGTTCCGTCCCCCCCCCCCAAAAAAAAATACATTCTTCTTAGTCGAAATGATCAAAATACTACTCCCTTTATATATGTGACCAAGAGATTACCAACAGAGATAAACATAACTGATATACCCAACATGTCATGACATTTAATGAGAACTGCTTTTGTGAGCACCCACCAAGTGTCACAGTAAAGCCCACAATTTGCACAAATGGCACAGAAGATGATCCTCCTGAAACAGCACTGTTCCAAAATACCCAATTTCTTATTCTAAACAGAAAAGATAGCTGTCTTAACTATCTTAATCCTTATTAATTTTACAACTAGCTTCATGTAGCCAGTGACTATAACTACAGCCCAAATCTGTAGAGGCAGACAACTTAATGGAAGTGATTAAGAATAGTTAACTAGGGCAGGGGACATAGCTCGGAGGTCTAAGTGCCTGCCTCAAGCGCAAGGACCCGGATTTGATCCCTAGTACCGCATGCCATGCCAGCCCTACACCATGGGGATGCCAAGGGGAATGGTGGTGCACACCTGTAACTGTAACTGCAGTGCTGGAGAGGCTGAGAAGGAAAATCACTATGAGTCCAAACTGTGAAGCGAGACCCTGCACCAAATAAATACTTACATACATACATACATTCATAAGATTTTTTTTAAAAAAATAGTTAACCAAGTAATAAGAAACTACAATAAGGACCTAAGGAATTCAGATTTTATTCTAGGTAATTATTTTACAATTTTATTTCTCTTTTCATTTACAGCACACACACTAGCTTGGAAACAACTAAATCTGTATTAAAAAAAAATTGCTTACCACTCTTCAAGGGCTTCCAAATGCCCTTTAATAACTGTCTAGCCCCCCCACACACACACACGCCCACCCAAGTCAGATTCAAAGCTAAAAAGCTCTCGGCCACATGGGCATGCTGGCTTACCCAAGTAATCCTAGCTACTTGGGAGGATGAGGCAGAAAAATTACCAAGTCCAGACTATTCTGAGTGATTATAAAATACATTTTTTGGGGAGAGGGAGAGGGAAGGGGAGAGGAAGGAGGAGGGGGAGGGGAGGAAGTAGAGGGGGAGGGAGGAGGGCGGAGGGAGAGGCAGGGGAGGGGGAGAGGAGGGGGGAGGGGAGGGAGAGGAAAGGGAGAGGGAGACAGAGAGGAAGAGGGTGAGGGTGGGTGGCAAGCATTTTTCCCTTTAGTGATATAAAAGTCATGTTTCTTACTACTGATAGCATCTTAGGTTACATAAAGTATACATATTGAAATATTTAAAATTCTTCAACACCTTCTAATTATTTGTATCACAGTACCATTACAATTTAAATCTAGAATGAAAACTACAGTTATATATTTTGTCACTTTGGGAAACCTATGCTTAATCTCAAACTGTAACTGGAAAAAACTTTTATTTTTAAATTTAGCAAAATGTCTGGGTTAAGTGAGGAAATAACAGGAAGGAAAAACAAAAAATTGAAGATGATCAATTAATAGCCACTTCAAAAGAAGCCCTCAGAACTTCATTTATTAAAAAGTATCAGGAATAAGGGATGGGCTGGACAAATAGCTCAGCAGATTAAAGCGCCTGCTTAAGCAGACACAGGGGTCGGAGGTCTGCTGAGAGGGCAATTGAGACTGGGTGTGGTAGCGCACACCTGTAATCCCAGCTCTTGGGAGGCTGTAAACAAGTGGATCACTATGATCCAATCTAGTAGTGAGACCCTGAAGAACAAGTAGACCCTTCCCTAAAATACAAAAAAAAAAGGAATAAGGAATAAAACATTTTTTAGGAGAAAAATTACTGTTTTATTATTTCTCCCTCCTTAAGAAGTCAATATCACCTTTTAAAAAATGATATAGGTAGATGGATAGTTTTAATTAAATACAGAAAAATAAACATTCTTAATAAATTAAAAACCAGCCAGTCCTAGCCCAGGCCCGGTCTTCCTTTATCTTGATCTTAACCATCCAGCAGAAAAGTATAAAAATGAGGTATAAAAAGTAAAGCCACGGGGGGCCTGGCCCTAGCTCAGTCCTTTAAGTGGCTGCTTCCACAAAGCT